>NW_022196915.1:94714306-94785701 GCF_008632895.1 Mastomys coucha | reverse complement strand
AACAGAAAATAGGTTCTGTTTTGTTTTGTCTTAAAAACTAGGTTTATGGACTAGGAAAAATGGTCTGATAACCTGGGTTATAATCTTACACCTGGATTGTTGGATAAGGCATCCTTCAGTTGACAAATTTCTTGAAAAACAGAATATCAGAAAGGATGAAATAGAGCAATCCTTTTTATCCATAATGATGCAGTGAGGGAAATGTGTAAATTCATCCAATTTTCTTTAACACCTTTTTGCATGGCTTAAATTCTGGGAGTTTGCTGTATCCAAACTATTTTAAGTACTCCACTTAGATCAACATTTCTAATTAAACAAGTAGGTTGATTCCTCTATGATTCTAATAGGGAAATATTTTAAAGACTTAACTATCCCAACATAAGAAATGCATACACATTGCTATAATATTGTGTAGTTGATCTTACATAAAATACCATTTGTAGATTTTTGCATTGTTTCTGAAACTGTAAATGTAGCCATTATTCTCCTTAAATATTTGTCACATATTCCATGTTCTGATCTGTCTAAGCCCACTCACTCTCACTGTGCAAATAAGATAAGTCACACATTTCTATTATACTGATGGCTCACAATTAAGTTTCATTCTCCTGGGAAACCAATACTTTAAGCTTATTTTCATATTCTGATATGTGTCCCAGCATTTTTCGTTTAGAATCAAGATTTATGAGACTGATTAGTACTTTTATTCTGTAGGTCACTACTCTGAAGCTACATCGTTGTAAATTCTGATCAAATGCTCACAGGTGAGTGGACCTTTGATAGCTTCCGAGGAGCAATCCTAGTCTAAGTCATCTATGGCCCTGGCTGATTACCTTTCTCTTATCCTCATGCATTCCTTAGCATGATAACTCATTGGTTTGAAGTGGTAAATTACTACATATAGTAAGGAATACAACCATATTTATATATGGAAGGCTGGAAGAAAAAACTCTTTGTTAAAACCAAAGAATATATATCAAATTTATAAATTAGGATTTAGAGATAAAATCAATTCTGTTTTCAGAAATGCTTCTTCTTAATATTTCTTGGGGGAAAAAGTCTGATCATACCTTATTCTGTAGAGTATAAAGAAGAGAACAATTTCAAGTTGCTTATGGAAAAGTATAAATGGATGGGTTATGTTCTAAAGGATTATAAATCAGAGTGACTTAACCAGACTGCAGAATCAGGGTGGTTTTTAGTACATTCCATATGCAAAACCACCCAAACCATATACATATTACATTATTTGAAATGGCAGTATATAATTTTGCTGCTCATACAACAGGCCTCAGATGTTATCTAACAGCTAGCTGCTTGTCTCTACACAAGCCTCAGATATCTCTCAGATATCTCAGAGCTATATGCACATCATCATTTAATATCTAGCAGAAATAAAGTATTTACCAACATTAATGTAATATATAAAAACCTGGCTAAAGTTATTGTAAGGATAAAATTATGAGGGCTGGAGAGATGGCTCAGGCACTAAAGGCTAGGCTGAAAGTGAAGGAATAAAAATATGAACATGTACATGAGTTATTATTATTATTATTATTATTATTATTATTATTATTACTATTATAGTCAACTGTGGATTTTCCCCTCAGTATTTTCAAAAGTTAAAGGAAAATATTTGAAGTATTATGAAATATTTTAAACTATTATAAATAGTTTGAAAATCATTGTTTATTATATCAAGAGTTCTCCATATGGTATGATATTGTACAATACTACAACTATCAGTAACAATATTGAGCAATGCATTAAATTGGAAGAAGGGACACTGAATGTTTCATAATAGGAAAATAACAAGGATTTGAAAAGAAGAGTATGTCTACCCTCACTTAAAGTTTACCCCATGCATTCACATATCCAAAAATTAACTGGTTAACATTAATGTGTAGTTTAATGTTTTATATATTTTTCTAAATATATAACTCATTTTCATAAATAGGAATGCAAAATTGCTTTTAAACTACATGACATGGTTTATATCTACATCTTGTGGGACAGAATTTTGATGTTAAAAACAAATACTACTTAAGTAAAACAAAATGATAATTCATTACTTATTTCATAGACTCATTAAAATGTTGCAAGCCTTTATCATAAAGATTTTCATTAATTTCTACATTAACCAATGAAAGCAGTAAGAAGTTAATTAAACATTTATCAGCTCCGCACCAAAAAAAAAGTAACATATACATGAAATATATGCATAATAAAAATTGGAGATGGGTCACTTAAATGTGCTTCACAGAACTAAACATTTGCAAAAAATAAATATTTTTTGTTTTACTCAAGTATTTGAAATCTGGATAAGCTGCACACATATGCACAATCCCAAACATTGTCTCATTCCTCATTGCTGTAGTTCTACTCAGAAAAACCAGCAGGATCCCAGTAGGATATTTAATAATTGAGTAAGTCTGACCCTTTATAGTGCTGCTGCATTCTCTCGGGAAATGGTAGCCCAGAAGACGCATGCTATGCCGACTCTGAATCTACTGAGCCTGTCTTAATTGCAAGTGAGTGAATCACATTTCACTGGTTTTGTTTGTTTAAATTGGTTAATTTCCATGGTGAAATGCAGAGCTCAGCAATTTTCTGAAGCATGATTTTTTTTTTTTAATGTAATGAAAGTAAGCCAAGTTTTCACACTCTAGAGGGAACTCCTTGATCCATAGCGAAACACATTAGTGTTTTGAAGTTTTCACTCTATTTTGCTCAAATGTGTTCTTCTGGGAGCACATATGCATTGAAACTGTGGCATAAGCTTAATATTGCTGTCACCAAGGATTTAGTTTTGCTTTGACTCTAGATGTAACAATTTTATTGCAATTTTTTTCTGGCTTTTGCTCTTCCATCCATCAAGAAGTATAGAAGAATTATAAATGTATACAGGCCCTGCAATGGTCTTGGCTTTATCTCAAAGAGAAATATTTCCTTATTCATTAAATTATGCCTATTAGGCTAGATACGCTACAGTCCTTGTCAAATTTAATAAACAGTGAAGAAAAGTAGTCATGATGAAATTTTTCTATCATGCCAGTTCCCTTTTTAATAACAAAATTTCTAAAATATATTTTATGAGATTTAAAGATTCCTGTGACAGGATGCAATAGTGAGATATTAATGATTTTCAGATACATAAAACCCAGAACTTCATTACCTGAAACTGCAAAAGCAGAAAAATATAATTCAGGCTCACAAACCTGCTTGCCTCTAAGGGTACTACAAGAACAGCTTGAAACTCTGGGAGCACTGACTTATGCCAAACAACTGTTCAATTTGGGTTCCTGGTTCTAAATGGATTAGATAACCTGAATGACAGAAAACTTTTTTCTACTTTTATTGAGTAAAGTCTGACCCTAGTTGTCTGTTACCTGAACACAGAGTTATTAGAGAAAAGACATGGTTTGCTCAAACTTGTGATTAACAGATGAAATAAATTTTTGTGCATGCACTTTATTCACACAGGGCAAGCAGTGCCACAAACAGTGTTCCCTGAGTTACGTGAAATTGTCAAAGTGTTTCTTGTTTTCATTTCTACCACTCTGATACTAACTTTGCTTTGAATTCACTTCCAATTGATCTGAACATCTACACTGACTAACCTAATCATTAATCAGTGCTTAATATAGCCTGTATTTCAAATGGTCTAGCTTCCTTTCTGTAATTTTGTTTCTCAGTAGATTTCCTACTTACAGCTTATGAAGGTCATGACCTTGCATTCTGTAATCCTCATTTGGCCCAGCATTAGCCCCACCTCATCTCATCTCCTCTGGCCATTCCTCACTCCTCAAGTCCCTGTGTTAGTTACTCCAGGATTTTAGACAGCCTTTAGTGTGACACTGAGTCACGCATGACTCAGCTCTCCACTATATGTTGCTGTATCCTGATAAATTTAAGTATTATTTCAAATCATATTTCACTTCCAAGTTTGATCACATTGATTTTAATGTCTAATTCTAGTGAAAAACAAAATGGTCAAGAATGCTATATCAGTTTAAGTAAAGTACTCAACCCTATTTTCTTTATACTAAATCTCCTTCTAGTTTAATCTTTAAAATATATTGATCTTTAGGATTCAGTGCCAATATTGTTGTTATACATCAAAATGTTTCATTTGGAGTTTCTGAATTCATTTAATGTTTTTTGTTTTGTTTCCATTTTCTTGTTTAAAACACACTGGAGAGGGGAGAGTGAATGAAGACTGGAAGGAATCCCGGAAATGATTTTATTTTTCTTTATACTTTTATTTATTTATTTATTTTAATTTTTATTGTATATTTTCTTTACTTATATTTCAAGTGTTACCTCTTTTCCCAGTTTTGCCCCGCTGAAACCCCCTATCCAATTTCCCTTCCTCCTGCTTCTATGAGGGTGCTCGCCCTCCCACCCACCCACTCCCTCCTCTCTGCCCTGGTATTCCCCTACATTGGGGCATGGAGCCTTCAAAGGACCAAGGGCCTCTCCTCCCATTGTTGTCCATCAAGGCCATCCTCTGCTACATATGAGGCTGGAGCCATGGGTCCCTCCACTTGGTAGGTGTTTTTAAAATTATCATCTTTCATATTCACCTGCTAAAAAAGTAATCTAGTTTGACTTAAAGAATATGAAATATTATCCAACTAGTTTTTGTTTGTTTGTGTGTGTGTTTGTTTGTTTGTTTCCTTTTTCGTTTTGTCATTACTGGTTTTACACATTAATATCTAGTTTCAAATCATTGACTATACCAAGAACTCTGCGAGCTGGGGCTTTAGAACGTGCCCATCCCCCTTACTGGAGTGCCTCTCAAAATTACAATGAAAGGTACTGTTTTATATTGTAAGATACTTAATCACAGGTTAATACTTACTTTTTCTTTTCTTTTCTTTTATTGGATATTTTATTTATTTACATTTTAAATGGTGTCCCCTTTCCTAGTTTCCCCTCCGGAAATCCCCTATCCTCTATCCCCCTCCTTTTCCTTTATGAGGGCGTTCTCCCACCCACTCCTGCCTCCCAGCCCATTCCCCTACACTGGGGCATCAAGCCATCATAGGACCAAGGGCCTCCCCTCCCGTTGATGTCCAACAAGGCCAACCTCTGCTACATATGCAGCTGGAACCATGGGTCCCTCCAAGTGTGTTTCTTACTTGGTATTTTAGTTCCTGAGAGATTTGGGGAGTCTTGTTGGTTGATATTGTTCTACCTATGGCGTTGCAAAACCCTTCAAATATTTTCACTCAAAGCTTTTGGTAGCCAACTGAAAGCTGTGTTTTATTTCCAATACTGAACATTTTACTCATGTTTCTTGCTTTATTTAGCTTTTGCCGTATGTATTAGAATTCTATTGGAGCCATAAGAATTTGTCACAGAGTTATTGATGCAAAACAACAGAAATTATTACACTGGAGTTCTGTAGGGCAAAGAGTAACAACCTGATCACTTGACGAAAGGTCAGTCTTCTAGGTTGTATTACTTTGTAGCATTCCACGGAAACACTTTCTTTCTTGACCATCCCGATTGTTGGGAAATTTGAGTCCATCTGCAGAAAACAAGTCACCAATTACTTATTATACATTTTTCTCATGTCCCTTTATTAACACTCAAAACAAATATATATATATATATATATATATATATATATATATTTGGATTAAATAGTTCTTTCCATTTGGAAAACTCTAACTCTTCTTCCATTTTAGTTTCCTTTCCTTACCATAACCTGTTTGCTTTCTCTGCTTTTGCAAAGGCATTAGGCTCATATTAAACTTATCTGCATATAATGATAGTAGCTGTTTACTATTTCTAAATTATCATACTATTTTATTTTTGTTTTTGAAAACTTGACTATACTATACTACATAGATCCTCCTGTCTGCCTCCCAATTGCATGGACTGCTATGCCCCTGAATAGATTTTACAATGAAAAGGAAAATTGATTTGTGTAAGTTCAGGAAATTACAGTGCTAGGATATTTGGAGAAAGATTCGTATTTCAATAGCATATTGGTACATAATTTCTAATATTGTTTCCTTTCAGTTATAAACTCATTGTAGGATTATTTTTAGCTTTCCTATCATTTCTAAAATGTTACATTAAGGTGAGGTTTTTTGTTTTTTTTTTACTGTATAGGAATGAATTATTGAATAATATCTTTAAGTCAAATGAATAAATGTCTAAATCACCTCAATTGAAGAAATGTAAAAATTTCAGAATAATAACATGCTGATTTCAGATAAATATGTCTTATATAGGTTTCAATTATTAACAATTTATGTATATAAACTTTTCACAATACAAGTAATTTTAAGTATTGATTCTGAAAAGCAGGTGTGGGGAAAGACAAGAGAGAGGGCCAGAGAGCCAGGAGAATGAATCGAAATCTGCAGCTGACTGGGGTGTGGGGGTGTGGGGCATCTTGCGGATGTGCCAGAGACCTGTGATGGTGGAGGCTCCCAGGAATCAATGGGGGGTGACCTTAGCTGAGACAGCAGTGGGGATATGGAATCTGAAGGGGCCAACTCCTGTAGCCAGACAGAAACCCCAGTAGAGGATAGGGACACCAACCCACCTATGCAACTTTAAATGTTAAAGCAAAGTAGGGTTTAGCACATTTTTACTGAAAGATATGATAAACTATTAAATTTTGTTTTTGTTTTTTGAACTATATAACAATTTTCTCAAACAGTTTTGTTGAACAGTACAAACAAAGTATAGTTTAGCTCATGTGAAACTAAGAACTCTTTTCAGGGCACTAACACTGCTCAACTCCCAAATCTGTAATTCCCCATCCACATGCCAAAACATGTTCGCACTGATCTATGGGATTACCACATATTACATAAGATTCTTTCCTACATCCTATATATATGTACATATAAGTTTATATGTGTATATAAACATATTGCTTAAAATAAATATATATAAATATAAATAGGTTTAATGTTTATAATATACAATATAAAACATTATAAGTATAGAATAATACAAATAGATAAATATAAGTATATTTATTTATTATATTATATATCTATATTAATATAAAATGACAATAACTATATAAATAAAATATATGGTATGTAACAATTATAATTATCTGTGTATTATATACATTTCTACATATGATGTGAGAGAGAATAATGTAAATCATTATATAATTAATTATACTGTTATATATTATATATATACATATATATATAAAACATATATAAAATTATTTACCACTTTATTTTTGTTCCTTTTATTTTGGGAAAATATAAAAATGCATTAAAGTGCACCACATTGCCAAGGTTATAAAATTCCTACAGAGTCGATTCCTTCAATAATTTTTTTTTCCTGAACGCCCTCTCTGAGGTCCACACAGACCTGCATGATGGAGGCAGGGTCATATTTTGAGTGCTTTAGATAGCTAAGGAAAAATAACTATCAGTGGATAAAGAATAATGAGATTCAGAAAATGAAATTGCATTGATAATCATAGATTTGGTCAGAGTAAATTAAGGTTTCAGTTGGAGATCTCCAAAAGTTGACTGATAATGTATGTAAGGTGATGTAGGACGGCATGCAGTCACTGGCCCTGGCCAGCTCCAGTTTAACTCCATTTTACCGCTTCTGCTACTGTACTGACTTCATGATCAGAATTCCATGTTGATGGTCACTGGTGTTACTTCTTATAGGATAAAACCAGAATTACTACTAAACTTCCTATGTTAAAACAATGACTATTTATAGGAAAATTAGGGCAGTTTGGGGGTGGTGAATTTCTGAGATATTTACCACTTCTTTGATGTAGATAACAGAAACAGAAAACTTCAAGTAAGCAAAGAAAATAATATTGCATTTTCTTAACATGATTTTGCAGAAGTATCATCTGTTATGTAAAAGTAGTGAGTAAATAGTTGTGGGATTGGTCTAGTCGTATACAGTTTTCATAGAATACCTAATTTTACAATATCGATGTTTGCTTATCAAATATCTAAAACCGTCCACCACTTGATTACATGAGTGCATTTAAGATTTATATTTGTGTCAATCCAGTATCTATCTATTCACTTAATTATTTTCATTTGGCCTCAGAAATCAGTATTAAAGGACAAACTACATGTTTTCTAAAGATCTTTAACTCTCTTAATATTTCCAGCTGTGTGGCATGTTGGGAAGCAGGTGTCTATGGCCCAGGCCTGTGCCACGCACTGGAGGGCAGGATTTTGGATAACATGGCGATTATTCGCAGATCTCTACCTGTCTTCCTCTTCCCAGGTTTTGCTGCCTTGATTTGAATTTATGAGTCCTAGGCATAAGACAGCTTTGACCACCAAGCCAGGGACCCAGCTAACATGAGCAAAAGACTGCCTGCCATCTTCTTGGCTCACTACTAGGGAGGACAAATGATTCTATAAATCATTCTTTAAATGACTTTGTGGCAGATCTTCACCTTGCTGGAATCCTACACTTAATTTAGAATAGAAGAGTTCTCTGGTGACCTTTTCTTGCTCCAGGAGGGATGTTATTGAAAGCTTAGGCCCAAGCCACTCAGTACATTCGGTTTCTTGGTTCTTGATGCTTCATCTTCTCACGTACAATACCACCAACCATAATGAGATTATATCCAGAAGATAAAGCCCTTCAAAGCTGATCAAAGAAGATGCTAGATTTTGAACCCAAATAATATAAGCTAAACAAAGTTTCAAAAGAATATTGTTTCAAAATTCTCATTATATTTCAAGTTGGCCATTTGGGGAATATCAAGCCTTTTGAAAATTCCTGAGGATGGAGATTCCACGAGAAAATTAATGGCTTCATAGGAAGAGAGAACTTGGCTACCAATCTCCTTTTCTCAGCATATGACATCCTCCATATTGCTAGGCTTTCATAGCATCCCTCCTGGAGCTAGGAAAGGACACCAGAGAACACTTCCATTCCAAACTAATAGTAGGATTCCAGCAAGGTGAAGATCTGCCACAAAGTGGTAGACTTTTCACAGACAAATGTTTTCCAATGTGGACTCCTCGGCCTCCAAAAGGGGGAGATATAAACATGTTTTTTTTTCATAAATTACACAATTTGTGCTGTTCTGTCAAACCAACAGAAATAGAACACAGCCCCTCAATTATTGCGTATGCTGTTATATACTAAGTAAACTGTCCTGTTGTATTTACTTTGCTTCATACACAGAGGAGTGGGTCAAACACTCATCCCAGTTAGGATGCGAACTATTTGCTTCTGAAATGCCTTTGAAGCGAGTTTGTACTTACTACTTCTTCCAGATATTTTTCACTTACTTTAGTTGAGGAATATATTTCTTTAATGTGTATAACAATGAGCAACATCAAGTTTTCTTTCAAATTTTTTTTATAAAGAATATGTTTATGATATTTATGATCTGACAGGTAATTTGTATTTGGATGATTAAATCAATATTTACTTTTTTTCCAAAACAATAGACATTTATGTATGAATTAAGGTGATAATTCCAAAATTTATGATAATTTTAAATAAATTCTCACTTTTGTAATATTGATTTTACCATTTAATTGTATGCTTAATATCTCCATTCATTCTAACCTTCCTCTCTGAGCTTTAGAGGATTTAATAACCTTGCTGCTGAATGTACATTAAATATCTTTCCATGTAATTTATGTTTTTGTTGACAGCTTAAATTATTTTTTAAATTGCTTACATTTTTAGTTGATTATAACTATTGGAAGCAAATCTAATTTATTTGAGAGAATCAATTTTCATACCTAGCACCTTACTGACCTTATCATTTTCATCATTTACATTGGGACGGAAACAAATTGTTTTTCATATTGACTATAAATGAAGATAATTCTCTTGTCTTCATTTTTATCTTAATGCCTTTTGCTCTTGTGAACAACTTACACAGCTTTGTAAAGAACACACAAGCTTTGAAAAGAATGTGCAACAACAGCAGATATCTCTGTGCTCCCTCCATTTTAAATAATGAAGGTATAACTACAAGAGAATTAAGTTAATTTGATGTAAGGATGCTTTCTTCATTTCTGTCTTGAACAGGTGTCTCACAGCTCTGGCATCTCCAAAGTTTTGAGCCTCTTAGGTATCCAGACTTCACCTTCACAGAGCGACATCTCTGAGCCTCCACGAAGGGTCATTCCTTCATGGAGAATTGAGAAATTTCCTTGTCATAAAGGGAGATTCCACAAGCTCTTTCTTGTCTTCTCCACTCTAAATCCAGAGTCCCCATTTGGCTAAAGTTAACTAGTTCAGCTGCTTGCTGTGGCTAGAACATGTCCCCTTTTGCTGACATAATTTTCACTACATTTTCATATCTGATGGCTGCCCTCCCTGTGCTTGGCTACCCTAGAACTCAATCTGTAGACCAGGCTGCCCTCCAGCTCAGAGATACTTCTGTGTCTGCCTCCAGAGTACTAGGATTAAAGGTGTGTTCCACTATGCCCTGGCCTAAACTTTTCTTTCCTTTGTTTTCAGGAGTTGAAAGCTTAGTTGGGAGGGGTCTTGCTCTGACATCACCATTCCCATCATTCTGTCTAAGTGTAAAAGTACCAACCAAAACTGTTCATATTTTCTACTGCTCCTTTTCTCCTCAAACTGTACATTTTGCATTTTTTCTTGCCTATCTTGTTCTTGTCCATTAAAAAATCTACATAAACTTGTCACTAATAATACAACACAGCCAATACTAGGCTGTTGTGAAATCTTTACAAGCACAGTTGTTCCAAACCTCTCCAACAGAGCCTCAGGCAAGCTTTTGGGATAAGGACAAAATTCAGCTACATTGTTTATTAAAACTATTACATGAAAGATCTCTAGGCCACATACTCTTCTACTCTGAAACCTCTTAAGTCAGTCCCCAGAGTGTAAATCACCATCTGTATCATTCATGATGGCCTTTGTTCCGACTATTATTTTATATGTTAATCTTACATATCCATGAGCACAGGATATCTTTCCATCTTCTCATAATTGTCTTCAATTTTATAAAGACTTGAAGTTACAGGCCTATAAATCTTTCAATTGCTTGCTTAGCATTATCCAAAGATATTTTTTATTATCTGTGGCTATTGTGTAGTGTGCTGTTTCCCTGATTTCTTTCTCAGCCCATTTGTTATTTATACATAGGAGGCTACTGATTTTATATGTTTTAGTTTATCTTATATATAGCCACTTTGCTGAAGGTGTTAATCAGCTGTGGAAGTTTCTTGGTAGAATTCTGGGGTTACTTATGTATACTACTATATCATCTGTCTCTCCATGATCTAGTTTCTTTGTCTTAATGCTCTAGCTTTACTTTTTAAGTATTATATTGAATAGATATGGAGAGAGTAAACATCCTTGTCTTATTCCTGATTTTAGTAGAATTACCTTATATTGCTCTCCATTTAATTTAATGTTTGCTATAGGCTTGCTCTAAACTGCTTTTACTATGTCACTGGTAGGCCTGATTTCTCTAAGGCTTTTATCATGGGAATTTGTCAAAGACTTTTTTGGCATCTAATGAGATGATTATTTTTTTCTTTCAATTTGTTTATATGGTGGACTGCCTTGACAGATTTTCCTATGTTGAACCCTCACTGCATCTTTATGATGAAGCCTACTTCATCATAGTGGATGGTATTTTTGTTGTGTTCTTGGATTCAGCTTGTGAATATTTTGTTAAGTATTTTTGCATCATGTTCATGAGGGAAATTGGTCTGTAATTCTCTTTCTTTCTTGAGCCTTTTTGTGCTCTAGGTATCAGAGTTACTGTGGCTTCATAATATGAATTTGGCAAAAGGATTCCAAGTTCCATAGTAGTCTGAGTTACTTAGCAAGACTGGATCTCAAAATACAAAAAAAAATATGGTGTTGGGGTTGGAGGACAGGAGATAAAAGGCCTCTCTGAAAGCTCCTCTGCCTGTTGCTTGCCAAATGCATGCAAAGTCCCCAATGCTTTACAATATAACTATTAATGTACAGAGAACTGTACTTGTGTAGGAGCACCAGCATGATAAATCTACTCCTGTTTACTTTGTTCACCTCAAGTAGCTCCAAAGTGTAATATCTGTAAGGTATTTAAAAATCAATTATATGCACTTATTAAACAAAGGCCTTAACTTCAGACTGTACCCAACAAGGACCGCCATCTTCCAACTGACTTAGGGGACATACAAAACATACAAGCCTACAGACTAATCTGAATAATTAAAAGTAGATGGTGAAAATTCTACCACTGAGGCCTATTTGTAACCACAAATCTGATACATATACAGCAATGAAGGAATGCAAGGTTAACTGCTAAATAGTTTTTAGGTAGTTAACACTTACAATCATTGTGAAAATCAATGGTACAATCTGCTCAAACCAAGGCAACACCTTTTCATTGTAGCCACTGAATTTTGAGTGTAAAAATATGTGATACTTTAGCTAGTATATAAACATTAGTATCCTCCTAAAAAAGAAACAAAACAGACAGCCACATGGACACATACAGAAGGAGGAAGTATGAGTAGGAGGTAGTAAAATCCATTCCTATTTAAATATATAGAAAAGCTAAAATTCTTTATGGAACCTCATATAAAATTCCTTCATGACCTAAGAGCACATACAAAATCATATTTAGAAAGTTTATTTCTATGAAGAAAAAATGAATTTGGCAATATTCCTGTTTTGATTTTATGGGTTAATGTGAGGAGTATTTGTATCAAATTCTGTGCTAAAACCATCTGATACTTGGCTTTTGTTGGGGAGGAGGGGGTACTTTTAATGTAATAACTGATTCTATTTAATAGGGAATACAGCTTTATTTACATCATTTATCTGGTCTTGATTTAATATTAATAAAATATTCTTTTTTGGTAATGGTATCTACCAAAAAAAAAAAAATTTCCATTTCCTTTAGATTTTTCCAGTTTTGTGGGATCCAAAGAAAAGGTGAGTGGGGTGAGACAGGGCTAATGCTACTGTTCTGTAGTAATGCTTGTGATGCTGCTGGGGGAGTGGGTCTAGAGGAACCATGAGAGAGGAGAAGCTCTGTACCAGCTCTTCTAGTTCTGTGAAATGTGATTGATATAGGTCTAATCTTTCTTGTGTGTGAGCATCCACTTTTGCCAGTACCATTTTTTTTCATTATCATATATTAAATAGCTGTAGTTGTGTCTACCCATGTTTGGGACTCAATTTTGTTTCACAGGTCTACATGTCTGTTTTTATGCCAGCACTATATTACTTTTATTTTTTATTAGATGTTTTCTTTATATACATTGCAAATTTTATCTCCTCAGAAAACTTCACTATCCCATACCCCCTCTCCTTGATCACTAACCCACTTGCTCTGATTTTTCTGTCCTGGCATTCCCCTACACTGGGGCATCAAGCCTTTAGGAGACCAATGGCCTCTCCTCTCACTGATGTCCTACAAGGCCATGCTCTGCTACATATGCAGCTGGAGCCATGGCTCCCTCCATGTGTACTCTTTGGCTGGTGGTTTAGACCCTGGGAGCTCTGGGGGTACTGAATGATTCATATTGTTATTCCTTCTATGGGGCTGCAAACCTCTTCAGTTCCTTGGGTCTTTTCTCTAGCTCCTTCATTGGGGACCCTGTGCTCAGTCCAGTGGATGGCTGTGAGCGTCCACTTCTGTATTAGTCAGGTACTGTCAGAGCCTCTCAGGAGACAGCTATATCAGGCTCCTGTCAGCCAGCATTGCTGGCATCCACAATTGTGTCTGGGTTTGGTGACTGTATATGGGATGGATCCCTAGGTGGGACAGTCACTGGATGGCCTTTCCTTCAGTTTCTGTCCCAAACTTTGTCTCTGTATTTCCTACCATGGGTATTTTGATCCACCTTCTAAGAAGGACCAAAGTATCCACACTGTGGTCTTCCTTCTTCTTGAGTTTCATGTGGTCTGTGAGTTGTATCTTGGGTATTCCAAACTTCTGGGCTAATATCCACTTATCAGTGAGTGCATGCCATGTGTGTTCTTTTGTGATTGGGTTATCTCACTCAGGATGGTATTTTCTAGTTCTACTTCAGCAAAATTGCTGGTTACAAAATTCAACAAATCAGTGGCCTTCTTCTACTATATTACTTTTAATATCATGGGTCTCATGATACTATACCTTAGTATCTAAGAATTTTAATCCCTTCAGCATTGTTTTTGTTTGCTTGTTTGCTGTAAATGAGGATTTTTTCTTTCCAGTGATTCATATTTTCTTGACCCAAATTGTTACCAGCTCTGCAATGTTTATTTATATATTTTGTAATGCTTACAATAATTTCAAATATTGGTACTAGTTAATGGTACATATACATAATTTTAATTCCTTCTCATTTTATTTATGCTTCTTAATATTTTGCTATGCTTGATTTTAATTTTCACATTACCATGATAATCTTATGTTATATGACTGTGTCTTTCATAAGACTAATAATTTTTCTTGGATGTGACATATTTTCACTTACTCTTCAAAATCTTTTAGTCAATAGATGACTGAGTATAAGTGTTATGTAAACTTTTATTTCTTATACTTTTATTATGCATTTAAATTTTAATTTATTTTTAAAGTTGTATATCCTTTGACTAAATAATTTCCTTTATTTCAAAATATTTGTTATTTTAGCCATCAATTGTATCTTTTTTATTAAGGATCTAGAATTGATTTTGTATGTGCTCTGAGGTCATAAAAGAATTTTTTTCTGGGTAAAGATAATATTTATTGCATTGGATGTGTGCAGTAACATAAATACAATTTTTAAACTTTTTGTAATTTCCCTAAGGATCAGTTAACCTGTTCTTTTGTTTCTACTAATTTTATTTATTTATTTTTAAAATTTAATTTCTTTTAACTATTCACTTTACATCCCACTCAGTCACCCACTGCAGCAATTCTTAATCTCCCTTCTCCACTTCTTCTCTGAGAAGTTGGGGAACCCCCTGGGTATCCACTATATCCTGGCACTTGAAGTCTCTGAGAGGCTAGGCACTTCCTCTCCCACTGAGGCCAGACAAAGTAGCCCAGGTAGTTGAACACATCCCAGGTGTAGGCAAGAGCTTTTGTAATAATCCCCACTCCAGTTGTTTGATTAAGCTGCACATCTGCTATATATGAGCAGAAAGCCTAGGTCCAGCCTGTGTATGTTGGTGGTTCAGACTCTGAGAGCCCCAAGAACACAGGTTAGTATACTTTGTTGCTCTTCCTGTGGAGTTCTGTCACTTTCCAGTCTACAGTTCTTCTATAAGAGTCCCCAAGATCCTTTGCCTTATAGAAGCTTTGCAATTTTATGAAGGCTCATTTGTATATTGTTGATCTTAGAACATAAACCATTGGTGTTCTGTTCAGGAAAATTTCCCCTGTGCCCATGTATTCAAGGCTCTTCCTTACTTTCTCTTCTTTCAGTTTCAGTGTATCTGGTTTTATGTGGAGGTCCTTGATCTACTTGGACTTGAGCTTTGTACAAGGAGATAAGAATGGATTAATTTGCATTCTTTTATATGCTAACCACCAAATGAGCCAGCACCAGTTGTTAAAAATGCTGTCTTTTTTCCACTGGATGGTTTTAGCTCCTTTGTCAAAGATTAAGTGAGCATAGGTGCGTGGGTTCATTTCTGGATCTTCAGTTCTGTTCCAGTGATCCACCTACCTGTCACGGTATCAATACCATGCAGTTTTTATCACTATTGTTCTGTAATACAGTGAGGTCAGGGATGGTGATTTCCCCAAAGTTCTTTTATTGTTCAGAATAGTTTCCACTATCCTGGGTATTTTTGTTATTCCAGATGAATTTGCAAATTAATCTTTTTAACTCTATGAAGAGTTGAGTGAGAATTTTGATGGGGATTCCATGGAATCTGTAGATTCCTTTTCTCAAGATGGCCAATTTTACTATATTAATCCTGCCAATCCATGAACAATAGGACAAAATGGCAACCAACAGATTTGGAAAAGATCTTTACCATTGCTACATCCAAGAGAGGGTTAATATCCAATATATACAAGTAACTTAAGAAGTTATACTCCAGAGAATCAAATAACACTATTTAAAAAATGGAGTCCAGAGCTAAACAAAGAATTCTCAACTGAGGAATACTGAATGGCTAAGAAGGACCTAAAGAAAAATTCAACATCCTCAACATCAGGGAAATACAAATTAAAACAACCCTGAGATTTGACCACACAACAGACAGAATGGCTAAGATCAAAAACTCAGGTAACAGAAGATGCTCGCAAGGTTGTGGAGAATAAGGAGCATCACTCCATTATTGGTAGGATTGCAAGCTGGTACAGCCATTCTGGAAATCAGTTTGATGCTTCCTCAGAATATTGGACACAGTATGAGGACTTCACTATACTACTCCTGGGCATATACATGTACTCTGCTATGTTCACAGCAGCTTTATTGATAATAGCCAGAGGCTGGAAGGGACCCAGATGTCCTTCAACAGAGGAATTGATATAAAAAATATGGTACATTTACACAATTGAGTACTATTCAGCTATTAAAAACAATGACTACATGAAATTCTTAGGCTAATGAATGGAACTAGAAAATATCATCCTCAGTGAGGTAACCCAATCACAAAGGAACACATATGGTATGTACTCACTAATAAGTAGATGTTAGCCAAAGATCTCAGGATACCCAAAATGCAATTCACAGACCACTTGAAGCTCAAGAACAAAGACCAAAATGTGAATACTTAGGTCCTTCTTAGAAGTGGGAACAAAATACCCATGGGAGGACATACAGAGACAAAGTGTGTAGCAGAGACTAAAGGAAAGACCATCTAGAGACTGCCCTACCTGGGGATCCATCCCATATATAGTTACCAAACCCAGACACAATTGTGAAAGCCAACAAGTGCTTCTGACAGGAACCTGATGTAGCTGTCCTGAGAGGCCCTGAAAAATACAAATGCAGATGCTCACAGCCAACCATTGGACTGAGCAGGGGTCCCCAGTGGAGGAGTTGGAGAAAAGACTGAAAGAGTGGAAGGGGTGTGCAGCCGCATAGAAAGTATCAACCAATCAGAGCCCACAAAGCTCCCAAAGACTAAACCATCAACCAAAGAGTACACATGGAGGGACCCATGGCTCCAGTTACATATGTAGTTGAGGATAGCCTTGCCAGGCATCAATGAGAGGAAAAACCCTTGGTCCTGTGAAGTCTGGATTCACCAGTGTAGGGGAATGCTGGTACAGGAAAGCTGGAGTAGGACGGTGTTTGAGGGAACACCCTCATAGAAGAAGGGGGAGGAGGGATGGGATAGGGGGTTTCTGGATGGGAAACCAGGAAAGGGGATAATATTCGAAATTTAAAGGGAATATCTAATCTATTCAAGAAATAAAAATAAAAATAAACTTAAAAAACAAGAGTAACTGGATTAACAACAAGAAAAAAAGAGTCCCCAAGCTCCATGCACTGCTTGACTCTGGGTGCCTGTATCTATCTGAATAAGCTGCTGGTGTAGCCTCTCAACAGACAGCATGCTCCTCTCTCCAAACAGAACAGATACATCATTAATAGTGTTGTGGATTTTTGCTTGCCTGCAGGATGAGTCTCTAGTAGGGCTTGTTACTGTTCGGTCATTGCCTCAGTCTCTGTTCTGTCCACTGTGCCTGCATTACTTATAAACAATAAATTTTGGGTTGAAAGTTTTTGTGGGTAAGTTGGTGTCTCTGTTGCTCCACTGGGGTTCCTGCCCCAGTTCAGGAGATACCCTCTTCAGGTTCCATTTTCCCAATGTTGTGAGTCACTGATAAGGTTACCCCCATTAATTCATGGGCACCTCCCTTGTCCCAGGTCTCTGTCTAATCATGAAGATACCCCTTACCTCCTCATCCCTGTCAGTTGCAGATTTCCATTCATTTTCATAGCCATCTAGCCACCCCTCCTGTCCTTCTCCACATCAGAACATGAATAATCCATTCCCCTCCCCATGCTCCTCTGTCCCAGTACCCTCCCTCAGTATGTGTCTTCACAAGAATTTTATTTGTCATTTTAATAGCTATTCTATGTACTGAAACAGAAATAAAGTTTACTACCTCCTGCTTTACAAACCTCTTTTAGTATGCGCCCTGACATCCTCATATCTATATTTAAGTTCATTGCTTTATGAGATAGCCAGTCTTGAACTAAGTTTCTTCTGAAGTGCTCTGTCAGCCCAGATCACAGACAAAACTATTTTGTAAGATGAAAGTATTACCCATGGACCCGGCCAGTCTCAGGAAAAGTAACGGCTCTTGTTTGTATGAAAACACACAGGAAGTTCCAGGTGATTTGTGTTGAATGTGAGAAATCCATCAGCACCTCTTATTTTGACCATCTGCCTGTGTTTGGTGGCAGCTGTTTTGGAAGGTTTATGAAGTTTTAGGATTCAGAGATTATCTGGTAAAGTGAGTCACAATAAGAGGGTGTCTGAAGATTGTTCTGTTCCTAGTTGCCTCCTGAGCTCTCTGCTTCCATTAGCCAGAGATGTGGACAAACATCTGCCTCATGGTCCAACAACCTGCAGGGAGCTACTTCCACTGGCATTACTTCTCCATCATAAAGGAATGACTTCATAGAATTTTAGAGAAATTCTTCCTTCTCCTTTAAAGTATTTCTTGTCTTTTCTAAGACAGAGATTTTGAAACTGAGACCAGATGATATTGCGTCATGCCAAGGAGCAGGAAAGCAGACATCAGTGTGGCCAGAAATCAGAGAGAGAGAGAGAGAGAGAGAGAGAGAGAGAGAGAGAGAGAGAGAGAGAGAACAAAGTAGCTGTCACTTAAAATTGTGCAAGTGGGTTATTTTCTCCACTGGGGCCCCACTCAGAGAACTTTCATATCCTTATTACATAGTGCAGGACCATACCTACAATGCACATGGTTTCAGCACAAATTTTGTCATACAATAAAGGTGCCAACTTTGTACTTTCTGAAGTGATAAGCCTTATGGAATCTGGTAGGCACACCAGTTCTCAAACCATCTATTGGTCTGGATGAAATGGCACATATTTTTAATTCCAACACGTAGGAAGCAAAGTCAGGAAGACTTCTGTATGTTTAAGGGAAGCTGGTCTACAAAGGGGGCTACAGGTTAGCCAGGGCTCCATAATACGACCCTATCTCAAAACTAATGAACAACCCTAACAAAAATATGTCCAAGGAAGCAAGCATATCACTTTTCCCAAACTTTAATGTAAACAAGCACGCATGTATTAGGGGCAAAGAACTTGTTTGGTTGTGTCTGTTTTTGTTGTGGACCATGGTATTAGCCCTTGTTGAATGTTAAATTGCCATGGTGATATATCCTAAATATTCTTTGGATCACCAAACTATGAAATGTTATTATTTATACATGGTGTTAAAATAGATTAAAAATATCTGCAATGCCTTTGTAGTTCCTTAGGTTATTTTAAAAATGAAAAACAATTGACATACATGACAGGTACCCATCTATCTGTGTATTTAATAAAGCCAAATGTGATGAAGACTAATGTACCATATTGATGTTTGCAGAATTTCATTAATGTGTTTCCAGACTATCATAACTCACTCACCTCTGTTGAGTTTATGAGCCATGGGGTTTGCTCCAGCACATAAAATCAGCTTCCCTATCACAATATGGAGACTAATAATATCAGAGATGACACTTCTTCACATTTTGAAACAAGGTGACTCATTTATTTTTCCCTCCCCTGGGCAAAAGGACAATGAGTCTTTCAAGTTATAGCTCACATTAGATGCAAAGTGTCTGGTAAGATTCTAATTTTTCTTTAAAAATACAAAAATTTCAAAATCCTACAATAATTTTATTTCTGCACAGAAGTACAACTTATGTATCTAGTAAACTGCATGCTATATAAATGATTAATTTCTATCCTTATTGCAATTGAAATACCTTTAAAGTCACCTAGCAGCATTAAAATCCACTGACACAAATGATCATTCATTAAGTCTCTATGATCTATGAGGGCAAAAACAATTTGCAGATATTTTGCAATAAACTTTTCTCAGTCTCAGTCTTAGTCTTGTTGAGACCCCTCAAACAAAAAAAAATTACTAGCTATATAGTATTATAATTAGATTTTTAAAAAGGATAGAACTTTATCATGTCCACATTGTATATATGTTTTACTTTATATCAGCACCTTTCAAGACTGAGTTAGCATTATATAATTAATCTTTCATTAAAATACATCATGTATTTGTAACTGTAAACAGCAAGAATAAAGAAGGTAGGAAAGAAATCAATGTGTTTATGATGTGACTTCTTTCTGCTTATTCTTCAAAGCATCCCTGGTGCCCTGATCCCTGTTTGTGCACACACCCCATTTGGTCCCCTTCTGCCTCACTGCCCTTCATATTTTGCTTTATTATAGAAAATGCATTCTCTTTCAAATCTAATTCATTTTTCCCACTCTGTTTGGAAAGCTTGAGTGGAGTTTTTTGGTTGACAGCATCCTTGGGATCATGTAAGTCTCAGTTTTATTGCCAGGCAGGTGAAAGAGGTTGTATTCTGCAGCTACTTTCACAAAACAGGAATGAATGAATCTGTGTTTTTACAGATGTTTTCACAAATAATAGAGGATTTAGGTTTTAAGAACTATGAAAACATAATTTCAGGCCCTGTTTTCTCACTGAATAAGGAAGAACTATTCCCAAATTTCTCAGAAACCACCACGTTGTTTTCCAGACTGTTAGTAGAAGTTGGTACTTTCTCCAGAAATGGAGGCATCTTCCCCTTGCTCCTCTACAGCATGTGCTGTTCCTTGAAATTTTGATCTTAGCCATTCTGATGGGTATAGGGTGGAATCTAAGAGTCATTTTGATTTTCACTTTTCTGATGACTAAGGAACTTGAACATTTCTTTAAGCACTTTACATCTATTAGAGATTCCTCTCTTGAGAATTCTGTTTAACTCTCTATCCCATGTTTTAGTGTAGTTACTTGGTTAGGTGGTGTCTAACTTCTTAGTTCTTTGTGCATGTTATGTATTAGCTCTCTGCTGGATGTGGGGTTGGTTGTGATCTTTTTCCCATTCTGTAGGCTGCTGCTTTCTTATATTGGTGGTGACCTTTGCCTTACAGAAGCTATTTGATTTCGTGAAGTCCTATTTGGTACTTCTTGCTTTTAGTGGCTGAACTATTGTTCTTCAGGAAGTTGTATCCTGTACCAATGAATTCAGACTCATTGCAAACAATATTCTCTATTAGATTTAATGTATTAAGTTTTATATTAATGTCTTTGATCCACTTCAACATGAGTTTGTACTGAGTGGTAAATATAGATTTATTTGCATTCTTCTACATGCAGACATCAAGTTAGAGCATAAACATCTGCTGCTTTTTTTTTCTCCCATCGTCTGGTTTTGGCTTCTTTTTATGTGTGTATATTTATTTCTGAGTCTTTGATACAATGCGAGGGAAATCAACCTGTCTGTTTCTATTCCAATGCCATACAGTTTCTATTGCTATCGCTCTATAGTACAGCTTGAAATAAGAGATGGCTATGCCTCCAGAGTTGCTTTACTCTACATGACTGTTTTAGCTATTCTCAAATTTTTCTTTTTCCATATAGAGTTGTGAATTGATTTTTCAAGATGTGTAAGGAAATGTTTTTGAATTTTGATTGAATCTGTAGATTGCTTTTGATGAGATAGCATTTCAATATTTTAATCCTATCAATCCATGAGCATGGGAGATCTTTCCATCTTCTGATATCTTCTTATTTATTTCTTCAGAGAACTGAAATTCTTGCCATACTGGTCGTTCATGTGTTTGGTTAGAGTTTCCATGATGTTTTAGATGATCCGTGCATATGATCGGGTTTTGTTTCTCTGAATTCTTTCTCAGGCCATTTCTGGAGGTCTAGAGATTTTTTTCCAGACAATTTTGTATCTAGCCATTTTGCTAAGGTGTTTATCAATTGTAGGAGTTCTCTGGTTGAACTTTAGAGGTCACTTATGTGTACTAATGTATTATCTGTGAATAGGAGAATTTTAATGATTATATCTGCTTCCTTGGGGGATATAAGACTACTTCATTGTCTACCTGATATTGATTTAAACTTAGTAAGTGTTATCTATACAGGAAATCACCCATTTAATTTAGATCTTCCAATTTTTATAGAGGACATATTATTGAAGAAAAGCCTAATGATTCTTTGTATTTCCTCAGTATCTTTTATTATGTGCCTCTTTCAATTTATCATTTGGGAAATTTGGATATTATCTCTATGCCTTTTAGTTAGTTTGGCTAAAGGTTTGTCGATCCTGTTGATTTTTTCAAAGAACCAGATTTTGATTTCATTAATTCTTCATGTTTTTTGCTTTGGTTCTCATTAACTGATTTTAGCCCTGGGCATGATTGTTTCCCGCTATCTACTCTGCTTGGGTGTGTCTGATTCTTTTCATCCTAGATGTGTTTTGTTTAGTTGCTAGGGAGAGATTGCTCCAGTTTCTCTGTAAAGGCACTGAGTGCAATAACCTTTAGTCATGGTACTACTTTCATCATTTCCTACATTTTTTGAGAGGATGTGCCTTCATGGTCACTGAATTCTAGAAAGTCTTTAACTTCTCTGACCCAGTAGTTATTGAATTGTGAGTGGTTCAGTTTCAATAAGTTTGTAGGCTTTCTTTTGTTTCTGGTGTTGTAGATGTCCAGCTTTAATCCAGAGTGATCTAGTGAGGTGCAATGGGTTATTTCCAACTTCTTTATCTGTTGAGGTTTGCTTCCTGACCTATTTTATTGTCAATGTTGAGGAATATTCTGTGAGGTACTGAGGAGATATCACATTGTGCTTGAGTGAAATGTGTTGTAGATAGGTTTTGGGTCCATTTGATTCATAACTTCTGTTAGTGTCATTACTTCTATGTTTAGTTTCTGTTGATGACCTGTCCATTTGTGAAAGTGGAGTGTTGAAGCTTCAGACTATTAGTGTGTGGGATTTGATATGTGATTTTAGCTTTAATGATCTTTTATTTATAAATGTGAGTGCCCTAATATTTGGGGCATAAATGTTCAGAATTAAGACACCATTTTGCTGGATTTTTTTCTTTGATAAGTATAAAGTGTCCTTTCCAGCTCTTTGATTACTTTTCATTGAAAGTCTATTTTCTTAAATATTAGAACAGCCACTCAGCTTGTCTCTTGGGTCAGTTTACTTGGAAAAACTTTTCCCAGTCCTTTATTCTGAGGTAATGTCTATCATTGTTGCTGAAGTAGTTTTCTTGTATCCAGCAGGATAGATTCTGTCAAAGCATCCACTCTCTTAGTTCTTGCATTCTTATTAGGGAATTGAGTCCATCAATGTTGAGAGACACTAATAACCAATGATTATTAATTCTTGTTATTATGATGTTGGTGGTGGTAGTGTGTATGTGTGTGTGATTCTCTTCTTTTAGTTCTACTTGTGTGAACTCATTTATTTATTGTGTTTTCTTTGATGTAGTTAACCTCCTTGTGTTGGAATTTTCATTCTAATATCCTTTGTAGGGCAGGAATAGTGGAAAGTTATTATTTAAGTTTGATCTTGGCATGTTATAGCCTGGTTTCTCCACCTATGGCACTTGGCAATGCTGTTAGTATAGTAGTGTAGACTGACATCTATAATCTTTTGGGGTCTACAAGACATCTGCCCAGGCCTCTCTGGCCTTTAGAGTCTCTGATGAGAAGTCAGGTGTAATTCTGATAGATTTGCCTTTTAATCTTACTTTGCCTTTTCCCCTTGCAACTTTTAATGATTTTTTTTTGTTGTTGTTGCTGTTTATTTTGCTTTGTTTTTAATATTTAGTGTATTCTTTATCATGAGGCAAGAGAATGTTTTCTGATTCAATCTATTTGGGGTTCTGTAGGCTTCTTGTACATTTATAGACATCCCTTTCTTTAGGTTATCTTAATTTTCTTCTATGATTTTGTTAAAGATATTTTCAGGTCCTTTGAGGTTGGAATCTCCTTCTTCTATTCCTATTTTTCTTAGATTTGATCTTTTCAGAGTGTCCCAATTTTTCTGGATGTTTCATGTTAGGAACACTTAAAATTTTCTTTGACCTATGTGTCAATTTCTCAGTTTCTTCTATCATAACATCTTATAGTCTGTGCCTGAAATTCTTTCTTTCATCTCTTGTATTGTATTGGTGATACTTTATTCTTTAGTTCCTGTTCTCTTTTCTAGGTTTTTTACCTTCTCCAGGATTGTATCAGGATTCTTTTTCTTCTATCTCATTTACAGGTCTGAAACAGTTTCATTCATTTCCTTCTCATTTTTGATTGTATTTTCCTGTATTTCTTTAAGGATTTCATTCATTTCCTCTTTAAAAGCCTCTAATATCTTCAAAACATTAGATTTAAGATAATTTTCTTACACTTAGGATATGTTAAGATAAGATATCTCTTTAAAGGCCTCTAACATATTCAAAACATTAGATTTAAGATAATTTTCTTGCACTTTGGATGTGTTATGATATTTTGGGCTTGCTGAAGTAGCATAGCATGGTTTTGGCGATGCCATATTGCCCTGGCTTTTGCTGATTATGTTTTTTTATTGGATATTTTATAAATTTACATTTCAGATGTTATCCCCTTGCTGGTTTCCCCTCTAGAACCTCCCCCATCCCATCCTACCTTCCCCTGTTTCTATGAGGTTGCTCTCCCCCCACCCAACCACTCCCATCTCACTACCCTAGCATTCCCCTACACTGGGGCATGGAGCCTTCGCAGGACTAAGAGCCTCTCAACCTATTCACATTGACAAAGCCATCCTCGGCTACGTATGCAGCTGGGGCCAGGAGTCCCTCCATGTGTACTCCTTGGTTGGTGGTTTAGTCCCTGAGAGCTCTGGGCAGGGGCATTGGTTGGTTAATATTGTTGTTCTTCCTGTGGGGTTGTAAGCCTCTTCAGCTCTATCAGTCTTTTCTCTAGCTCTTCCATTGAGGTGCCCATGCTTAGTCAAATGGTTGGCTGTGAGCATCCACCTCTGTATTTGTCAGGCTCTGGCAGAGCCTCACAGGAGACAGGTATAACAGGCTTCTGTCAGCAAGCACTTCTTGGCATCTGCAATACGGTCTGGAGTTGGTGTCTGTATATGGGATGGATTCCCAGGTGGGGCAATCTCTTGAGAGCTTTTTCTTCATTTTCTGCTCCATAATTCCCCACCTCCATTTCCTTTAGATAAGAGCCATTCTAGGTTAAAATTTGGAGATGAGTGGGTGGCCCCAAACTCCAACCAGGGGCCTTACCTAACCTTTGGATATGATCTCTACAGTTTCTGCCTCCCCTTTGTTGGGCATTTCAGCTAATCTCATTCCCATTGGGTCATGGGATCCTCTTGCTTTTCTGGCATCTGGGACTTGCTGGTGGCTACTCCCAATTCCCCATCCCTCACTACTACACACCTCTGTTCAAATTCTTGAATTATTGATTGTCCCTGGAGTTGGCAGGGCTGGTAATTCCTGATGACAACAGGCCTCTGGGGCTGCAGGTAGATCTGGTAGTCCCTGATGGCAGCAGGCTTCTGGGGTTGGAGATAGAGCTGGTTGTCCTTCCTAGCAGTGGGCCACTGGCATTGCAGGTAACATTGTTTGTCCTTGGTGGCAGCAGGGTTCCAGGAACACAAGCAGAGCTGATAGTCCATGATGGCTTTTGGTCATTCTCAGTAACAGCAAGCCTCTAGGGATGATGGTCCTTGATAGCTGCAGGCCTCCAGGATTGCAGGTAAAGGTATGGACTGGAATATGGAGTATAGACAGGTTAGGGTAGACATCATGGATGTTGTGTGGGCCAATGGAATCAGCAGTCAAGGACTGTGGCATGGGGATCTCACCTTCTTGTCCTGGGTGACATCAGGCCCCCAGGCATTCAGGTAGACCTGGGAAATGGAGGGCAGAGGGAAAGGGTGGAATTGCTGCTGCTATGTTTACCAGGAGGGGCCAACAAGCAGGGAATTGAGGTAGGAGTCTTTGTGATGCCTGATGGTTGCAGTCCTCCTGTATTGGAGGTAGAGTAGATTTGTGGACTGGAAGGTGAAGCACAGAGTGGACTTAACAGACTGCACAACTCCTGGGGTTGCTGGAGTTCTCAGCAGGCAAATTTTGTTGGAGGGGCAAGGGTATGTCAACTGATTGTTGTTGGGCCAAGCAGACACCAGTGATGTAGCCAGAGATGTGGCCAGGACAATTATCACTGTTTTAATATACTATTAGATTATAAAAGGTATGTTTATAATTATTTTGTCTATAATAACAAAATGAAGGATATGTGACGTTTTTATTTATGAAATTAGTGAAACAAATTGTTAATACTAAAATCATCATCCAAGGAAGTGAAAACAAATTTGAGCAGTCAGAATTTAAGTAAACTTATTTTTGTGGTTTTCTCAAGTTTTTCTAATAAATAGATATTGCAGTATTTTTTTACAAAGAAATATCTTAATAAATTACAAGAAACAAAGAATCAAAAGAAGTGAATTTCCAGCTATTGTACAGGACCATCCCGTACCTGAATTACCATCATCCTCAGAACTTCAGCTGTACCTGCTTACAAAAATACCATCATTGATGTTCTTGTCTGAGGACCTTCCCTCATAGTAGGAGGACTATGGAGAAAAATGGAACCATCACATGAATATGCAGGTTTTCTCACAAAACATTTTTTTGTGTGTGTGCTTTTTAAACATTTTTATTATTTTTTGAAATTGCAACTTTTGGGATCCAGGAATTTTCCCACAAACCACACAGACACTGAACTCAATCAAGGAGAGATAGTTTATTGAACACATACATTGATACTTGACCAGTTAAGGATACAGACCACACTCTGGAGCTGAGACTCTGGAGCTGAGACTCTGATAACAAGCCAAAATGGTATGGAGTTTTTAAGGCTGAAATCCACAAACATCTGTGTCAAGTTACATATATATATATATGAATTACACAGAAGAAAAAATACTTTGTTGGCTTTAAAACTGAAGATACTACACGATATATATTGCATGAAATGCATTTTTCAATAAGAATAAGCTTCTTTGATGAAGAATGAGAGCCATACTTACCTGAGGGTATTAATATGTAGAATGCCATTAAAAATTATAGTAGTTTAGGGGAAGTAGTTCTAGTAGGTTCTCTGTATGGCCTTATAATACAGAAGTATTGAGCTAATTTACATTATTGGGTAGAAATGTTCTTCAATCAAGCTGGTCTTGTGTCCAGTTAACCAGCTGGTGGCTACCTACAGAATATGCTGCTGTTCTTTTCAGTTTGCAGGCACTGTATCTTGGTAGGGATGTTGCTTGCAATACTCCCTTGGCACTTTGCAGTATGATCTTAACTTCAGCTTCAGAAAGACAACCAAGGGCAATGGCAGTAGGCTGCATTGTTTTAGGAGTCTGTCAGACGCCCTGACCAGCTAATTCAAGGGAGGTTTCCCTTAGTCTATGAATGTTAGAGGGAGCATCAGAACCCAATTGAGATAACGTAACTTCTATATCTTAATTTGTATACTGCTCTTACTTTTGTGCATTTCATCTAAGGTCCCTTCTTTTGAGTCCTGAGAGTCTCTCACCTCCCAGGTCTCATGTGCATTCTTGAGTGTCCTCCCAACCTCCTACCTCCTGAGGTTGCTTGTTCCCTTCTTTCTGCTGGCCTTCAGGGCTTCAGTCCTTTTCCTCCACCCAATACCATATCAAGTTTCACTCTTCCCCACTCTGTCCACTTTCCTTCCCAGACCCCTCCCTCCCTCCTTGCTTCTGATTGTTTTCTTCTCCCTCCCAAGTAGGACTGAAGTGTCCTCCCTTGTGCCTTCCAGCTTCCTAACATTTTTGAGTTCTGTGGACTATATCTTATGTATTCTGTACTTTTTTATTTATTTTATTTTATTTTTTTTATTTTATTTTGGATAATATTCACTTATTAGTGAGTACATACCGTGCATGTCCCTGTGGGTCTAAGTTACCTCACTCAGGATGAGAAATAGAACTATCTGAAGACCCAGCAATACCACTGTTGGGAATATACCCAAAAGATGCCCACCATGCCACAGGGGCACGTGTTCTCCTATGTTCATAAGTGGTCTTATTTGTGGTAGCCAGAATCTGGAAACAATTCATATGTCACACGATAGAGGAATGGATAAAGAAAATGTGGTTCATTTACACAATGGAATACTACTCAGCTATTAAGAACAAGGAAGTCTTGAGTTTTGCAGATAAATGGATGGAACTAGAAAATATCCCCTTCATTTCTTAGATCACTAATTACATGTTCACAAATTTCTGATGTGTATTTCCAGAGGCAGGAGGAACAAGGAAAGGGGAAACATTTGAAATGTAAATAAATAAAATATCCAATAAAAAAGGAAAAAATACACAAGAACAAAAAAAAGAAAGAAAAAATATAGCACATAAGATGTTTACAAGATTCTAGAAGCATTGTGCAAGAATCTTTTAAAAACTCACAATGATAGTCAGAGTTTGTGATTCCTTCAAAATAAAAAAAAATTTTTGTCCAAATGTCTGTAGGCACAAGTGTGTGTTGTAGAAGCATCAAGAACTATGATACAGTTAGTTGATTGTAGAACAGGAGTTTATTGCAAGTAGTCTCCTAAAAACAAGCCTTGAATTTCAATTACGTATCTTAATTTATGAGATCTACATGATCTCAATAGTATCTTTGTCCATAGTATTAAATAAGGAAGAAAAATTCTTATTATCTATGGGAAAATATAAATATGTATGAGAAGAACAACATTTAAGAGATGTCCTTGCTAGTATATTCTTATTGAGAGTGGTGTTGTTCTTTGTTTATTAAGGAAGAAAGAAGTAGACATATTAGAGAAATAGGCATCTTAATTTCCTTTTTTAAGGCAACTTGAAGTGCTCTGCTCTAATAAAATATGCCTTATGAGTGTGAACTGAATGTAAATGTTTTCATTTTGAGACATTAATGATTGTTAAAAATGACAACATTTAGATGCAATTTTGAGATAACATGAAATACCCTCAACTCATGTTTTCATTAATGGTTTGGGAGAATTGTCACTGAAGCATTTGCACTATCAATCAGTGGAAGACAGAAAAAGTTCCTGTGCCTTCTGAGTTTGAATTAGGAAATAAATCGATTCATTTCTCCTACCATTAACCTTCCAAATGAATGAACTGAGTTTTAGCCGGTCCCTGATTAGAAGCAATTAAAATAAAATATAATTAGCACCATCTCAACTGTCTCCAACTCATTTTCAGAAATAATTTTCTCATTCCTCTGCTTCTATAGGAAGCAATAAAATGGTGTATTTTTATTTTCAATAAAAAATACAAAACTTATGGAATAGAATGCTCCCATGTTGATTAATTAAATGATAAAAATTGTCTAGTACATAGTTCCTTAAGTCATTTTCATATTGTTAATATATTTACTTTATGATTAATAATGTAGAAAAGCAATATAACATAAATGTATATAATGCATGCTTATGTATGCATATTCTATTATACACAGACATTGAATTATTTTGTTTGTTATACATAAATTTACTATAAAATTTTTAATTTACCTTTTAAAATCTCTAATTATTAAGAAATACAATAAAAATTTGTATAATAATAAATATATTGTAACTATAAATACTTGGACATTTTTCTCACTTTGATATAATTTGAGAAACATTTAGAGATTTAAATCATTATTGAGAAATTGTTTGGATAAACAAATGCAGAGGCCAAAGTATCTATAAATAAAATGATTTTACAAAATATTGAATATATTTTATCTTTCTATCTTGGAAGATGTTTTGAGTTGTGTTTTTAAATGTAATTATTTTAAACATGATCTGCTTACATTTGTCATACAATTACTTGTTGGGTCAAGAAAGCAAGATTTCCATTAGTTTGCATGGGGCTTTGCAACATGTAGCACATTCCAGGATGGCCTGGGCTGCACCTTGAAACTATCAAAACAGGAAGAAGGAGCAATAAAATAGTTTAAATAGAGCTAAAGAATATTACAGACTAATTCATAAAATATTTTAAGTGCAGCAAACTGTTTTACCATTATTATAGAATTAGAAGTGTCATTTTCTGTCCAGTAACTTTCTAAGGCAGGACCAGCCAGGAGGCACAGGCCTCAGAAGTGGCAGGGAAGCTGGGACAGGATCCTTTCTACCTCTGTCTACACCTAAGAGGGACAGCAGATCCACAGCCCTCTCTGCCCCTTCCCTGCAAACAGAGAGCTGGTATCCAGGGTGTGCTCTGACCCCAGGACTCTGGAAGGACTACTGATTCACAGCCTCCTGCACACAGGTTTTACCAGAGGAGAACTGATCTCCCAGAACTGCTGACACAGGCTTACAGACCCACAGGAGGAACAAGCTTCAGCCAGAGAAAGCAAGAACATCTAACACCAGAGATCAACAGATGGCAAAAGGCAAACACAAGAATCTTACCAACAGAAACCAAGACTACTTGGCATCATTAGAACCTAGTACTCCCTCCACAGCAAGTCCTGGACATCCCAAAAGACCAGAAAAGCAAGATTTGGATCTAAAATCATTTCTCACGATGGTGATAGAGGAATTTAAGGAGGACATGAATAACACCCTTAAAGAAATGCAGGAGAACACAGGTAAACAGGTTCAAGCCCTTAAAAAGGAAAAACAAAAATCCCTTAAAGAATTACAGGAAAGCACAACCAAACCGGTGAAGAAATTGAACAAAACCATCCAGGACCTAAAAATGGAAGTAAAAACAGTTAAGAAATCACAAAAAGAGATGACTCTGGAGATAGAAATCCTAGGAAAGAAGTCAGGAACCATAGATGCAAGCATCACCAACAGAACACAAGAGACAGAAGAGAGAATCTCAGGGGCAGAAGATACCATAGAAAACATTGACACAACCATTATCAAAGAAAGTGAAAAATGCAAAAAGTTCCTAACCCAAAACATCCAGGAAATCCAGGACACAATGAGAAGACCAAACCTAAGGATAATAGGTATAGAAGAGAGTAAAGATCTCCAACTTAAAGGGCCAATAAATATCTTCAACAAAATTATAGAAGAAAACTTTCCTAACCTAAAGAAAGAGATGCCTATGAACATACAAGAAGCCTATGGAACTCCAAATAGACTGGACCAGAAAAGAAATTCCTCCCACCACATAATAGTCAAAACATCAAATGCACAAAACAAAGAACATTAAAAGCAGTAATGGAAGAAGGTCAAGTAACATATAAAGGCAAACCTATTAGAATCACACCAGACTTCACACCAGTGACTATGAAAGCCTAAAGATCCTTGGTTGATGTCATACAGACCTTAAGAGAATACAAATGCCAACCCAGGCTACAATATCCAGCAATCAAAGACCACTCTGGAAATCAGTTTGGTGGTTCCTCTGGAAATTGGACATAGTACTACCAGAGGATCCAGCTATACCACTCCTAGGCATATATCCAGAAGATGCTCCAACTGTAATAAGGGCACATGCTCCACTATGTTCATAGCAGCCTTATTTATTATAGCCAGAAACTGGAAACAACCCAGATGTCCCTCAACAAAAGAATGGATACATAAAATGTGGTACATATACACAATGGAGTACTACTCAGCTATTAAAAACAATGAATTTATGAAATGTTTAGGGAAATGGATGGATCTGGAGAAGATCATCCTGAGTGAGGTAACCCAATCACAAAAGAACACACATGGTATGCACTCTCTGATAAGTGGATATTAGCCTAGAAGATTGGAATACACAAAATACAATCCACAAACCACAAGAAACTCAAGAAGAAGGAAGACCAAAGTATGGATACTTCATTCTTTCTTAAAAGGGGGAATAAAATATCCATGGAAGGATTTTCAGAGACAGACTATGGAGCAGAGACTGAAGGAAGGACAATCCAGATTCTGCTCCACCTGGTAATCCTTCCCACATCCAATCATCAAATCCAGACACTATTGTGGATATCAGCAAGTACTGGCTGACAGGAGCCTGATATAGGTGTCTCCTGAGAGGCTCTGACAGTACCTGACTAATACAGAAGTAGAGGCTCACAGCCATTCATTGGACTGAGTACAGGGTCCTCAATGAAGGAGCTAGGGAAAGGACCCAAGGAGCTTAAGGGTTTGCAGTGCCTTAGCAGGAACAACAATATGAATGACCTAGTACCCTCAGAGCTCCCAGGGACTCAACCACCAACCAAGGAGTACACATGGTGGGACTCAGGAGACATAACTTTTAAATGTGGTTAGAATAGTCACTGTGTCAGATACTGTAGTGGAGATCTTTTTAGGCCTTGTTATTGATTGATTAAGTCATGCAAATCATTTAGTTTCATTTTCATAAGGAATTGTAAAATGAAATTGTTGAAAGAGAAAAAAAGAGGTGATGTTGGCTCTAAAGAGAATTTTTTTCCAAGAAGATACCAGAGAAATGCAATTTACCTTCCATCCTTCTTTAGCTTCAGAGGACATTCATCTAAAGAGATGGCTTGACATGAAAAAAAGTAAAAAAGTTGTCATGCATGTCATGACACAGGTCTGAAGAGAGGGACAGACCTTTAGGTTTGCAGAGAAATAAAGGAAACTCCTTCCTTTTATGTTTCAACTGAGTAGCTTCTTCTATATGCCAACAGGCACAGAGCATGTGCACCTTGCTATTGCACAGGCAAGGAGGGGATGCCAGCCCAGAGAGAGCTGTGGAGGAAAAGTTAGTGGCAGGTAGGGAGTCTGTATTCCAACAATTATAGTTTGGTTTCACAACAATTTTAGTTGTATTGTGTATATATTATAGAAGAGGAAATAGCACAGATAGGACAGTTTATGTGGGATATAGGAAGTATGCTTAATGAACACTGCGTGTTTGAGAAACACTTAAGAATAAGAAGCCTTAGCTGCAAACCCCTCAGCAGTGTAGGGGAATGCCAGGGCCAGAAAGTGGGAGAGGGCGGGGTGGCAGGCATGGGGAGGGGGGAGGCAACAGGGATTTGTTTTTGTTTGTTTGTTTGTTTTTTGGAGGGGAAACTGGGAATGGAGAGATTTACATGTAAATAAAGAAAATATCAAAAAAAAAAAAAAAAAAAAAAAAAAAAAAGAAGCCTTAGCTGGGCTACAGAGGCAGGCAGATTTCTGAGTTCGAGGCCAGCCGGGTCTATAGAGTGAGTTCCAGGACAGACAGGGCTACACAGAGAAACCTTGTCTCAAAAAACCAAAAAACCAGCCAAACAAACAAACAAGAAAAGAATAAGAAACCTTAAGAATAAGAACACAAAAGGAAAATATGAGATTGAAAACCCTAGTGGTCATGGAGATAGAATATTTTTATGAGTAAAGAACTGAAAGAAGTAGTCTATTTTTTTTATTACTTTTATTTTTTACAGTCCAGCCATTGCCTCCCCCCCCCCAAATCCAGTCTTCCCTCCTACAGCTCCTCATCTCATTCCTCATTCACCCTGTCTTCAAGAGGATGCCCCACCACTCCAGGCCTCCTACTCCCTGGGGTGTCAAGTCTTCACAGGGTTAGATGTATCATCTCCCCCTGAGGGCAGACCAGGCATTCCTCTGCTGTATATGTGTCAGGTGCCCTGGACCAGCTCATGTATGCTACCTGGTTGGTGACTCAGTGTCTGAGAGATCTTGGGGGTCCAGGTTAGTTGAGACCTCTGGTCTTCCTATGGGGTCATCTTCTTCCTCAGCCTCATCCAGCCTTTCCCTAATTCATCCATAGGCGGTCCCCAGCTTCTGTCCACTGGTTGGGTGTAAGTATCTGCATCTAGCTCTTTCAGTTACTTATGGGGCCTCTGGTAGGGCCTCCATGCTAGGCTCCTATCCATAAGCACACTGTAGAATCCGAAATAGTGTCAGGCCTTGGAGCCTCCTTTTGAGATGAATGGGGAACCTTCTAGAATGTACCAGAGATCTGGGAAGTGAGAGATGCTCAGGACTCAGAGGGAGGGACCTTACATCAAATGCTCAACAGTGGGAAGAGGGAACTTGTAGAGTCCACCTCCAGTAAAATGCCCTCCAGGGGCATCAGGTAGAGGGATGGGGTTGCCATCCCACAGTCAAAAACTCTGATTCAGAATTATCCCTATCTGAAAGATCTACAGGGATAAAAATGGAGAAGAGGCTGAGAGAAAGGAGGGCCAGTGACCAGTCCAAATTGGGATCCTGCTTTTTATTTACAAATAAATTCATTTATTTATTCCAGGTATCCTTTTGATTATCCTATTAATCAGCATCCTGTGACCCCAGCACTTTGATTATTAGGAGACAGCAAGTACACATTTTCTTTCAACATTGTAAGACATTTAAGAGATATGAGATACACACAGATGCTCAAGCCAGGATGGGACCCAGTCTTGCAATTACCATTTATTCCACACCTGGGCCTAAACTTGCTGAGACCCAGGCTGATCTTGAACTCATGAATAAGCATGCCTTTGTGTCTTTCTGACAAGCTGGCTTACTAATGCAGCTGTCTTTGTTCCTTTAGATTTGTAAAGCCACTCCTAATCATATTGAGTTTCTTATATTCTTGCATAGTTGAGAAATTATATATGTTTGACCTCATATATTTTGAGCTCTTACCCTTAGCCTTAACAGCTGTCCTGAAGGTCCCAGTATTAACCATTTTGCTGAGACATTAGCCACACCTTTGCCCTTTGGATTCCTGTTGTCTGAGATTATCATGGAGTCATTAACATTAACAGAGAGAATATTCCACAGTGGAATGTGAAAATACGAACATTACTACATAAACAGCCTGAAGCCCACAACAGCCATCGACCCTCATGGAGGCTCACACTTAGGCCCTGTCCCAGGAGCAGGAACCATATCATTGTGTCCCCGCCAGGGCCATGCCAGGCTCCACAAAATGCTTTATGTATTATGGATAGAAAATATATTATTCTCAAGAACTCACATACATTTGTAACTAAGCAACTTTTTATAGACTAAAGTATAAGCAGGAAGGGCGATTTTCTCAGCCATTTTCTCTTACTGTCAGGATGCAATTTGCGGTTACAAAGAAAGGGTGAATTATGTTATTATTTATCTTAAAAAGTAATCTTATAAAAATCTTAATCACAAATCAAAATTTTTATAAAATTTATATGAAGAAAAATCAGTACTTTTTACTTTAAATCCTAAGTGTGCTCACCTGCTCATTAACAAGAATTAGTAATTCATTAATTAAAATATCAAAAAGCTGAGGGCAAAAATGGGTATAAGACTTTAATCATCACCTGGATCACCAGCTTAGCTTTAGCAAAGGAGGCACATCAGCTAGCACTAGGCGGGCCACAATTGTTCTTCTTCTCTGACATGAAATAAAAAATCCCTTGCTCAACTACTAAACTTCCAATTGATCTCTAAAATCTTCTATATCAATGTTATTAGTAAAACCATCTTAATATAACTTTAATAACAATCTATATTTTCAATTGTTTCCAAGAGTTGTAGATGTTACTAATAATCTGAAAGTGTCTGAAAATCACTGAAGGAAGACCACAGACTCAGATAGTATGCAAAAACAAAGAGCATTTATTCTGCAGAAACAACCAGCATGTGCAGATCAATCATTTTTTTGAAGTGGTGACCCCAGGCAATGTCACAGGCCTTCTTATAGGGAGTCAGGAGAACTTTCCAGAAGGACTGGGTAATCTAAAATGTCATTGGTGGGTACTAGGGGAGACACAGGTGGTCATTAGTCTGCATTCCTATGTCATGAACATTTAAACATAGGATGGATGAAATAGGGCTGCCCAGCATTGGTGGCCCATTCTGAGCTAAGCTATTGCCCCATTTTTGTGATTATCTACAAGCTGTTCTTTGGGAGGGAGTTTTACGATCTTGTTCAGGATTTTATGAACTTTCCCTGGAACTGGTGCCTATTGTCTAGTTTCTGTGACTTATGTTCAGTACCTACAGCTGTTGCCTTAAGGCATTTTCTTGAAATCAGACCTGGTTCATAAATGGAGACAAATGGGGTCTTTAAATGGAGACAAATGGGGTTCATGTTGTCCTTCCAAATCTACATCTCTAAGTCCTTTCTGAGAATGGTTGATGAATAGTTAATCTGATTCAGCAGCAATGCTTGAAAAACATCAATCATTATTATAATAAGTGTGAATGATACTCCACATAGGTTATGACGGTTGTGATGACTGCTGCAGAGCCAAACTCCACACAACAGAAAGTCCTCAGGTCACATAATCCCGGGTACATTCACTACTATTGTGCTAACTGGTGGGTGGATTGCATTCATGAGTTCTAAACCTGCTTGGCTGTTCCTCTTATGCTGCTCCCAACAAGACACTATACTAACTGCAGTGTTAAAAAGACTAGATATATCTGTTTATCTTTTCTCTAATTCACTGTAAGTTGGCTTTTAATTTTGGAACTGATTTACCAGCAAAGTAACTTTACTGCTTCTTGAAAAGTGTTCTTGTAAATCCTTACCAGGGACTTCACTTTTCTGGGTTTACATAGTAAATGTTTCACTAATGAATTTCAAACTGAAGAGACATGTTATTTCCTCAGTACTCTTAATACCATTCAAAGTAATTTTTTTTATGGAAAGTTTGCTATCAGAATGACATTGTGATAAAAATCATTTAAATAATTTTTATATTGTCTAGTGATGTTAAAACACATCAGACAAAAATAAGAAAAAATGGATTATAATTTAACTTGTGACTTAGTATCCCAATGCTTATGGCAGTATGCCACAGACTGGGTTGCTTTAGGGACCCCTTGTTCCATGGGGTGATAAAAGTACTGGCCTGGTGGGCAAAGAATTTGGCAAATGACAAACAGACACGACACAAGGGAGTATGGTATGTGAATGCAATTTGTACAAAGTAAAAATCAAGCTTATGTAGTATATAGAAAACAGAGCAAACTACAGAAGTCACGTAGGCAGGAGACAGCCAGCTACATCAGTGAGAACAAGCAGCCAGGTGCAAGGCAGAGGAGCAGTGATGTACTTCTTCTTGGGCTATTTTGGTAGCCCCATGATAAATTCTCTGGGTCTGTCTGAGGCAAGTAGCTGAAGGTCTTATGCTAGCATTCCTTGACTGTAACATAGATAATTAGTGACAGAAGCCCTACAACTTCTAACTTCTCTCTGGCATGTAAATCAATTCTGTTTTGTGTGAAACTACTCTGATAATAAGTGCATAACTGCTATCTCTAACTCTTGAGACACCATGTCTGGTAAGACAGCTTCTCAGTAAAAATTCCAAGCTAATAACAGCTAGGAAATCAATTTAGGATTATTGAAACACTGTGGAGGCCAGGAAATAATGTTCAATCTCAGTATAGTTAATAATGAAAAATTTCTTAGGGCCCCTTTATTCCTGAATAAAGAAAGCATGTAGATCTCTCCACAGACTTTAGCAGAGACCAATCTGGAACACAAGTGAGCTAGGAGATGTCAGCGACTGGACTACCTCAGGAGACTGGCTGGAGCGTACGCCTCAGGTCTAAGATCAGGTTTTTAGGCCTGTCCAAACACTACTGAAGTAGACGAGTTCTGTGTGACAGCAGTACACTTAGTCTCATTGGTATTTAATCTCCTAACTTTTAATATACTGTTGTCACATAGCTTTGGAAAATATATTTACCTGTAACACTTAATATAAAATAAGAAAAAATATATTTTTCTCTACTGTGGTAAATTAGTAGTATATACAAGTTCTGTCTCTTCCATTTTTTTGAACCCTGTATTATGAAAATAATCTACAGAAAACAGAAATATGTCAGCACAGTGATAAACTCACAAATTAAGCAAATGTTATGGTTCTAAATTCAAAATCTTTACAATATGTTTCTTTTAACATCTACCTTTTCTGAGATTGTGTAGGATTCTTGAACATATTCTTTAAATATGTTCTATTTAAAGTTAAATATAAATTCAGCTTAGTAAATGAAGACAAAATATTTGCTTTTATGTCCACTTATCTCTAAAATACTATTATAAGAAACATTTTAAATAATTTTATTTGAGTTATTTTTCTTATCTTTTGAAATTTTATAATTATATAATCACTTCAATTCTCCCTTTTCTGTCCTTCTTCCAAAATCAATAACATCCTCACTTTTATTAAAGTGAGTAGGGTTTTTGTTCAGTAATTTTGTTATATATATAATATACTATATATGTAATGTTTACTATAAAAAAATCTATTCTTAAATATATGTATTCCTAAACATATAAGTACAACTTAGCCAGCCTGTATCATCTTACTGCCTTTACATTCTCCACCAATTATTCCACATGCATCTCTGAGACTTCAACTGGGAATTTGATAAAGACAGTTAAAAATAGTTAAATGACTATTTATCCTAGACATTTTTGATGAATAAATCACTGTTCACTATGAAATTTCTCTAACCAAATTTGAAAACTTTACAAATCTAAGTGAATAAGCACAAACTGTAAATGTAGTGTTTATTCACTGGACTTAATTGCCATCTCTGGAGCTTACTGCTTAATAAACTCACTCTTGGTAATTCTTTGGCTGATTCAACTCAGCTGTTCTAGCTCAAACTCCTGTACAAGCTGACTAAATCAAACCTGCTTCTCACAGATTGTCTTTGAATTGCTATTATTGGCCTCAAATTTACTCTTGAAATTTGTTCTAATCTTCTGGCTCCTTCTTATTATGTGTCATCAACCCCCTGTGTTGATCTGCACTCAGCAACACTACACTGCACTCACTGAACTGATTCCCAGCTGAAGCAACTCCTAACTCAAGTTTCTCTCCCTGTGCTATTCTGTATAGCTTCTTGCAAGAGTTAGGTGTACTATATCACTGATTCAGCCTGTCATACTTATCTCTGACTTATCTCTGACTTTGCCCATCAATTAAACATAACTGTCATGTGTTTGCATTCCAGACAGATCACATAGACACATAGGTCTTTGGATGTGATCCAGATGTTTCCAGAGCAGCCATGCTGCTGAATTAAAACAACAACAAATATGTCCTTGTGTTTGAGGCTGTTCCCCATTTTCTCTTCTATTAGTTTCACTGTATCGGGTTTTATGTGGATGTTCTTGATGCACTTGGAATTAAGCTTTGTACAGGAGAAAGACTGGATCTACGTGCATTCTTCTACATGGTAAACAAATAGGCACAGAAGAATTTTCCTAAATAGAACACCAGTGGCTTATGTTCTAAGATCAACAATAGACAAATGGGACCTCATAAAATTGCAAAGCTTCTGTAAGGCAAAGGACACTGTCAATAGAACAAAACAGCAACCAACAGATTGGGAAAATATCTTAACCCGTCCTACGTCCAATAGAGGGCTAATACCCAATATATACAAAGAAGTCATAAAGTTAGACTCCAGAGAACCAAATAACCCTATTAAAAAGTAGGGTTCAGAGCTAAACAAAGAATTCTTAACTGAGGAATGTCTAATGGCCAAGAAGCACATAAAGAAATGCTCAACATTCTTAGTGATCAGGGAAATGCAAATCAAAACAACCCTGAGATTCCACCTCACACCAGTCAGAATGGCTAAGATCCAAAAATCATGGGACAGCAGATGCTGGCAAGGGTGTGGAGAAAGAGGAATACTCCTTCATTGCTGGTGGGACTGCAAGTTGATTGTCTGATGATTCCTCAGAAAATTGGACATAGTGTACCCACTCTAGGGCATATACCTGAAAAATGTTCCAACATATAAGAAGGACACATGGGCTGGAGAGATGGCTCAGCCGTTAAAGGCTAGGCTCACAACCAAAAATATAAGAAGGACACATGCCCCATAGAATCCTTATTGATAATAGCCAGAAGCTGGATGTCCTTCATCCAGATGTCCTTCAACAGAGGAATGGATACAGAAAACGTGGTAGATTTACACAATGGGATACTACTCAGCTATTGCAATGACTTCATGAAATTCTTAGGGAAATGGATGGAGCTAGAAAATATCATCCTGAGTGAGGTAACCCAATCACAAAAGAACACACACGTGGTATGTACTCATTGATAAGTGGATATTAGCCCAAAAGCTTGGAATACCAAAGATACAATTCACAGACCATATGAAGCTCAAGAAGAAGAAAGACCAAACTGTCTATGCTTCAGTCCTTCTTAGAAGTGGGAATAAAATGCTCAAGGGAGGAAATATGGAGACAAAGTGTGGAGCAGAGACTGAAGGAAAGGCCATCCAGAGACTGCCTCACCTGGGGATCCATCCCATATATAGACACCAAACCCAGACACTACTGTGGATGCCAAGAAGTGCCTGTTGAAAGGAGCCTGAAATAGCTGTCTCCTGAGAGGCTCAGGCTGAACCTGACAAATACAGAAGCAGATGCTCACGGCCAACCATTGAACTGAGCACAGGGTCCCCAATGGAGGAGTTAGAGAAAGAACTGAAGGGTTTGCAACCCCTTAGGAAGAACAACAATATCAACCAACCAGACCTTCCAGAGCTCCCAGGGATTACACCACCAACCAAATAGTACACATGGAGGCACCCATGGCTCCATCTGCATATGTAGCAGAGGATGGCCTTACTGGGTATCAATGGGAGAAGAGGCCTTTGGACCTGTGAAGGCTGGATGCCCCAGTGTAGTGGAATTCGAGAGCCGGTGAGATGGGTGTGGGTAGGTAGGTGGGTGGGGGAACACCCTCATAGTAGCATGGGGAAGGGGGATGGGATAGGGGGTTTCCAGGAGTGGAGAAACAGAGAAAGGGAATAACATTTGAAATTTAAATAATGAAAATATCCAATAAACAATGTAAATTGTACTATAAAAAATAATGCAAATATTCAAATAGTGCTTGACAATACAATCATTTAACAAATCCATATAAATCAGTTCTCCTCTAGGACTTACTATCTTACCAATCATTGGTTTTAATCAGATTATCATTACCAGGTATTAAATTCTTTCAATGGAACAGTCCTCATATGTAATACAAAGTTTGTTGATTATTTCTACAATTATGATTTTTTTTGCACTATTGGCTCTTTCTTGCCAGTGGGTTAGCATTCAAGTTAGTGCTAGCTATTGGGTAAGAACACTGATGTACTCGCTTCCAGAAGCCATGGGGTGTATTTGTGCAGATTTAATTTGACTTTTTTTCTAAATCCTTTATTTAAACTAAATAATTCCTACAGAAATCTGGTGATAAATCCAGTTATAGTGGTCAACCACAGCAATGTTAACAGTCTTGGTTAATTCCCTCTGGACCTTCTCAAACTAATATGGCAGCATCTCATACACTGCACAGAAATGTGTACTTAATAATTCATATTCATTAGCAACAACATTATCCATCCTCTCAGGATACCTTTGTTAAGTTCCAGATTTGGTCTTTCTGAGTACTGGGAGTTTTGCAAGATTACAGTGACCCCGTAGATTGATTTCAGGAATATAGTCATTTTCACAGTATCAGTTTTGCCTATCCATGATGACAAGAATATTCCTGCAATCTAATATCATATTAAACTTCCTTAGTGTCTTAAATTTTTCATTGTACATTTTAGAATTCTTCCTAAGTACATTATTTTTTGAACCTACTTTGAGTGAAATTTTCCTCATTTCATTTCATAACTCAGGGAATTGGTTATTAGTATGCAAAAATTTGCTGAGTTTTGTGTACTATTATAAAATTTTGGTAGGTGCTTAAAGTTTATATTGACATTGCTGTACCTAAAAGTCCTTATGACATTCTTATTAACAGACTAAAATAATGTTTAATTAAAAAAATCAATAATTTCTTTTTATTATTGATTTAAGTATTATTGCATTATAATGAGAAAATATCATAATTTCTAGTTATCTGAATTTATTTTCATTTAAAAACATATTTTATATAAACAGAATTACATAACATTCTTCTTTCCATTTTGTATCCCAACTCCTCCCAGAGATCCCCCCTTCACTACCTGGCATACCTTTTGAGTTTTTATCATATTCTTTAAAATTTATAAAATATTGTAACAGTAAAAATGAGTATTATAAAAGTTACTTGATATAAAACAACAAACAATTGAATAATCCTATGTAGATTCTTGTCTACGGCACTACTGAAAATACATACATCTTTCTCAATATAAATTTTAAATAACTCCATACATATTAACTGTATGATATTGTAAAGTAATACATCAATATTAGGTATTTTAAATTAACATAAATAGATAAAGACTTTTGTTTGTTTGTTTTATTTTTAGTAGAACTTAAAATCTTGGCTCTTACTGGGATATAAACCCAAAATAAAAACAATTTTTAGATATTGGAGTTTATTGTAATAAAGCTGTACTTCAATGATCCTCACACCACCAAAGGATTTTACCTCCATAGTAGCTAAGAGTTGACAGTTCTACTGCACCAAGGAATGAATTGGAGCCATGATTTTTGGATACAGATTTCCTGCAATGTTCAAAGCTTTTTAACTTGAGTGGTTGTCTTCATTCTCAGGCCACAGGGAACAGGTTCATTTAAGAATGGTGTGTATATTGAGATGGTCTATCCATAAAGTCATTTACCAGCTGTTTCAATGAACAGCGGTTCTGCTTGGAGGGTAACACAGATATTAGGTGAGGGTAAGAATCTAATTCACTGGCTGTGATGATTTTGAAAAACATCATCTCAGAAAAAAAGAGTAACTTATAAAGTCCTCTTCTTCAAAATTGATAAAATAATTATAAATATCAAGTAAAGCATTCAGCCTCATTCTTTGTTGTTCTCTTACAAGCCACTTCTCAAATTAAATGCCTACATTTCTTTTGGTTGTATACATAATTTTAAAATATGTAAGCTGTTCTGAAAACCATAGTATAGTGTAAAAACATCAAATAAACAATCTTACTAATAGAGGGGCTGAGATATGGGAAGCATGACTTCAAGACCAGTATGTGGTGCACAGAAAGACACTGTCACGTACAAACAAGCAGAGAGTGTATATGGATTGTACAATATTGGAGCTATTTGTTCAATTACCAAATTAGAGAGACCATTGGATACAGTCAACAAATTTCTACTTCCACATATTTTTTTAATTTCAATCGATTAGGACATGTTGTTAATATTAACTTTCATATTAAGAGAAATTAAGGGAAAATAATTGTTACTTCCTATTATTTTTGTTCTTAGAATTGGAATTATGTTTGTGTGGGTTTGTTGAAAGATTGCTTTCTTGCTTTTTCTAGGGTGTAGTTTTGCTCCTTATGTTGATGTTTTCCATCTATTATCTTTTGTAGGGCTGGATTTGTGGAAAGATATTGTGTAAATTTGGTTTTGTCATGGAATATCTTGTTTTCTCTATCAATGGTAATTGAGAGTTTTGCTGGGTATAGTAGCCTGGGCTGGCATTTGTGTTCTCTTAGGGTCTGTATGACATCTGCCCAGGATACTCTAGCTTTTATAGTCTCTGGTGAGAAGTCTGGTGCAGTTCTGATAGGTCTGCCTTTATATGTTACTTGACCTTTTTCCCTTACTGCTTTTAAAATTCTTTCTTTGCTTAGTTCATTCGGTGTTTTGATTATTATGTGGCAGGAGGAATTTCTTTTCCTGTCCTGTCTATTTGCAGTTCTGTAGGCTTCTTGTATGTTCATGAGCATCTCTTTTTTTAGGTTAAGGAAGTTTTCTTCTAAAATTTTGTTGAAGATATTTTTTGGCCCTTTAAGTTGGGAGTCTTCACTCTCTTCTATACCTATTATCCTTCAGTTTGGTCCTCTCACTGTGTCCTGGATTTCCTGGATGTTTTGGGTTAGGAGCTTTTTGCTTTTTGCATTTTCTTTGACTGTTGTGTCAATGTTTTCTAAGGTGTCTTCTGTCCCTGAGATTCTCTCTTCTATCTCTTTTATTTTCTTGGTTGTGCTTGCATCTACGACTCCTGATTTCTTTCCTAGGTTTTCTAACTCAAGGGTTGTCTCCCTTTGTAATTTCTATATTGTTTCTAGTTCCATTTTTAGATCCTGGATGGTTTTGTTCATTTCCTTCATTTGTTTGATTATGTTTTCCTGTAGTTCCTTATGGGACTTTTGTGTTTCCTCTTTAAGGGATTCTAGCTGTTTACCTGTGTTCTCCCATATTTCTTTCAGGGAGTTATGTCCTTCTTAAGTCCTGTATCATCATCATGGGAAGTGATTTTAGATCTGAATCTTACTTTTCCCTTGTGCTGGTGTGCCCAGGACTTGCTATGGTGGGGGATTTAGGTTCTGATGATGCCAAATACCCTTGGATTCTGTTGCTTAAGATTTTACTCTTGTCTCTAGCCATCTGGTTATCTCTAATGCTACCTGCCCTGGATATATCTGACTGGGGCCTGTCCTTCCAGTGATCCGGGTTGTGTCAGAACTCCTCAGAGTCAAGCTGTCTCTGTGATCCTGTGATTCTGGGATCCTGTGATCCTGTGATTCTGTGATCCTGGGCCCAGTGGAGAGCCTAGAAGTATAGTTTCCTCTGGGTATTATAGGACTCACTTTGGAGTTTGTGCCAAAGGTCTGCTCAGGGCACCGGTCCAGCCAGACCAGAAGGAACCCTTGCCACTGGACTGGCAGAATTCCTGTGTGCCTGGGTCCAACCATTCCCTGTTACTCCTGGTGTTGGGACAGATGTTATGTCCTATGATCCTGGGTATTTTAGAGCACCTCTGGCTGTTGTGTGACTCTCAACAAAACTTTTGTGTCAGGTATACTATAGTAGGCTATAAAGTAAATAGTATATCATATCTCAGGATTTCTAACTTGATATTGTCCTGGATCATTTTCAGGAGAATAATAACCACTTAAATAATAAGCAAATCTCATTGCATGATGCCATTCTTTCTTTCATTTATTTTTCTTTTGATTTTAGTTCTCTTGGTGGTTTTAGAAAGGGTCTTACTATGCAGCTGAGGTGGCCTCAAACTCACAATTATTATTCCTTTCTCTTCTGAATGCTGGAACTAAATCCATGTGACAATGTTCTTTAGCCACTAATTTTGAATACTAAACTTCATATCTCATACAATTATAATCATAAGCTTTAAATAAATTCATATATTATAAGGTATCATAAGCCAGTTTAATTGAATGTATACTTTGATATCTGTTAAAATATAATAAAGGTTCTCACATTGTCACAATCCACAACTTTTTCATTTGCTATCATGTGTGTATTTAGCTATAACTACAGATATAACTTTTTAATAATATATATAGTTTGCAGAAACTTATTTTCTATTCTTAAGTTTATACAATATTACTTCACTTATGAGAAAAAATAATTTTCAATATTAATTTGTTTATAATTATAGCATTATCACTATACCAACTGTATGTTATAACCAGGAAATCTCAGATAAATTATGTGATTCAATTTTCATCATAATTTGAAAGCTGAATTTTTTTCTTCATTGAATAAATTATCCTTAATTATAAGAGGGCTAATGACCATCATAAACTGTATAATTTATGTTAAAAACTTGCTTTGATTGTATATGTAGAAAAACTTGAAAATATCTAGTAAATACTTAGCTTATAAATTCAGCTATCAAAAAATAATTTGTAATCTATTAGGTTTTGTTCATACATCAGATTAAATTAATTTACAAAATATTTGGAAGTGTACTTTCTATAAACAATGAATTATATGTGATGAATGAAGCTTTCCTTTCTCAATCATTTTTATGTTGAAAAATTATTTATTATACTCAGTGCTATACTATAACCAAAGATTCATGACATTGGCATGTCTTTTTAATGGCATAAAGACATAAATATTACTTCATATTATTTAATTTGTTTCTGAAATTGTTGCAGTATTTATGAATTGCTCCTTCATTTCACTTAAATAACTTATAAAGGTTTTCTTTTTTTGTATTTCTGTTTTCCACTCCATAATCATTCATAATGCATCTTAACTCCATATCAATTTATATGGACAATGTCAATAATTACAAATGTTTGGTAATAAAATTTTAGACAACAGATGCCATTCAATTTCAGGCAAGTGAATACAAGAGGAATATTAGGTATTTTTGCTCTTCTCCTGATGATTGCAATAAATTACACATATAATTTATCTGTATGGCATATTAACTTATACAAGAGCATGAGTCATTTTATTTCAGGTGAAGAATATAAAAATGAATAATGGTTTCTCAGAACTAAATTCTTATATAAATCTTGACTCTAATTATAAACATTTCAAAATACTGCATCATGGTTTCATGTATCTATACTTTTTACTAAGAAATTTAACATAATTATTATATCTGTTTATGGCAAATATGTTTGGATGTTTCTATATGTGGCAAGTAGTTAGATTATTCTGTATAAAAGTATATTTATTTCTATATTATAATATAGAACACCAATTTATCACTGTTCAGAATTTTGTGCATTACTTATTTAATCAATAGAAAATGCATTTCATTATAAAATTTATGTGAATTCCTAGTAATACATAGAATATAATTAAATAACATATAGTTACTAATTACATAAATGCCATTAATTAAGTTTATGCTGGACATATTCCCAACTTTAACAACTAGAAAAATTTATATCTTAATGTAAAATCAATCAGTCATAACTCTTTAAGTATAAACATTATTTTTAAAATTACTTACTCTACTTGAAATAAATTCCCAACCAAGAGCATGGTTTTGGATAATGACTTTTTCTCTGCTTTAGTATTCTTCAAAAATTCCTGAATATTATATATTATTCAATTTTCTTTTCAAAATTTTTAATTTTAAACCCTTAAACTCTGAATTTAATACTAGAGTTTTCTCTTTTAATGCTGTATTCTCTATGGATTAATACTCATGTGATGTAGATTCAATAAGTGAATGCATTTACCTAATACCTCAGAGATTAAGTGTTACAATTGTTTATCACATGTGACACACAATTGTAAGTTGTTAAATTCAATATTGGCTTTCAAAATCATTGCTGTATCGAGAATTAGTGATCATATTTATATCACAAGATATCAATAATATTTTCATATGATCTTTTATTTTTGGAATAAATCAGATCATATATATATGACATAGTTTTACTGCTTATATCTTACTTGCTACATGAATTAACATATTCTATATTTTGAAGATTCTGAAGGTACATTAATTTTTGAAATTTCAAATGGCTTATTAATTGATTCTTTAATTTTATGGTAAAAGAATTTTCTTATGTAAATTTTTTAGATAAAATATACTTTATAATGCTTTTCTCTTCTTCCACCTCTTTCCAGATAGTTCATAATTTCCTGCCTACACCACTTCATGTTCTTTCTCTTTCCTTTAAAAGAGATAAAATAAGACAAAACAAAAAATAAGATAAAATATTTCCAAACAAGAAAACAAAATCAACCCCTACCTTTTAGAGACCATTCTGTAATTGCCAACTATTCCTAGGCCCATACTGGCTCTCGCACCAACCTGTAAGGCAAGATGTGGGAACAGATACACATAGAATTTTAACTCATCAACATCGTTACTCTGTCAAGGAATCACACCCAAAAATATGATCAACCACAATCCAGGCATGACATGGATTGCAATATGATCTGGCTGGACCACAGACACATGTCTAATGCATATCTTTAATCCCTAAAAGTGAGGGTACAGTTAGTATGTATTATAGAGCACCCATGTTTGTATGTGATGTCTAACTAAAGGGCAGAGAAAGTGACAAATCAAAGAAAGATTTGAAAAACTGCATAGGAGGTGGTGTTCAGGTCAACAAATCACCCACAAACTACACAAACTCTGGTCTCAGTCAAATAGAGATAGTTTACTGAATGCATACCCTAATCCTGATTGATGAAACCATAACTCAGTATTTAGGGGCTGAGTCATAGCAATGAACATCTTTCTGTTAGCTTATAAAAGCTAAAACCACAAAATCATAGTGAGCTCATGTGCAGGTGCAGGAAGTGCTGACTGGTGATTGGCTCTGACTAAAGCCATTTTAGACAAAAGGGTACATAATGGCTTGTAATTTTATGGGTCCTACATAAAACTTTGTAAAATTTCTTAAAATTAAGAAACCTCAGAACATACAAAACAGAACAGGATATGTGATCAGCATGACATTTCTCTGAGTCAAGCAAGTTTTCTGTGTCAATGACTGACAGGCATGTTACAGCAACAGTATGAAATGGTTGGCAAGCATGGGCCGAAATGACTTCAGCTAAGCTGGAGGGGGGAGAGCGGGTGTCAACACTGGGATATTCCCAGTTTACAATAGAATATCACAGGGAACAGAGGTCACTTAAGGGGATCAAGAGCTAGAACAAGCTAGAAAGCTAAGAAAACAGAAAAGGCTGGAGAATAAGAAAGAGCCAGATGATTAGAACATATCAACAAAGTTAGTAGGACACCAGAGAGAAAAATTCAGTCAGAAGCCAAAGGAAACCAGTTTTAATGAATCAGCTTAGAAAGAAGTTTGAGTCAAAATGGCTGAGTTGATCAGCCAGCCATACTTCAGGAAGAATTGTATAAATTCATCTGATATAATTGCATCTCTGAGACTTACTTCTGAATAAGATCACCCTTTGCTTAATGCCAGCTGAGAAAGACCCCGCTCATCCACCTCTGTGATGGTCATGCTGAGCAGGCTGTCAAGGTTGAAAAGATGCGCCAGAGTATACTGGAGGGGCTCAACTTCTCCCTGGAAAACCACCCACTCCCCTTCCCATCACCTCCTGCTCTGCCCGTCTACCCACCTTCTGTATACCATCAGCATTTGAGCCAGTCCCACCCACACAGGGCAGGGGCAGAGGTTTTGCAGGAGTCTGTGGCTTCGGAGGCCATTATAGAGAAACAGTAACAACAGGCCCTTACCGTGCCTCCCGGGTGACAGCAGCATCTGAACACTGTGGAGCCTTCTCAGGCAGTGACAGCGGCTGGACTAGCAAGTCCCATGGCGGAGTCCAATCTATTCCTTCTCAGGGAGGGAAGCTAGAAATAGCTGGTACTCTGGTCGGCCCCTGGGCTGGCAGCAGGAAGAGCCTTAGGAGATGAGGATCCTTCCCTCTGCAGATGGTGTCTGTGGGAGGTCTAGCAAGAGAGCATCCAGGGGGTGTTATTTCCACTTTCGCGATTAGAACGTTTGAAGAGGTGGAAGGTGCTACTGCAGAAGATACAAAAGCCAGGGAGCAATTCAGGGCTGACCTCCTTATGCTGCTTCAGCTGAAGAAGTGGCCTAAGAACTGAAGTCGAAATCTGGGGAATCCAACTCCTCTGCTGTGCCCTCAGAAGGGTCCCTGGCTGAAAACGCAGTGATGGCCTAGGAGAAGCCAGTGCCCTAACTTAATGGGAACACTGGTGACCCCAGGGCCCCAAGCCACTCCGAAAGTGCCTTGAACAATGACTGTAAACCATGCAATACAATTCGTCACTTAAACTCACTAAGTACAGACAGTGCCTGTCGCAGGGAGGCTACTCTGGAGGCAACTGTCTTAAATAAATAAGACTAAACATATTTTTATAGACGATGAAGGCTGTTGGAAGGGTAAGGTTTGAGTAATATCTTGAGAGAAAGTGAGTCTGCAGTTATGTACATTTTGTTCTTTCTGTAAGAGAACAATGAGGACTTTGGAATCTCAGATCCCTCTTTGATATCGGATATTTTTTGTTTTGTTTTGTTTTAACCAGTTGTAGTCAAAATACTATAATAAAACAAAAAAGAGAAAGAAAATGAAAAGCATTTGATTCTGGCACTTAAAAATGAAGTACACAAAGTTTAAACTGATTAGGACAAAAACCTAGAGTTGTGTCTCTTGAACTATAAAGAAAACAAATTTTGGCAATGTTTAAGTATATATAGCTTAAAATATAATTTTTAGCATTTGGCACTATATGTATGCCATTATATTTGTTTGGCATTACTGTTTCACAGTGAAGCTTTGTTTCAAGGCTTTGATTTATTATTATGAAAGAAATAAGGCACAACCACAGTTATTCTTTCTTACTTAATTTCATCACTGTTGATGTGGTTCTTTTGTGTTTAAAAGACGTGCAACTATCGAAAGTAAAAAAAAAAAATTGTAGACTAAACTGCTGTTGTACTGATTTTGAATACACAGCAAATCATAATACTTTACAAACAAGTTCAATGGAGATAAAGTTGAAATCATAGAAGACACAAATGACCTTTCAAAGTCAACACAACGAATTCTGAAACTTCATGACTAATACCATGCACCTGTGATCAGTGAGCTACGTGGATTTGAATTGGACATTGACCATTAGTGCTATTACTTGAGCTAAACTTCTGCATAGTTCATAATTTTTAAAGTGTGTAGTTAATATTACACATGTTTGTGTCCTTTCTTACCAGTATGTGCCCATTTGCAAAACAAAATGCTAATAATCAGTAATAGTCCCAGATGTTAGCTCTGCTTAGTCATCGACTAATCTTGATCCAACCTTAAAATTTTGTGATTATTTACCTCTGTTGCATTTATTCTAAGCCCCCCAAAATTATCTAGCCATTTGGAATATCAACATTACCCTGATGTACTCAGTGCCAAGTGTATTATTGTTCTTTGTTGCAGTTTTATGCTTTCATATTCACGTTAGCAAAATATGAAATTCTATAAAGAAAAAAAAACCCCTATGATCTTAGAAAACAAAACACCCCCTTCCCCTTCTGTAGCATGAAGCAAATTGCTTGTTCTTGAGAAGTTTCCCATCAAGAATTTAGTAGAAGCAGGTATACTTCTATCATTTTTATGTTGTGTTACTGTTTCCAAACAATGTACTTTGAACATCAGAATCACTTCTTACATTTCATATACTTCTAATGATCTTCATCACATTAGTGATCAGAAATGAAGTGTAATTTCCCAGGTCCTGCCCGCAAGGGCTAAGAAGGATCTTACTGTAAATTGAAGGGAGTTCTGCCCTAACTCATGGATTGTAAAGAATGAAGTGCTGTTGGGTCTGGTTGAGTATTGATGGATTGTGGTATGGCATATCCAGAGGCTATTGAATGCAACTTATAATGCTTAATAAAAATCTTTATTTTGTTAGTATAAAAACAAGATCAGCCTTTGCAGTGCTTTCTGAACTCTGGCTGGCTTCTGTTAAGGGCTAGGTAAATGTTGAGGCCTACATAACTGTCACCTGCCAGCTTTGAACTGTTACTAATGTCATAAGGAATTCTTTCTCATAGGTTGTTACTCCTGTTACTAAGAGACTTTCTCATGTCCAAGTGGATTGCATATTGTGTTATATCCTTTGACCTTGGAAACCAGTCAAACAGAAGTCAGTTAGAACTGCTTTGTATAGTTAGCTTCAAAAATCTTGGACCTGAACCAACCACCCAGCAGTAGTTCTTGCACCTGTGTATAAACTTTTATCACATTTTCTTTTATAAGCTACCCCTTAGATAGACCTTATCATAAGGGGAACACCTGTACCTATTTAAAATAATATTTCTGTTTTGAGTAGGTGTCTAATAAAAGTTTAAGTTCCCAAGACCTCCCTGGGAACTGGCATCCTTCTTTGCAGAAAGAGGCATATACATGAGTAACTGACATCCTGTTTGGCAAGTTAAGACAGGAATGTTAAATAAGACAAGTTCCATCCTGATTGACAAGTTAAGACATGAATGTTAGACAAGGCAAATGCCCTGCCAGCATACCCCAAGCAATGGGAACAGTGGGAACAGGATAAGTGTATGACAACGACATGTTTCTAAGAAAATCTCCTACTCCTACATCTTGATTAGTGGGATAACATGGGGTAGATGTTTGTACATCTCAGGCTTAAAATGCCCTATTAGGATCCTGACTCAATGTTATGTTCAATGTTTCAGCTCCCAGGTCTGTAACATGGCCCTGATTGACTCTTTGTCCATGCCCTTCTCCAAAATAGCTTTTCTTTACTATTCTATTCTTGGGAAAGTTGGTCTTATTCTATCTCTGGCTCATTCTGTAGATTTGTCTGCACCTCAATATAGACATCAGTTTTAAATATGGCTGTTACCTTTAACAAACGAATTTTGCCTCAATGTTCTGTACTAAGGATGTGTCTATATCCAGACAGATAGATTAAAGTCTGTGGCATGTCTACATTCCAACTGGATCACAGAGACCTAAGTCATTGTATGTGATCATGGGTAGAATTCATGTATGGAACAGCATCTGCCGAAAGATATTGTATTATATGAAAACTATTGAATAAAATCAATCTTTATACTTTAAAGATTTCTTTAACATCAGAATGTAAGTCAGGGTATGTGTTATATTGGGGAATGTCTATATTTCTATGTTGTCTATGTTGTTTAATTGTCTGTATTTCTACAGGTGATGAAAGACTACGGGTTCCATCAAAATTGATAAAAATCCAATCTGAATAATAGAAACTTACTCATTAAAGGCATGATTCAAAGCAAAAAGGCAATGCAGAAAGCGCCCCTGCAACCCCTTGCTTCATGGAACAGCTCAACAAATGAAATGAAGATAAAAAGCAATCAATCAAATAAACAAACAAATTGTTTACAAGGTTGGCAGGAATGAAACCCTTGCTAAGAGGCAGAGAAACAGGACTGCAGTCATCAAGTTATGAAGAATCATTTTATCAATGGATCTAAGGGCAGACAGTTAAGTTTGTGGGATAATAATTGTTTCTGTTGTAAAAGTTAAACTGCATACAATTATTAGCTTAAACAAAAAACGGAAAGATGTAGAGGAATTTTAATCCAGCAATATGGCTGCTATGGCAAGAAATCACATCCAAATGTATAATCTGACAAGAATTCAGACACACCCTAGATTACATTTGATCTGGTTATATCACAGAATACATTCATGACACTAATATACACCTTTACTCTCTAATATTGAAGATAAGGCCAGTTTGCTGAAGGCAGCAGTCAAGTTCGAAAGTGGTATCTAATTAAGGGGTTGATAAAGTAATGAATCAGAAGAAGATTTGGCAGAAGAAGTCATAAGAGATGGGATATGCACAACTTGCAAGAGAACAGGGGAAAAGACATAAAAAATGTGTATGACAGTTTTACAGAAACAGGTTGCAGAGAGAATAAGCTAGATACTGGTGAAAACAGAATGAGTGAGAGAGTGAGGAGCCAGAATATTAGGATATATTGCCAAAGTTACTATAAATCTGGCCAAGCAATTGAGACAGAAGCTGAAAGAATCCAGATTGAACTAGGCATATTAGAAGGTTAGATTGTATGGAGGCTAGAAGCTTATAGGCCTAGGCCTAGCAACAGTTACAACAGATTAAAAAAAATGGTCTGGGCTCAGTCAGGGTTAGGGTTAGGGTTAAGGTTAGGGTTAGGGTATATCATAGTTATAATTTACACTATTTATAATAGTGATATATATATTTTATAGTTATAATTTACACTATTTAAATAGTGTGAAATTATATGTAAGGAGTTAATTTATTTGTTCTTGGCCATAAAGTTCAAGGTCAACTGATGAATTTGGTGTTTAATTATGTTTTCCTTTTGAATTGACATTTTCTCACATAAAAAATTGGCCATCCAGAGACTGCCCCACCTAGTGATCCATCCCATCTGCAGACATCAAACCCAGATGCTATTGTTGATGCCAAGAAGCACTTGCTGGCAGGAGCTTGATATAGCTGTCCCCTGAGAGGCTGTGCCATAACCTGACCAATACAGATGCAAATGTACATAGCCAACCATCTGACTAAGCACAGGCACTTCAATGAAGGAGTTAGGGGAAGAGCTGATGGAGCTGAAACAGTTAGCAACCTGAAAGGAACAACAACAACATTAACAAACCAGAGGTCCCCAAACTCCCAGGGACTAAACCTCCAACCATAGAGTACACATGGAGGAACCCATGGCTTCAGCTGTAATAGCTAGCAGAGGATGGCCTTATCTGGCATCAATGGGAGGGAAACCCTTGGTCCTGGAGGATTGATGACCGACTTTACGAGACTGCTAGGGAGTTCAGACAGGAGGGGTTGTGTGTGGGAGCACCCTCATAGAATCAGGGGACATGGAGTAGGTGATAATGGGTTTAACTGTGAACGGCAATGACATTTGAAATGTAAATAAAATAACCAATAAAACATTTTTTAAAAATTGGCAATAATTACCTATCACAATTAGTTAAAGATCAGTTAATAAAACTGTGTGGAATTAAACACGAAGCAAAATGCAAATATACAGTCTTACTGATCTACTCTATTTAAATGTTCCACATAGCAAAGAACATTTTAAATTGCTGAAAATAACATTGAATATATTTGCTATGTGCCTTTTCTTGAGTAATTGTATATTATGACAAATCTGTAAGTGAAAGTACTCACTTTATGGCATGAGATAGGAATAATGAAAGAGAGGATGATATATATTCTTGAAAATGTATGTTATTAGCTATGATACATGCTCATGCCATCATTTGTCATGCCTCAGTGAATCCCTTAAATATAAAGTTGCAGTAATGTCAAGTAAAACTCCATTTAATAAGTAAGTGGTACAACGACATGTACTACTCACAGTAGTGTGTAAAATGTCTGCCTCCTAGAAAAACATATTTCATCACCTTAAAATATTTCTCAGTCACTCTTTACAGCAGCATATTGTAAGTAAAAAAAAGGAATGATTATAATGTGAAGCATGAATTACTGGGCCACTGGAATTGCTTTCTCAATATGTCTTTCTATTGCCAATACTGAAAATGTGTTGTTCCTTCTATAAGCAAAGAATTATTTTGCCACTACAAGTTAAAAATTATTATTACTTTTTTTTGTTTTCTACAAAAGTCAAACAAAGAGAAAGAAAAGCCTAGGGAGAATATGATCAACTTTGTGTGAGAAAATATTTCCAATGACACAATTTTTCACTCGCCATAATACCCCTGGAGCAAATCTAAACATAAAATAACTCATCTGTCTAGAAACATTGGGTTCAGTTGTTTATTTTCTGACAGACACTGAATTTCTACCAGAAATAAAGAAACACAATGTATGTTATTATAAATATATAGTTGAAATTTCTCATTTGAATGATAGTGCAGGAAGCACCAATTATGAAAGATTTCATCAAAGTAAAAGAAAAGCTTTTCAATGATTATACCCTAAATTAATAATAGAGTTCTTAATAGGTACATTTAATCTTATTTAAATATTATTCAGCTTTTATACTATGACAAAACATTTTATAACATCTTAATATATTATGTTTTACACTTTTAACTCAGTTATAGTGTTTTTCTAAGATAGATGCATATTTATATATAAAGTAGGAGCAAAAATGTTAAGAGTATAACCAAGCAATCTTTGATTGAACTTGAAGCCTGTTTCATGACATGAAAGCTATACCTGGCAAAACAATGAAGCCAAAAATGTGTGATTAAATAGGTCACAGGTCCTAAGAAAAAAACTATTGTTTAAAGAACATAGAGTTCATACAACCCAGATAAGTGAAATCTTCACTCTTCGTCAAGGAAAATCTCCTTTTAACAGATAGACCACATTAGAGTAAACCACAACCAATCAAAATGCAGGCTCATGGAGCTCAGTCCCAATGGAGATATGTATATTTACAACTTCCAAATGTAATGCTCAGGGATCGTTGAAGACAAGGTACAGAAAGAGTGTAAGAGCCAGATAGTTAAGGAGCTTGTAAACAACACTTTCCTCTATGAGTGGCAGAAACTATTCCAATGAAGTCTTACCTAGAGGATAGCCTAAACTTGACCTAATCAAAGAGAAAACCAACTGCCATGCTGTACAATAAACACCCAATCCTGTTAACACTCATCTGAGGAGTTTCTTCTCACAGTAGATGGTAATTTACATAGATATCTACACAGTTGGCCAAAGTGCCAAAGATTAAAAGATATTAGAGTGTCCATCCATAAGTAGAAGTTCTATATCACACTCCCCACAAGGCTTAGGCATCAAGGGTCAAAAAATATACTTTAATAATCAGATGTATTGTATGTCTCAAAAGAAACTGTATTTCATCCAAAATAAGACAGATGAATATATAATCTCACAATTGTAGACGCAAGATCCTAGACTTCAGAACACAATCTAGGATTATAGAACATATATCAATAAACTTATTTTCAGATCCACCCTGAAGATTATCACTGACTAGATCAGGGACCTTTTAGTATGAACCACAAATGGTTCACTAAGATGGAAATATAAACCTTACACTGCTTCTTACCACTGGTACTGGCTCAGGATGGTTGACAGAGTCTTGTAGTTTCTTCTGGGTTGAACTGCCTTTGCTGATTCATGAATGGTGTTTGGGAGTACATTGAGCTACTGCTGCTTATTAGAATGAACTGAACTGCTGATATCCTGACAACACAGATTGAATTCACTATAAAGAGCTATTTGTAAATAGGTTCACATCCTCCTTTGCCCTATTTATTTTTCCTTTTCACTACATCTGGTAGGTGGTAGGCTAGAAGGGAGGTTAAAGCATTTAGAAACTAGGTTTATAAAAATAGAAGCCTATAATGGAGAAGAAAACCAATCTGTTAAATTTCTACAATAAAGAATTGCTGAGCTGTTAAAAAATGACATGGTGAAATCTGTACGCAAAAAAGGAATCATTCTGAGTGAGCTAACCTATAGCCATAAAGAGAAACATGGAGTGTACTCACTTATAAGTGGATTCTAGATGTAAAAGATAGTCTTGCTGCAATCCAGACACATGGAAAGGCTAAGCAAAAAGGAGGTCTCAAGGGGGAATGCGTGGATCTCCCTAAAGAGAAAATGGAACTTGGGTTTGGTGGGGATGAGAAAAAGAGGGCTCAGGTAGGAGTAGGGTAGATAATGGAGTGAGTACTGGCAGAGACAACTGGAATTGATTGGAATCATTTCAGAGACTAGGTAGAAACCAAGTACAGTGAAAACACCCTGAAATCTATGTGAGGGACTGTGGCAAAGACTCCTATTAATAAGGATGTTAAGCCATCTTCTCTACGCAGAAAGTCTTCCAGTGGTGGCACTGGGACACCAAACTACCCAAAATTCCCTTGACCTTCCTGCAATTTTTCTACTTCCTACAAGTTGTGCTTCTAGTAAAGGTAGCATAGCGTCTCCAATTTGAGATGCATGCCATGAGAAGTGCCTGGGTGGCCAGGAATCAGAAATTGGATAGAATTAAACATGACTGTCAAAAAAGGTCTCTGACATGATTCCTAATGGTATTGTGGTATGCATAGCTTAGCATAATGGTCATCAGAGAGGTGTTTTTCGACAGCTGATAAGAGCAGTTCCAGAGACTAATAGCCAAACTTAACAGAGCTGAAGGAATCCCTTGGAAGAAAGGGAAGAAGGATTGTAGAAGCCAGAGGGTTCAAGAATACTAAAATATATAGCCCACAAAATCAACAAACCAGGGCTCACAGGGAATCACAGAAACTGAAAAGACTATCTGGGAGCCGGCATGGGTCTTATGTAGGACCTCTGCATATACATTATTGCTGTAGAGTTTGGTGTTCTTATGTGATACTTAACACTTGAAGCAGTATGTATGTGACTCTGTTGCTTGCTTTTGGGACCCATTGACTCCTATTGGGTTGCCCTGTACAGCCTTGATATATAAGAGTGTGTGCTGCTTCTTACTGTAACTTGTTATGCCAAGTTTGATTGATATTTCTGGGAAACCTACTTTTTCCAAAGGGAAATGGAAGAGATTGATGGGATCAGGAGGGAGGGGAAGTATGATCAGGAGATGATATATATGAGAAAAATAAATATACTCTCTTAAAATTTCCCATTGTACAAAGTTGGAAACATTATTTTTCTACTTTGTTAGAGTAAATGTAATTTAAGGTTAAAAATAAAAAGTTTTGAATCCAATTATCTTAGAGTTTCAAGAGATGAAGTGTTAGATAAGTTAGTATGGCAGCTCCAATCTACTTCTGCTCTATAACAAGGAGCCAGCATTATAAAATATTCAGAAGCAAATATCTATTTTTAAATGCATCTAGAAGGTATGTTATGTTTTTCCTGAGTGTAAAAACTAGTATAAAATATAGCCAGTATGCTACTAAATGCATTCTTTTACATAATATATAACAATAAACATAAAAACATATAAAAAACAAAAATTACTAATAAGTAATTGTCTTATGATTTGCAACTTGCTTATTGTTTTCAATTTCAAACTATTATGTAAGAAGGAATAAGTTTGAGTGTAGGATATTAGATGTGAAAACTTAATACCTAATCTAACTGAAAAAAACCTTTTCTTATTTCTGTAAGATAAAGAAGTTCACAAAACTTCTTGACAAATGAGAAAAGCCAAGAGAAGAACATATTCTGACATTGTATAACACATTAGAGTTTTATCTAAAATAAAGTAACATGGGGCAGGGTGGTTGAGATTTTAGTCCCTTCCCGTCTACCCTTCAGTGGGAAAGAGGTAAAATGAAGAACATCAATTTCTAGAGGTACAGAATCAAGAAAAGTGTGAATTCTAAACTATCAAATCTCCCTCATATTTTAGACTGTTCAAAGCAAACTTTATGCAGTGCACCATGTGTGATTATCAACAAATCTAATGAACTGTAACCATACTGTAGGAAAACCATAAATGACAAGAATGAATAAGAATAATAATCATGGAAACAAGAGAAAGCCAACAAACACATGGAGACTAAACCACTCTGTAATCAAAGATTTCTTTTTTTTTAAATTTTTTAAAATTTTTTAATGATTTCTCTGTATGGGAAGGAATTACAAATTTAAAGAATTTCTAGAAATCAATGAAAATGGATGCACAGAATACCCCAAATCATGACACACAATGAAAGCAATTCTAAGAGTAAAGTTTATAGCACTAAGTGCCTTTATAAGGAAATTAATGAGATCTCAACAACTTAATAACACACCTGAAAGCTCTAGAACTAAAAGAACCAACACACCCAAGAAGAGTAAACAGCTAGAAATAATCAAATTGAGCTGATATCAATAAAAGAGTAAAAGAACAAACAGAATCAAAGAAACAGAGAATTTTTTCTTTGAGAAAAATCACTGAACTAAATAAAAGGCAGAAAGAGAATATTCAAACTAACAAAATCAGAAATGAAAAGAGGGAGATAACAACAGACATTGAAGAAATCCAAAAGAAAATCATTTTTTCTTACTTCAGAACCCTGCAATCCCCAAATTGGAAAAATCTAAAAGAAATGGACAAATTTCTTGATATATAACACTTACTAGAACTAAAATCAGATTAGATAAAGAATCAAAATAGGACTATAACCCCCTAAGGATATAAAAGCAGTCAAAACCTCTCAAACAGAAAGCCCAGGGCCAAATGACTTTAAAGAAGAATTTCACCATACCTTCAAAGAAGAGCTAATACTTCTTGTGGACTCCTCAAATTAGTCCAAAAAAAAAAAATAGAAATAGAAAGAACACTGCCAAATTTTATGAAGCCATAATCATCCTGATACCTACACCACACAATGACTTAACTAAGAAAAAGAATTTCAGACCAGTCTTCTTTATGAACATTGATATAAACATGCTCAATAAACACCCACAAACTGAATCCTAGATAATATAATAGTATAATAAACAACACAAAAGTTCAACAGGGAACTCCTACAGCATATAATCACCTTCAGCAAAGTGGATGGATACAAAATTAACTAAATATAAATCAGTTGACTTCGTTTATACAAACAATAAACTGGTTGAAAAAGAAATGGATGGAACACATTTTTAAAAAGCCATAAATAATATAAAAATAGAGTGTTGTCACTCTAACCAAGCAAATGAAAGACAAGAACATCAAATCTTTTAAGAAAAAAATATTAAAAAGATATCAGAAGGTGGAAACTTCTACCATGTCCATAGATATATAGGATTAAGATAGTAAAAATGGCCATCCTGCCAAAATTAATCTACAGATTCAATGCAATTCTCATCAAAATTTCAATTCTGTTCTTTCCAGACTTTGAAAGAACAATACTCAACTTCACATGGAAAAAGGAAAAAACCCAGTATAGCTAAAACAATTCGGTACAACAAAACATTTTCTTGAGGTATCACCATCTATGATTTCAAGTTGTACTGCAGAGTAATAACAAAGTCACATGGTACTGATCATAAAAATGACAGGCTGATCACTACAATCAAATTGAAGGTTGAGATGTAAATTAACACCAGTATGAACAACTGTGTGTTTCCATGATTATCCAGTATGGAAGCTAAAACTATACAATGGAAAATAGAAAGCATCATCAATAAATGTAGTGGGTCTACCAAGATGTCTGTAAGTAGAAGAATGCAAATAGATCCATATTCATCACCCTGCACAAAACTCAAGTCGAAACGGATCAACATAAAACAAGATATAGTAAATCTGATGCACATTAGCCCAGGAGATAACTTCGTGAACAAAACACCAATATCTCAGTTACTAAAATCAACAATTAATAAACAGAACTTCATGAAACTGAAAAGTTTCTGTAAAGCAAATGACACTGTCAATGGGAAAAAACTCCAGCCTACAGAGTGGGAAAAGGTTTTACCAACTCTAAGTGTGACAGAATGCTGACATCCAAAATATATAAATAACTCAAGGAAGTAGATACCAAAATAATAATAATAATAATAATAATAATAATAATAATCCATATAAAAAAGTGTACACATCTAAACATAAAATTCTTAACAGAGGAGTCTCTGATAGCTCTAATAGCCCAGAAGCCCTTGAAAGACTTTCCACTTCCTTAGTCAGAAGGGAAATGAAGATAAGAGCAACTCTGAATGTCCACCTGCTCAGAATGGCTAAATTAAAAAACTCAAGCATTCTATCATACTGGCAAGGATGTGGATAAAGGGATTGTTCAGGCATCTTCCATTGCTGATTGACCAAACCAGCTCAGTCAGTCAACAGGTTCTCCAGGGCAGGAGTGAGGATTAAAAAGAAAAAAATAAAGACAAATAGACCAGCTGGGCGGTGGTGGCGCACGCCTTTAATCCCAGCACTTGGGAGGCAGAGGCAGGTGGATTTCTGAGTTCGAGGCCAGCCTGGTCTACAAAGTGAGTTCCAGGACAGCCAGGGCTACTCAGAGAAACCCTGTCTCGAAAAAAAAACCAAAAAAAAAAAAAAAAAGACAAATAGACAATACTGTAGCATGACCCCAGCCAGTTCTGATGCTGAGGCACTTTTTTTTCCCAGTCTGCTTTTATACCATTTTAATTACAAGCAAGTAACAAGGTCAAGCTGTACAATAAACACAAATAGCCAAGGAACAAGCAATACAATAGACGAAGTCCATTGATCACTCCCATGATCACTGTTTCTAAGAGCTTATCAGGAAGAAGACGACATCTGAGCCTTCGTCCCAAAGTCATATTCTTGCCTGAAGTCCACTTCTTTCTTCTAGCCTGAAATCATATTCCTCCACGAACTTGCTTAACTGTTCTATCCTAAAATTGGATTCCTTCCTGAGCTTACTTCCTTGTCATGGCCCAATGTCACATTCCTGCCAGAAGCCCACTTCCTTGTCCTAGCCCAATATCATATTCCTGCCAAGCGGCCCCAAAAGCTCTCCAAAGCTGATGGTAGTGAAAACTTTTGCAACCACTTTGTTGCAAAGAATTTAGTGCTTTCTCTGAAAGTTGGGAGTAGATGTACCTCAAGACCCAGCTGTGCCACTACTTGGCATAAACCCAAGGGACATGCCATTCTTGGGGCACATACTATAAAACACTTGTTCAAGTATAGTCATACCAGATTTAACCATAAACCAGAAATTGGAACCAACATAGATGTCTGGCAACAAAAGAATGCATAAAGAATGTGTGGTATATTTAAATAATATACTATTACTCAACTATTAAAAACAATGACATCATGACATTTGCTGGAAAACTGGATTGAATTAGAAAACCTCTTCCTGAGCAAGGTAACCCAGACAGAGGAAGGCAAACACAGTATATACAATCTTATAAGTAGATATTAGTCATGAAGTACAAGATAACTATGCTGTAAACCATAAACGCAAAGAGGTAAGTAACAAGGGGGGACTGAGTGGGCAAATTGATCTCAATGCAAATAGAAAATAGATTATACATCCATGGTGGTTGGAAAGAGGAGACCTGGCTTGGGAGGGGATATCGATGGGACTGGGAACAGGAGAGATGAGGCAGGAGGATGACAGATGTACAGAGTACTGAGAGAGACAACTGGATGGAATCTATGAGGGTGACCCTACCAATGACTCATCTCAGTGGAGAATATGGAGCCTGATCTGGTTGTCTCTTATAGCCAGGCAAAATTTTCAATGACAGGATTAGGACACCAACCAAGTCACAAAACCTTAGCTTCACAATTATGTCCTGCATACAGGATGTGCAGGGGTGGAGAATGAAGCAGAATTTAAGAGAAGGGCCAGTCATTGACTGGCCCAGCTTGAGACCTATGCCATGAGATAGAGCCCACATATGACACTATTGATGACCTTCTGCTGTACTTGCAGACAAGAGCCAAGCATATTTGTCATCAGATAGGGTTTAACCAGCAACTTTTGGAACCTGATGTAGAGACACACAGCAAAACATGGAGCAGAGCTGAGGAATCTTGTGGAAAGGGGAACAAAGGACTGAGGGGGGCGAAGGGTCAGGAACAAGAAAACCAGCAGAGTCAAATATCCTGAGCCCATGTGGAATCAGTGGGACTGAACTGTCAATCAGAGAACATGAATATGATGGACCTGGGCCCTCTGAACATATTTGACAGTTAGGCGACTGGGTCTTCATATGGGACTCCTAAAGCAGGAGCAGGAGTTGTCTCTGACTACACTGACTGCCTTTGGATACTGTAAACAGTAATTTTATTTCCTTTGATGATGGGTTGAGAGCCATATGCAAGTTTTAGAAATATTTGGCTTGGGCTAAGCACAGATTGTGTCTTTCTCTGTTCTAACTATCCCTAAGCTGTCCTGGAAGCTTCTAATGTCCATGCAATATAATCTTTCAACAATCCTGGAACATGATCTGGAAGGCTTCTGCTTCTAGCCTTTTTTTCTGCTACCCTAGGGCTAGAATGTTATGGATTCTCTAACATACTGGTGAATAAACTCATCCTTTCTAGTTCTTTCTGAACTCCGACTAGCTGATTCAACACACATGTTCTTGCTCCAAGCAGACTCAGCTTCTGACTGGAGAAACTGCTTCTGAATTCTACTAACTGAACTACACTGTCTGCATGGAACTGCACAAACTCCACAGTACTCAACTGAACTGCACGTAACTGTGATGCTCTGAACTGAACTGAATTGAATGGAACTCTCTCTTCCTGCACTGCTCTTAAGTAGTTTTCATGGGAGTTGAGTGAATCCTACTTCTGATTCATGCTGTCAAATCTTTCTCTTATTCTTGACTTTGTCTGCCTCTCAATAGGATATCTTTGTTTGGGATTAAAAGTGTATACTAAAAGCTCGTCTGTATTCCATCCAGAGGGATTAAAGGTATGTCGTTCCGGCTAGAGCACACAGACCAGGTCATTGAATATGATCCCTTGCCATAGCAACTTTGTTGCTACATTAAAGTTTCTCTACAGGACCCATTTTCCCTAACTTGTCTGCCTTGTCTAAACTCAGTGGAAGAAGATGCACCCAGTCTTACAGTGTATTGATATGCTGGAGCTGCTGGGTGATGTCAGTTGGAGAACTTCCCATTTCAAGGGAGTACAGAAGAGGAAGAAAGACCAGAGAGGGAAGGGATGGAAAAGGGAAAACTGGGAGGAGAGTAGGGAGGGGCAGCTGGGCTTAGAATATAATGTGAATCTATAACTTCGTCAGAAGAATAAAAGATGTGAATATTTGAACCCAATCAATGGACAGAAGCTGCTAACCTCTGTGGTTGAATTACAAGATAGCTGGAAGAACCAGAGGAGGAGGGCAATCCTGTAGGAGGACCTGCAGTCTCAATTAACCTGAACCCCGGAGATCTCTCAGATACTGTAACCCTCCTGCTTGACCCTGCCTGCCTCTCATAACCACACCTCTCTGCCCACCTCCTGCTATTTGCCACGCCTCATTCCTGGTTCCAGTTACATTGGAAGTCCTACCTCCACAGAAACAAGAAGTCGCTGATTGAGCTGGCATGCTGACGAACCTGTGGGAGGGGTTTACCTCACCTTTTCTATCTGTTGCCTTGTGACAAACAGGGCATTAAATGGAAGATGACTGGGTGATCACAGCTCCCGTTGTCTAATTTTTGAGATCCTCCCATGTGGGTAAGATTAATCATGGCTAGCCTAACTTTTCCTGACTCCATATTCCAGAATAACCCTTCCCTAACGTTGCTGCTGGGCGGCAACAAGATACTGGAACACAGATCAGGCAGTATAAACCAGACGATATGAGGCCCCCAACACATATACTTCCAGGTCTGGGTTTAGTCAGAGAAGATGCAACTAACCCTCAAGAGACTGGAGGCCCCAGGGAGTTTAGAGGTCTGGTGGGTTGGGGTGGGGTGGAGACATTCTCATGGAGACAGGGGGCCAGGGAGGAAGTATGGGATGTGGAACAGTTGGAGGGTGGACCAAAGGGGAATAAAATCTAGACTTTAAAACAAATAAATTAATAAAAGAAGGAAAAGAATAATAATCAGATATATATACCAGGGAACGTAGAATTATTAAACTGGTATTATAAAATAACTAATTTGAAAATGCTTAGGCTGTGGTAGATAAAGTACACAATATGCAAGAACAGATAAGAAATCTGTCTATATAATGGAAACCTTAAGTGTGAAACTAGAGGAGATTTTTTTGCTTTACAAGACAATAAGAAAATGAAGAGTGCTTGTGTGGCCTAAATAAAGTCCGGATGTGACTAAGGAAAACATTTCTGTACTTAGAGATGATCTCAGTAGACATTATTCCAGGCATCGAAATAATATATGTAATGTGTTTGGCTTGGAGGGTTACAAAAATACTACTGAACTTGTCATATGTAGACAGTCAGATGGAGAATTCTCGTTAGTATGGTTGTTTCCTTCCTGTTTTGTTCATACTCCAACATAACTCCGTGAGTTCCATCTGTATTGTTGAGAGGAAAAAAAGCATCAAGATCATGTAACATCAAATATCCTAGAAGGTAAACATTTACACATAGGCTCACAAAGGGATCAGAGAGTTGAACGCATAAATTGGAAAATATTGGGTTCTATTTATTTTATCCTATATAAATATAAACATTCACTTAATGTGTTTTTAAAACATTTTCTGTTACTGTTAATTCAATTTATTATGAAAAATATTTATGTTTCCAAAGTACATTTCACTCTGTGTTAGAAGTTAGAATTTACAGGTGCTAAAAAGATGTCTCAGAGGTTACAAGCACTTTTGATCTCACAGAGGACCCTGACTAGATTCCCAGCACCCACATAGTATTTCACTTCTATTTGTAATTCTAATTCCAGGAGGCCTGATGCTCTCTTCTGACCTTCACATTCACCAAGCATACATGTGTTACATATACATATATCTAGGTAAAATGACAACAGTTAAAATAAAATAAGGAAATCTAATTTAAAAATATTTTAAAACTAATATAAATTAGAAATTACCAACAATCATTTGTCAATGAAAATATTGATTTAAAAGATAAAGTTACTCATTAAAGGAAGAAATCAGTTTTATTGTAAACTTAATATCTGTTTTATTTAAATAAAGTTGTTTAATTAATTTTATATAACTAGTTAGCTTTACTTGACTACATGACAAAGAAATGTTCTATTTAGTTATGTGCACTAATTGAAAATAAGATCATTCAATACAACAGTAATACAATGCATTTCAAGTAACTTGAGCTAAATCCAACAAAGAAACTATGGACCATTTTAGTGAAAGAGAGGACACAATAGCTCACCTCAAGCCAGACAAAGAAATTTCACAGCAGGCAGGAAATCCACTGCCCTGACAGTACTCTTGAACTTTAGAGAGTTGCCATGTGATAAATAATAGAAATTGCAGACAGCATGACCTTTTCTATCCTCTATCAGTGTGGTCCTGTATTTTCATTCTTCATAGAAGCTCATGGTAACATCCAGAAAAACAAAACAATATAGAAAACTTTTTATGTAGCTGAATTTGAAGTACCTTGAGTGGAAAACACACTCGACCATACTTGGGGAATAATTTCCACGTTTTTGTAGAAATATATTGTAAAATCAGGCCCATTTAAAGGCAAGTTGTGTTGTTCTTCATTTTTTTTAATACTTATTGAGAGTGTATCCCTGGCAAGAAAGGAATTATTTCAGGAGATGTACAACACCTGCTCATGACCCTAAGTAGGCTTTGCAGATGGTCAGAAATAAAGGAACGACTCCCAAAGCCCCTGGATATGGGGGAAACGCAGCTGTGGAACACAATTGCAGGTTGTTATAGTGCCTTGATGGGTATGCTTCCCTCCTTTGGAAAAATTTAAATTATGAAAACAAACACCTGTGTTAAGAGCTCACAGTGCATCATTAATTCAAATGACTTCAGGGGAAAAGCTGTATTCATTCTAAAGATCAGACTTCCCAGATGATACAGAATTGAATCTGTACCAAATATAACACAAATTATTAAAATATGATTGCCTGGCTTCTTAGCCAGGAAACATCCAATGGCAGCAAAATGCAAATTTATTCAACTATAGGTTTATAGAAAGTTATCATTTAGGGCTGACAGGCATTAGTATTGCTTTAGGAAATTATGCTATTATTTATAGTCTAAGGCAGTTTAAAAATACTAGCAGTTTCATATGCTTGAACACTACCTATATTTCTTCTAAAATGCATTTTTACAACTTGACAGTATAAAACATCTTGTAATGAGTAGTAGCTTCCTACATAATGCACTAAAATAGAAAATACTATTTCAAATGAGAAGTTACAGTCGATCCTAAATCTCAAATTATTTTTTTCTCAGTATATGTGAAGTTAGGGATATATCACCAAGTCAGAATGATTTTTTTGAATATTGTTATATCATTCATGCCTTTCCAATTGTTATATACACCAATGTAAAAGAAGAACCATTTTATCTACTTACTCAATAATATTTATAAATATAAGGTGGGTAATTAATAATTACTTTATAAATGTACACTTATCTAATTATTTTATTTGAAAATGAGGTGAAAGATCTTATTAAGGTGTTACTCTTCATGATTATACACACTCGAGTTATACATATCAGTTTTACATAACCTGAATTCAACTTTATCATTGTGTACTATGGAACATTGAAAAAAAAAACTACTTTATGAAACAATCTGAAGCCAAAGATTGTGTATCTTTTATAATCATTTCACCGATTCATTCCCACCAAAGTTTCTTCTCAATTCCCTATTATTATATTTCTTTTTATTAAAGTAAATTTTCTCTTATATGTTACATCCTGACAAAAATTTCCCCTTCCCAACCTCCTCCCAGGTTCTCCCACCACCGCCCTTCTCTCCCAGATCCACTCTCTCTGTCTCCCTTCAGAAAATAGCAGGCCCCCAAGAGACAACAAAACAGGACAAAGCAAGATACAATTAGACAAAGCAAAATCCCTCATGTCCATTCTGGGCAAGGTAACCCAACAGGAGGAAAGGAGTCCCAAGCTTAGGCAAAAAAGTCAGAAACACACTCCTTTCTAATTTTAGGAATCCCACAGAAATACTAAAGTAAGAGCTATAACATATACCCAAGAGACCTAGGGCTGATCTTTGCAAGCCCTATGCCTGTTGCTTGGAATCCATAATCCCACGTGATTGTGATCCCTGCTAGCTAGCTCAGGGATAGTGTTCTCCTGTTGTGCTCAATCTTCCCTGACTCTTAAAATCTTTCCTCACCCTCTTGCAGATGGTTCCACAAGCTCTATTATTATATTTTAAACATATCAGAATAAAAGAAATTAATAATCTTTTTACATACTTAAAATATAACTATGTTATTGTCTCCTATTTTCCTGTAAACTCCCGTCTCCACTCTCCATAGATCAAAGTCCTCTTAATGTTTTTCTGCCTCCTTAATAAAACCTTTGTAACTCACTTTCCCAACCACTTTTCTATCTCCTCTTCAGTTTAGTTTATCATGATGCAGTTACTCCTTCAACCTTTAATTCATTTACTCACTAGATTAACTTCCAAGCAAGGCTTTAGAAGTGCCTATCTCTCCTCAATCAACTTCTTCCTCAACACTTAGATAAACAGACACATAAATATCTTCATTTTACATGAATGCTAGGTATAAAAATAAATGCAATTATTATTGAGTGGTAAATTCTTTTCCAAACCAGCCATGTCTTCTGGCTATGGTTTTATATTATTTATTATTCAAACAGAGAAATAAGGAGTGATTTTACTGTCATTATCTCATGAGTGGATGCACAGAGACATGTAAATTCAGTAGGCTAATTCACTATGGTATGATTTTACAACTAAGTTACCTTCATCAAAGTGTATATATTGTGGGACTTTCTTTATTGAAGAAAGAAGAGCACCAGTACTCTTGAGACCAACCAAGACTTAATCCATCAAGAATGAGGGGTGGTGAGTTTCCAACCAATGGTGGAAGAGCTATTGCAAATGATGGATATCAGGGAACAGAAAGTCCATTTTCTCTAAGATTGTGATCTCTAGTTGTTTATTTATGCTTCTGCAGATGCCCCTATACTAGCTATATATTAGCAACACTAAATTGACTTGGTAGGTTAAAAGAAGAGCATAATAAGTTGTAATGAAGAAGTGGATATGACAAGAGTTAGAAGTGTGGGATGGAGGGGGGGAGAGGAGCAAGGAGTGAATCAATTTGTAGAGAACTATTGATGAATTCTTCTGCAATCATGAGCAGTACTTTTCTCAATTCTGAGTTCTAGTCATTTTCTAAGACTTGTAATATACTATGCAGAAATAATGTTCATTTTACTACCTAGTTTTGAAGATAAATTGAACAGAAGACATTAGTTGACCTACTCATGTGAATTCCATGTACTTTTTTCTCTTAAAGATGTACTCTCTGGATACAGGGTAGGGTTGAAAGAAGTGTGGGTAATGGAGCAGTCAGACGGTGGATGGGGGGTGTGGGGAATGGATTATGGAGTGTAAAAAATAAATTAAAAATAAAATTAAATGAACAAACAAACAAACAACAAAGATGTACTCTTCTTATTGGGTCAGTGATGCTATATTAGTCCCTGCATGAATGAATACATTATAATGACAAAAAGATTTATGTTATACCCTCTTTTGTATATTTTTCCTTTATATTATATTTATGTGTTTATATCCCAAATGCTGTTTGTTTCCCAATAGCACCTCCCAGGTTTTCTACTTCCATCTCTCTCCCTTTTGCCTTTGAGAGGGTTCCCATCCATAGTAACTCAGTTATACCCCTACCTTGGTGCATCACATCTCTTCAGGATCAGGCTCAAACTCTCCCACTAAGCCCAGACAAGACTTCTGCTGCATATGTCCCAGAGCCTTAGTCCAGTCCATGTATGCTCTTTGTTTGGTAGCTCAGTCTCTGAGTGCTCCAAGGGGTCCAGGTTAGTTGGCACTGTTGGTCTTCCTGTGAGGTTACCATTGTCTTTAGAGCCTTCAATATGTCTCCTCACTCTTCCATATGGGTCATTTAAGTTTTCCAGTGCTTGGTGTTTGGGGTCACTCAATCAGCTGCTGGGTAGAGTCTCTCAGAGGACAGCTATGCTAAGTTTGTAAGCTATTATGAAGGAACACTAAAGGAAAATAGCAATATACTGACAAAAATTATTAAAAAAATTGAAGAGCCACCTGAACATTCAACCCTGTTATATATCTCTTTTTTCACTAAGAGTATCTTCTTAGGTGAATATTCACATGAGTATTAATGACTTATATATAGAACCTCATTTATAATTTGGTTCATGAGGAAATACCTAATCTAAATTTGGGACAAATTAAATGATATATGATGTCTTATATTTCAGCTTTTCAAATTATATAGATGCAATAGCAAAAAAAATACTCATATATAAAAAAATAAATTAATATTTTTAATGAGAAAACATGTTGTATCAAATGTTAGAAATCCTCAGTGTTGTGTCTTTATGGACTTTGCCAAATATTCAGAGATAATTTCTACTTAACACATACTCTATTTATCTATAGCATTTCTTAGAAGCATGGCCAACTCTGGCACTGATTTTTTTTTAAAACTGTATCCATTAACCAAAAAGTGCACATGGAGGGACCCATGGCTCCAGCAGTGTATGTAGCAGAGGATGGCATTGTCTGGCATTAACAGGAAGAGAGGCCCTTGGTCTTATGTAGGCTCAATTTCCCAGTGTAGGGGAATTCCAGGGTGGTGAGGTGGGAGTGATTAAATGGAAGGGGAACACCTTCATAGAATCAGGGGGAGGATATATGAAATGGGGAGTCCTGGAGGGGAAACAAAACCAGGAAAGGGAATGACATTTGAAATGTAAATACATAAAATATCCAATAAACATGTACCCATCATGATATATCTCTTGGTATTTGGTCTATGTGTGCACAAGCTGGATGAATTCCCAGGATGTAAAAGAGAGATAGACATGAAGATCCACCACTTGATCAGGAACTACTGGCATATAAGTGTTGGGAATAATTTGATTGTAGTAATCAAATCTCAAGTTAAAACTTAATTCCTGAAGTCATCTGTTAACAGTATATGCAACGAGGTCCATTTGAAAGTGGTTCAGATGGTATCAGGAATCGACTCCTGGAAAATACATATTCAAATAAGTATGTCTATATAGCTAATTTTTGTTCTGTATACTGCAGAGCATGCCATACAATTATATAAAATTAAAAATCAGCCAGAAGACCTCAGCAGAAGCTAGAGATTCTGGTTACATTATATTGAGCATCTTTAATGCAGATCTATGAACTAAACCAAACTATTCTTTACAAATTATTCTGTAGTATGTAGTTATAGAAATAAAAACTTAATGATGGAAGTTTTATAAGGCGGTGATTGTTTATATCCCAATCTATGTTTACCTAGCTCCATGACATGAAAACAACTGTTTATTCTTATAAAGAATAACTGTTCTCCCATTATATCTTCTAGCCCATGACATAATTGCATGTTAGATATATATTTGTATTATATGTCTCAGAATACATTGGTTCATCTGATTAGTTAAAATACAGCTAGTATAGGATGTAGAAAAACACATAGCAACATGTTTTAAGTGCTACTGTGATTTGTGCATTATATGTTGCCAGCATGTCTGTGTACCATGCATGAGCTTTGTACTAACAGAGGACAGAAGAGGGCATCAAGTTCATTGGAATTGAAATTGTAGATGATGGAAAGCCAACATGTGAGTGTGGAGAATCTAAATCATGTTGTCCAGTAGAGCACCCAGTTTGTGTAATTATTGAGTCTTCTCTCCAGCACTAAAGTTAACCTGATGGCGGGGAGCAAGCATAAGAAAATAAACAACACAAACCAAGGTCACTTGCCATCATCAGAACCCA
>NW_022196915.1:94712437-94712859 GCF_008632895.1 Mastomys coucha | reverse complement strand
AGACTTCCTGCTATGGTCAAAGCTATTTGACTTGAGTGAGTGACTTCATTCTCAGCCCACAGAGAACGTGTTGCATCCATTTAAGAAATGGTATAGGTATTAAGATGGGTCTATCCATAAAGTCATTCACCAACAGTTTCAATGACCAATGGTTCTGCTTGGAGGGTGGCGCAGATATTAGGTGAGGGTAACAATTTGGTTCATTAGCTGTGATAATTTGGAAAAGCATTCATCTCAGAGAAAGAGTAACTTATAAAGTCCTCTTCTTCAAACTTGATACAAGAGTTACAAATGTCAAGCAAAGCATTCTTTTTCACTTTGTTGTTCTCTTACAAGCCATCTCCTTATTTAATAGTCTATGTTTCTTTTGGGTATATAAATACTTTTGAAATATATAATCTGTTCTGAAAACCATAGTATAG
>NW_022196915.1:94705544-94712033 GCF_008632895.1 Mastomys coucha | reverse complement strand
GAGAAGTGATTTTACATCTGAATCTTGCTTTTCTGGGGTGATGGTGTGTCTAGGACTTGTTATGGTGGAAGAATTGGGTTCTGATGATGGCAAGTGACCTTGGTTTGTGTTCTTTATTTTCTTATGCTTGCTCCCTGCCATCAGGTTAACTTTAGTGCTAACTGCCCTTGAGAAATCAAATTTAGTTATTTATTAAAACAATGTGTTTTTATATTTTCTTTGCTCAATCATCTGAAAGGTGTAAAACGATAAAATAGGCCATTTTTATGTAAATTCGTTTATTGTAGTGAAGTTCAAATTGTTTCTTGTAGATAAAAGAATTCTGAGTCTTATTAGCTCTTTGACTGAAAATCAGATTTATTGTTCTCCTATGTTTAATAAGATTGACCTTAAGGTATTTTATAGACCATTGATCATAGATGATATACACCCATTTGATAAATTCCCTAGGAAAGTAAGTAACGCAAGCAGATTTCCCTGCATCACAGAATTGAAAAGAGATTTGAGATATTGTGCAAACAAATTACTTTAGGAATTGATTTTTAACTTGAATTTTGATGATTATAATATGCATACAAGTTGAAGATATAAGAGAAATTCTTTTGCCAGAAAAGCCATTAATATTTGAGAATTCAGTGTTCCCAGCTTCATCTAATCTTGTCTATGTGCTTATAATATTGCAGTGGCAACCATTCAAATCCAATGGTTTTACAAATATGCTTGATAAACTGAGGAACCTAGTAATTCTATAATTTTACTATTGTTAAAATTACTTTTTGTATGATACATGGTAAAATTTTCTCTATAGTCATAAGAAGTGAGAAAAATTGAAGACTCTTAAAAGCCAGAAGATATGAGCTTCTGTTCCTCTGATTGTTATTTCTACTATATGTATTTCAATAACTTATTATATATACACTCAAATTATACACTCAATGTAAAAAGTTTATATTTTCCAGACATCATCACAAATGTCTCTTGCAAAATAAGTTTGCTTTACCTTGACCCACGTGCTTGCTTTAATTGAGCATTGTTTCACATTGATAATGTCTGTTACATTAATTACAAGTGAAAATGTTACCATAAAGCACAGATATTTGAGTGAGGCTAAAGTAGACATCATTTTCCTCTGTTCAGATCTTGAGTGGTTGGTCATCATGGGTGATCTAGGTACATCCAGTACTTGAGGTAAGAACTAATAGCTGTCTGATAATGACAGTTTTGAGAAAGTGAGCCAGGATTGGTTTTGAGTGCAGAAAGATTCTGGGAAATGGAACCAAATGTTTCTTCAAGGATGAGGAACAAATAATGTAATTGCTCTCACAGAAATGGCAGTGAAAGGGGAAAGAGAAGTGCACTTTCTTCCTTTTTCACACTTCAGACCTATCAACAGGGCGTTTGTTTGCACAAAATGCCATGCATAAGTCAAAAAATAAAGGAAATGTAGTAAAAAGCCAAACTCAGTGTAAGATTTGGAACTGAGTAACAAGTTGAGTGAAGGCCATAATTCTAACTTGCAAAACAATATCAAACTAATATTTTCAATTCGAAGGCTTCAGCACATGCTACACAGAGGAAAAAGTAAACGTGTTAGCTGTTACACAAGCAAATGTGATGATGTCTATAAATATAAAGCATGATTAATTCTTACATCAGAATGTGACAGGTTAAACATAAAATAAAATAAAAATAGTGAAAATACAATGTATGTTAATATTTAAACAAACTCAATATTAACTATAAACTTATTATCTATCTTAGTTCATAATAAAAGCACTAAAATGGGCTGGAAAGATGATTCAGCTCTTAAGAGTACTGGCTGCTTTTTCTGAGGACTCGGGTTCAATTCCCAGAATCCACACAAAAACTTACAAACATCTGTAATTAAAGTTTTAGAGAAGCAAGGATACTCTTCTGTCCAATTTAGTCACAAAGCATGCAAGAATGCACTAAGCTTCATGAAGACAAAATACACACACACAAATAAAATAAAATAAAATAATTCTAAAATAGAAACAAAATTTGTAATTGTGCATGTTAAGAAACACTACAAAGATTGTAGGCCTTAAATTGAAATTTCCCTTACTATTGCTTACATTCAAATTTTTCCCATTACTTACATTTTTAAGCAATACCATTTTGTGAAAATGAAATTCAGAATTCAAAACTCTGTTTGATTCAGGGTTTTATTAGGACATCTCTTTGTATCACACTAAAACACAAATATGAAATCGACTTGCATACTACAAAAATTCAGATGTTAAATAATCTTATTAATTATTAATTTAACTAACCATTAGCCTATAGAAAAATTATTTAATGGGGCCAAAACTAGTATAAAAGAAAGCAAGCATGTACAAATGGTACAATAAAATATATTAAAACATTTAACAGTAATTTATATAAGATTCCATAGCAAAAGTAGTTGAAATACTGTGACTGTTTGATATAAGTAGAACTTTTGGGAAAATGGGACACAAGAATTAAAGTAGAGGACAAACTGAGTTAAAGTAGAAGAAAAACTGTGAGCATCAGAGAGGATGAAGGATAGAAGGAAAACCAAGCTTTCTAAACCAAGTAAGAGTGACACACATATATGTACTCACAGAGACTGTGGTGGTATCATGCACAGGTATACAAAGGTCTGAGCTAGTGCTTAGTGAAGTGGTAGTATGCCCCATACCTAACCCGGAATTTGTCCTGTTCCGCCCTCACGCAGAACTGAAATATCCACACCCTGGTCTTCTTTCTAAGCATCATATGGTCTGTGGGCTGTATTGTGAGTTTTTGGACTAACATCCACTTATTAGTGACTACATACCATGTGTGTTCTTGTGTCTGGCTTACCTCACTCAGGATGATATTTACTAGTTCCATCCATTTGCCTGCATATTTAATGAAGTCCTTGTTTTTAATTGCTGTGTAGTATTCCATTGTGTAAATGTACCACATATTTTGTATCTATTGTTCTGTTGAGGGACATCTGGGTTCTTTCCAGCTTCTGGTTATTATAAATAAGGCTGCTATGAACATAGAGGAGCCGGTGTCCTTGTTATGTAATGGAGTATGTTCTGGGAGGTGGAGGGAGAGAGAAACCTGGGTGGGAGGGAGGAGGGAGAGGAAATAAGGGGGGAAGTATCAGGAACTGGAGGAATTATGAGAGACGTACAGAGGGTCAGGAAATCAAACCATATTATGTAGCAGGGGGGATGAGGAACTGGAAATAGCTACTGAAGGGTCCCAGATGCCAAAAGAACATGAGATTCACAGGACCCAGGGGGTGACTTTTACCAAAATGCTCAAAGAAGGGGGAGACAGAACCTGTAGAGACCACCTCCAGTGGAAAGGCACAGTACCTTGTTGAAAGATGGGGCCACCAAACCATCTCAAAGTTTTTAACCCAGAAATGTTCCTGTCCAAAGGAATAACAGGGACAAAAAATTGAACAAGGATTGAAGGAAGGGCTATCCAGGGACTTCCTCCTGGGGATCAAGCATGTCTGCAGACACCAAACCTGATGTTGTTGTTGTGTTCAACTGGCACTTGCTGACAAGAAACAGGTGTGGGAGTGCTTTGGGAGGTCAGACCAGCAACTGACCGATGTAGATGTGAAACCATCAGACTGAACTCAGGGAACCAGATTGGGGAGCTAGTGGAAGGACTGCAGGAGCTGAGGGGGTTTGCAACCCCACTGGAAGACTAGTATAGGCTAGCCTGACCACCCAGTGCTCCCAGAGACTAGACCACCAGCCAAGGAGTGCATCTGGAGGGATCCATGGCTCCAGATACATATGTAGTAGAGGGTGGCTTTGCCTGACAGCAATAGGAGGTGAGGTCCTTGATCCCAGGGAGGTTTGATGCCCCAGCATAGGGGGATGCTGGAGCCGTGGGGCAGGAAAGAGTAGGTGGGTGGGGAAGTACCCTTATAGAGGCAAAGGGGAAGGGGGAGGGAGGGTATTGGATGGGGGTTTGTGGAGGAATAATCAGGAGGTGGGATATCATTTGAGATGTAAACGAATGGAATAATTAATAAAAAAGAAAAAGAAATAAAATTTGTTTCGTATAATATATTCTCATTATATTTTTCTTCACCCAAATTTCCTTGGATCATTCCTTTTTCAACCCCAACCCAAATCCTCTCTTCCATTCTCTTTTATATTCTGATGCAAATAGGCATCTAAGAACAAAAAACAATAAATAATAATTAATAATAGCATAATAAAAATATAAACAAATCAGAATATGACAACAAGTTAACCATCAGAAGAAAAAGATCTGATAGTGAAAAACTGAGGATACAAATACAGATGCAATGATACACATGATAGCATACTCACCAGATACCATGAAAATACGAACCTGGAAACCATAATAGAGACACATATAATATGGAAGACTATAAAAAAGAGGAAAAGAAGATACTTGTCATAGTGAAGGCTCAATCTTTCATTTCTGTTCCCTAATTTGCTAGAAATGGAAATCAGTACACACAACTTCTAAATGCTGACCCTGAATATATATTTAAATATCAAATCATTGCATTGAATATCTGTTTTATAAAGAAGTGACATATATAAATGCTAAGTCCAGAACATAATTTTTAAGGTATTTATGAGACTACAATATAATAATTTGAATAAAACTATTTGTGGGGCTGGAGAGATGGCTCAATGGTTAAGATCACTGACTGTACTTCCAGAGGTCCTGAGTTCAATTTCCAGTACCCACATGGTGGTTCACAACCATCTGTAATGGGATATGATGCCCTTTTCTGGTGTGTCTGAAGACAGTTATAGTGTACTCATATATATAAAATAAATAATTAAAAAAACTATTTGTGTATGTATTCAATTATGAAATATTGGTTTACTTTCTTCCTTGGGTCAGCCTGTTAACTTACTTCATCAGAAAATTTTTAGTACATTAATCTTCTGGTCTCCCTACAAAGTTAGAGATAATTGCCATTCCATATGCTTCCTTACCAAGCTATCTTTCTTATGCATCATTTTCTATCTTGGTAGCATTCTTACTGAGGAAAGGTATAAGAGTAGCTCAGATTAACTAAACCATAAATAAAGGACAAACAGGGTCACTGGAGTCACATGGAATACTTCGATGCTTCTATCAGGAACTACGAGATGACTTAACATCTAAATATGTCAGATTTCCCATGTAAAAATGAGTTACAAAATGGCAATTTCATTGAATATTGTGATGATCAAAACTACTGCATTTTCTAAATAATATATTTTAAAATGCTTAATTTTAAACACATCACTTTTCAACATATTTCCTTAAAGAGATAACTATTACACTTACTTCTATGATATAGGCAATAAAGTAGATTCTAAGCTCCTTTTTCTTGTGGATGTTTTCTGCCAGTTTTATTCCAAAAATACTGTTTGAATTTATTCTTTATTCTGTTTCTGAAAGTGCTTCTCCATTGTCCTTCTATAATAGCTGGAAAGTTAAAAATAAAAATTCAACAATATTAAATTTTCTCTATACTGCTATCTAAACTAATCACCTTAAGTCACCCTTCTTACTTTTTCTTATAATAATCACGACTACATTAAGATTTTCAGACTAAGCCTTTGAGTACAGTATGCTGGAATTCCAACAATTCATAAAAGAACAAAATAAGATATCATTACATTCATGGGAGCATCCACAGGAACAATTCTGAAAGTGTTGCTGCTTGGATTATTTTCTGAAATTTCTCAATCCAATTCATTCTTCCTTTTTGTATTTGTTCCCACTGAGAAAAATGGTCCAAATAGGGTAGTAAAATACTCCAAAAATAATAATAATATTGCAAAGGATTATACTCCAGAAGACAGGGGAGTGTGGCTGTTTTTCCACTAAATACTAATGCGAACAAAGGAAAAACATTCATGTCTCTTGTCTTTAATAACTTAGCTACTCTGTGAGGACGATTTGACCAAAGTCAGTACTCTCCTGTTTTAGGAAACAATAATTAGGATAGTTATTAATTATTATTTTTTTTCTTACTTTCATTGGGTTCACATAAAACAAACCAGTTCAATGCACTACATTCTTTGACAGTATGCATATTAGTTGAGATGTTATGTTGAGGTTTATCAGTAAGCATTAATTAGTGAGACAGAAATTATAAGCATTCATTCATGCATCTCTATTATGGATAAACAATGAATATTTTTCAGTAAGACAAAGCATGGAAAAATAGAGTTCTCCGAGTGGTCTTGTAGAATATACCAAAGGAAAATTGGAATACTGCACACAAAAAGTAGATAATCCTGTCCACTGATGCTAGAGGAGATCAAGGTGTGTTATTATGATGTAATTCCTTATATAAGAAATCACTTTGCATTTCTATAATACAAGGATTATTGATAAATGCAAGAGTATCTGAAGGCTGGTGTATAGGTCAGTGGCAGGGCACTTGTGCTGAATGCACAGTCTACTGGAAGGAAACCGACCTGCAGTCTCTCTTCTTCCGTGGGTGCT
>NW_022196915.1:94647228-94705534 GCF_008632895.1 Mastomys coucha | reverse complement strand
AGACGTGAGAACAGGGAAATAACATCCTTCAAGCAAGAGCTCTAGGCTGGAAAGCAGATTAGAGGTCTCAGTTCCTTTGAACTCTAGGCTACCAGATCTGTCTTTGATCTCTGGTGCTGTCTCTGGTGCTTCACACCTGTTGCACCGGGCAGAGCAGCTGCTTCCGGAAATTCACGCCTGTCGCGCAGGGCAGAGCAGCGCAGGGGGACACTACGTCTACTGTTCAGTTTTCAGTACCATGAAGCTGTGTGAAGGTTCGTACGTACAAATGCAGCATAGTTCATATAGTTTATACATATAGTTGCAGTATATGTATTATAATATGAATTTGAAACTAGTCTGATCCACACAGGGAAAAAATGTCTCACTAATATCTGATCGTTATTACAAATGAATAATCAGAGTTTAGTTTACTGGGAGCATTTAAATTGTTTCACTGATTTGCCAATAAAGTTCCATCATCTTTTCCATTGTGTTTCATCCTTGTTAATGATGAAATAAAACTTTTAAATACCTACTCCATCTAATAATTTACTTTTCAAATTAAGTAATTTAAAATTATTGTTTGTATTTAAATTTATTATTTTATTTGAATATTAAATACAAATTTGGGGGACTGGAGAGATGGCTCAGTGGTTAAGAGCACTGATGGCTCTTCCAGAGGTCCTGAGCTCAATTCCCAGCACCCACATGGTGGATCACGACCATCTATAATGGGATCCAATGCCCTCTTCTGGTGTCTGAAGATAACTGCAGTGTACTCATATACATAAAATAAATAAATTTAAAAAGAGCAAATTCTGAGTCTCAAATATGTATTGGGAGTGTTTAGATTTTTTTATCTTAATTCTAAGTATCCAGTTTTAATCCTCCAATAATTAAGCACATGAACAAATATAATAATTATGTAATGGATGATTTTTTTTTTATTTTCTTATTACAGAAATCAAGTACAGTATAATTGCTTCCTTTCTTCTTAAGCATAGACCAAAATCTCCCTTATTTGTCTCAGTGTAATAAGTTGAAATTTACTGAACAATGTTATGAGACAGATCGTTTTGCGACAATAGAATGTCTCTAGGGAACCCCATAAAGTAAGAACAAATTGCCTTATAGTCCCATTTAAAGCTACTTAATAAGACACAAATGCAATAGGCTTCACTGCATTTAACTTCAGACAAAGCACCAACATCTTCAAATGTGAACCTTGGATTATTTTCTCTGCAATTTGTTTAGGCAGCCAATGCACCACAATTTCGTCTCAGTCTGTGAATTGCTTTTGTTATTCAGAAGCAGCATACAATAAAGCCAGATTTCCTGATGCTTTATTGATTCTGAGTCCACTAGATGTTGAGAATTATTCCAGTGACTTTCTATTATGCAAAATGTTTCAAAAGAGCAACGTCTTACTTGGTGTGTACTTTTGGGAGAATACTTAAAGTTTTTGAATTTTTATTTATATAGTTCAGTAATTTTTGAAAATATATACATTTGCACAGATTATACCACTACCTCAATATCCATTATCATTTCCTCTGAGAATGTTCTTGTATAAAAAGTAAGTATTCTTTAATTACTTAATGTTATCATAATCTGATGGAAGTAAAACTATAAGTGATTTTTACATATAACATTTAAAATAGTAATTCTGTGTTTTTAATTACTTTATACATTTTTAATATGTGAATAGTATAAAGATATACAGTAAACTACTAAGTGATTGATATAATCAATTATAATTTCTTGATTTTATACAAATATATTAACTAAACATACTTTAACAAGTGAAACTATAGTTGAGTACAACTCATTGGTATTTGAATATCAGTGCTGTTACAGAAAACTTGATAAATATTATAAAGTTTTCACGAAAATTAAAATGACAGAAACATTTACAATTCATAAGAATGTCAGTTCATTAGTGTATGTGAAATGATATACCAATTAGAACTTTCCTTATTAATACTCTTTTAAAATACTACCATTTTCACAGAGAAATATCTAAATGACATTTGCACTTTAAAAGGAAATCATAGATAGAACCCATGGTACAACTATGTCATTTTTGGCTTGGAGATATCCCATGAAGTCTATGGGTTTCTAAACACTCATTTGAACTGATTCACACTTCAAAATAGGGTCAACTGTATCTCACATTGGGCTTGTTGTTTGAAAGCCAATATTATCCAGTGGAAATTTTGTCCTTCTCTCATAAGATAACTCTACTTCATTGTTTTTTATATATATTTTTAGAAGCTTTTGTGGTGGTGGCTCTGCATAGGTACTTTAAAGGCTTTTAGTCTTAGCTAGCCCTCCCAGTTTTACTCCCCTATCCTACCCTCCAGTCCCCACTCTATCTAATTCTGCTCATTTTATTATTATCCTTTCTATCTTCAAACTACATAGTTTGTATTCTTCTAAGACAATAATAGCCTATCATCTACATGTACCACCTTTTCCTTATCCATTCATCAATAGATGAAAATTTAAACTATTTCAAATTTCCTGGCTATTGTGAATAGAATGGTAATGAACAGTTGAGCAAGTATCAGTAAGATATAGAGTCCTTTGGAAATATTTCCATGAGTGATATAGTTGGATTGTATAATACATATATTTTTAGCTTTTTGAGGAACCTCAACACTGTTTTCCATAATAACTGCATGGGTTTGGGCTCTAAACATTTTTGAATGAGTGATCCATTTTCTCCATGAAAGTGTTTGTCATAATTCTGTTGTATTATCTTACGCATTCATCCTGGGTTCTTGTTTCCTTTGTGTTTAATAATTGTGAATAATTTGTATATTCTATAGATCAGCTCTCTATCAGAAAAGATAACATGTTTTTCTCATCCTGTAAGCTCATGTGATTATGTCATTTGCTATACAAACTTACAGCAAATTCATCCATGCAAATTATGCTCACTATAGCAATATTGGCAAGATTGTTAGTGGATGACTGACAAATTTTTGATTACATTTAAAGCCAGTTCTACAAGATGAACTTCATATCTTTTATTTATTACTCACTGGATCAAAAATTCATAGTTTGATATTTCATAGAAGGTGAGTGAAAATTATTCCATAAATTCTTGGTGAAGACTGAAAGTATCTATCTTCTAATGGCTTATATGTAAATTTGTAGATAAATTTATCTCTCAATTCTTATCAGGTAAGTTTTTGGATTTGTTGTTTAGTAGATCTACAATACTCAGAATGCACATAGAAGAGTACTTGGGTCTCTATCATATCTGCTCATAGATAATGCTAGAAGAGTATGTGAAAATATTTTACATGTTAGCCATAGTGGACATCCTTAGAGTTAGAGGGTTTTTCAGATATAAAACAAGCAAACAAACATAAGTTGGAAGAGTGTGTTGGAGGATAGGGAAAGGAATTGGAGAGGAAAGAACTTGGAATAACTTTGCTAAAACAATACACACATGTAGAAAAATCACCAACAAAAAGTTCAAAAATTATTGGAGGCAGACTTAGAGACCTACAGCCAAGTATAAGGCATTACTCAGGAAGTCTTAAAGTATTCTAGGAAGAATGGAGGGAGTAGCAGGGGTCAAGAAAACTACTAGAAGACTTACAGAGCTAACTAACAGGCTCATGGGGCTCACAGAGACTGAAACACCAACTGAAAAGCATGCATGGACTGGACCTAGGCCCCCTACACATATGTAATAGAAGAAGATGTGCATTCTACACGATTGGAAAAAAAAGACTAGATATGATTCAGGCTCCATTGTCTGCATTTGGATCCCTTCACCCTAGCCTAGCTATTTTGCCTGGTCTCACTGGGAGAAGATGTCCTTAGTCCTAAATGAGATTTGAGATGCCTGGGCAAGTTGGTAGTCAAGTGTGGAGGGGGTTTCCCTGCTCTAAGGAGTATGTAGATAAATAATGTAAAGAAAAAGTAAAAGAATAAAAAATCCCACAATGAAAATATTTCCTTACAAAATACAAACACATTTTATTAATTACTTATTTACATCCCAATCACAACTTCCTCTCCCTCCCCTTTTCCCAGTCTCTCTCTTTCATCACCCTTTTTTAGTCATCCCTCTCTCCTTTCCCTGGGGGTCTTTGATCACTGGTACATAATGACAAAGGGATCAGAGTTGATGAATACAGTTTCAGATGGCCCAATATAAATGGCAATAACACACTAGGACAGGCTTCAGTGATACAGATAAACATTACTGGGTTGTATAACAAGGGTTATATTGTTTTGAGGGAGGTGGTAGGAGTATGCAGGTCGGGCAAAGGTCATTGGCTGAAGACTAAGGTACTGAGATACCTCATTAGCTTGGTGAGGCATCCCAGGAATTTCAGGAGCCTGCTGAATGGGTTCTTATTAGAAGAAAGAAAGCTGAACCCATACTCTCAATAAAGCTAAGTGACATTCAAAGGAAAAGGATGTAGGAGTTTTGAGATCCCCAGACAAGGTCAGAGAATGAGAAGCCCTGCTGATAAAGGGAGTTGTGGGCCAAGCTCAGAAGGCTATCATGAAAGTGGTAGAGTTAATGAGCAAGCCAACAGCCTCCTCTGCAATCCACACCTCTTCCCCTTCTCAGAAACATAGAGGCCTCCTCTGAATATCAACCAGTCTTGGTATATCAAATGTAAGTAAGACTACTTGCATCTTCTCCTATTGAGACTAGATAAAGAAGCCCAGTTAGGGGAAAGGGATCCAAAGACAGGCAATAGAGCCAGAGACAGCCACAACTTGCTTAAGGAGTCCCCCATGGTGACCCGGCTGCACAATTGTTATATATGTGCAGAGGGCCTAGATCCCTCCCATTCATGTGATCTCATTGACAGTTCATTTTCTATGAGGCCCCTATGGGCATAGGTAAGTTGATTCTGTATATTTTCTTGTGGTGTCCTTGACTCCTCTCACTTGTTCTATCCTTCCTTCTCCTCTTTCATACGATTCGCCCAGCTCTGCCTAATGTTTAGCTGTATGTCTCTGTACCGGTTTCCATCAGTTTCTGGGTGAGCCTCTCTGATGAGTTATGTTAGGCTTCTGTCTGCAGCTATATCAGAATATCATTAATAGTGTAAGGGGTTGACTCCCACTTGTGGAGTGTCTTAACCTTGGCTAGTCATTGGTTTGTCTTCCCTCAAAATCTTCTCCATCTTTTATCCCTGCACTTCAATTATTCATTTATTCATGTTAGTAATTTAATAAGTGGATATTTTGAGAGCTGGTGATATCAATGTGATGAGCCCTAGATTGATCTATATATGTCAATGTCTATGTGAAGACTGATTCAAATAGTATGAAAGTCACTGGAATATTCAGCAAAATGTAATTGTCATTGTCATAATTTTTGTTTGTTATCCACAGAACAGTCAGCTATCTCTAGCTTTTGTTCTTAACTTGTAGTCACATTTTCTTCCATGAACAGAGATGCTATTAAGATAAATGTTCCCATAAATTCAAAGCATTTATTTCAGTATGGGAACACACTGTCTTTCAAAGCAAGAGCAAACACATTTCTAAGAAAGTGGGTTGTTACCTCAAGAAAGAAAGAAATGATGTTTTCTCTAAAGTCATCTGGCATCACCAGAACTTAGGTTATCATCAACACATTTAAGGCATGGTTTAAAAGTTTAAAAAATGAGGGCATATGAGAAAAGAATACTTTCTGATATTTGTACCAATGGTTTGGCCAAGACTGATTGACTACATATGCATTTCCTTCTCCACACACTTATATATCATTTTATATACTGGATCTCTTATCGGGAATTTGAAATATTGACTGATATGCCTTATATTCTTCCTCTTTATAATGGAGAAATTATTAATTAATTAATTAATCATTTCTCACTCCTACTCTGGCATTTGATTTCTGAGGAAAGGGGTCAGAACTAATTTGTTCTGACTTTCTAGCCAAGGACTAGACATCTAGCCAAGGACTCTAATAACAAAGAAAATCTCTAGCTTAAGCAATAAATAAATAAAGTCTGAATTATAATGTACTGGACATTTTGAATTGATCTGTGAAGGGTATACTACAGAGTCAAAGACAAATCTTTACTTAAGCTTAATAGATTACGAAGGACTAGAAACAGCCTGGGTAGATATTATCTTTAAACATTTTGTTTCAAAACAAGCCATTTGAAAAAGTTAACACACTATAAAATATTTCATGCCAGGTAGTGGTGGCACACGCCTTTAATCCCAACACTTGGGAGGCAGAGGCAGGCAGATTTCTGAGTTGGTGGCCAGCCTGGTCTACAGAGTGAGTTCCAAGACAACCAGGCTATACAGAGAAACCTTGTCTCAAAAAAAACCCAAAAAAACAAAAAACAAAAATTTCATGTTACTTCTTATTCTTTTTGTCACCTGGACTCTTACAGAAGATAAATCCTAGAATATAGTTGTATATTTTGATATAAAGTTAAAATATTTGCTACTGGTATATGGACAGAACTTTAAATAATTATAAAAATTAAAGGCTACCTGTTCATATCCTAACATTGAGAATGCCAATAATAGCAGTGCTGTATCTATAAACTTTCTCAAGGTTTCAAGCTTTACTTAGGGATATCTGGTAGAACCTGACGAAGGAATCATTTCTAGAATAGAGAAGTAGAATAGCCTTAGCCTGAAAAAATGGAGAATTTTGCACTTAATTACCAGAAGCACCAGTAAATTTCATCTCTAATTTTGATAATGCTAATGACTATATGATTCAAAATCTAAATAATTGCTTTGGAACATTGAAGGCACTAAAACAAATAAATCCAGTTATAACATATTTTAAAAAGACTTCAAAATCAATATAAATACCTGAGAATTATACAGGATATAAGATCAAGTACATTGTAGGTTCTGAACTGATGATCAGAATATAGATTGATTAAATTTGTAAATATACATGTCTCAAAGGCAAATTCTCCTTGGAAATGGTATGCAATTTCAAATCACTTCTATCATATTGTTATTTATGGAATGCAGGCACACTATAATTACAGTATGATCTGGCTTGAATAAAGACATGACCTTAGTACTGACCTTTAACCCCTAACAATGAAAGTAAGGTTAGTTTGTAGAAGGAACTAGCCATATTTGAAAATGTGGTACATCTACACAATGGAGTACTACTCAGCTATGAAAAACAGTGAATTTATGAAATTCTTAGGGAAATGAATGGATCTGGAGAGTATAATCCTGAGTGAGGTAACTCAGTCACAAAAGAACACACATGATATGTACTCTCTGATAAGTGGATATTAGCTCAGAAGATCAGAATACACAAAGTACAATCCACAAACCACAAGAAACTCAAGAAGAAGGAAGACCAAAGTGTGGAAACTTCCTTCTTTCTTAGAAGGCAGAACAAAATACCCATGGAAGGAGTTGCAGAGACAAACTATGGAGCAGAGACTTAAGGAAGGACAATTCAGAGTCTGTTCCACTTGGGAATTCTTCCCATATTCAGTCACCAACCCTAGACACTATTGTGGATGCCAGCAAGTACTGGCTGACAAGAGCCTGATATAGCTGTCTCCTGAGAGGTTCTGACAGTGCCCAACTAATACAGAAGTAGAGGTTCACAGCCATCCATTGGACTGAGCACAGGGTTCCCAATGAAGGAGCTAGAGAAATGACTCAAGGAGCTGAAGGGTTTGCAGCCCATTAGGACGAACAACAATATGAACTAAGTTGTACCCTCAGAGCTCCCAGGGACTAAACCATCAACCAAAGAGTACACATGGTGGGACTCATGGCTCCAATAGCATATGTAGCAGAGGCCTAGTGTAGAAGAATGCCAGGGCCAGGAAGTGGGAGAGGGTGGGTGGGTGAGCAGGGAGAAGGAGGAGGGAACAGGGGCTTTGCTTTTTGTTTTTTGTTTTTAATTTAATTTTTTTCAGAGGGAAAACTGGGAAAGGAGATAATATGACATGTAAATAAAGAAAATAGTAAAAAAAATGGAAAAAAAAAGAAATTGCTATCTAAATGTGGAGTAGAAAAAGTGATGAATCCAGAAAGATTTGGCAGAATGAGTCAGGATTTGGATATGCCCACCCTACATGAGAACAGCACAGGAAAGAGAGGCTATCTTAGAGCAGCACAGAAGAGGAAGGTGTGTGTGTGTGTGTGTGTGTGTGTGTGTGTGTGTGTGGCAATTTTACTGGGACAGTTTTAGAGAAACAAGTTGTAGAGAACACAAGCTAGATATAAAAAGCCAGAGACTTCTTCTGTAAAGACAGAACAAGGCCGAGAATGTGAAGGAGCGAGGTTAGAACATGCTGTGAAAACTAGTATGAGGGCAAGCAAAGCAATTCAGTGGGAAGCTGAAGGAAGTCGACTGCATCAGTCAGGCTGAAAGATTGAATTGGATGGAGGTTTGATGCTTCCAGGCCTAGGCCTAGGGATAGTTAGAACAGACAAAGAAGTGATCTGGGCTCAGCCCTAGCTCTGTATTTGTACAACTTGGAAAGGTATGTCTCACATCTCATCCCTCCATCTGAAGAAATAAAGTCACATTCACACATTTTATCATTTGTTGATTTAGCTATTCATGTGTAATATTAACGTATTTAGAAAATGGTTGAAATTTATTCTAGATTGCTGTATATTTTATTTTCAGTGGACACTAAAACATTTTCATATCCTCCTTTCTCCTTGGAAATGTAAGATTTTGGGGATAAATTAAAGATCTTCAGAACAAGAAATTACTCAGAGGATAATCAGATGAGTCAGGTCTGAGAATCCAGGTAGAGGATCTTAGGAAGTGGGTGTTAGGGAAGAGGATGAGGGATTTGGATATAAAAAATTAAGTGCATTCAGCCTTTAGAGATCAGAATATGATAAACTATAACTCTTCTCAAGTATCTCAAAGAGCATCATTGTGGGTTTTTCAACAACAACAAAAGAAAGCATTCAAGGTGTTTTCTCTAAATCAATAAATCTGAAAGAATATATAAATAAGAAAATTGGCATTACATTACTCACTTGATTTGACATTTAACATTATTTAAATATTTTATAATATATACACATACTAATATTTCAAATAGTCACCCACATAATCTCTAAAACTTATACTTTAATTGAATTTTAATAAATAAATTTACATTTAGGTATCTTGATATGAGAATACTACAAAGTTTAAAAAATAAAAATGAAAACACTATTTTGAGAAATAGTAAATATTATTTCAAAATATTTTCTTTTGCTATTCACTGCTCAGTGAATTCATTTGAAACAAAAGCTTAATAAAGATTACGTTTCTTTGAATCCTCAGGCCACAGAATAAATTGATTAGACACCAGATAAATTATTTACCACCTATGTATTTGAGATTCTATTTTGTCTATTTTGGTTTTACTCTTCACAATTGAGGAATGAATCCAAAATTTAGCACATGCTAGGCAATTTGGTTTACTCCTACATAGCTAAATCCTCAAATGTATTAATTTCTTTTTATACAGATGATTAAAATACATACAAATATATATAACATTTGTATAACCAACAAATACTACACATTTATCCAAGAAATAATATTGCTCATTGTGATTATATTTGAGTAATATCTTTTGTGAAAAAGCTATGTTAATAAAATATAACTTGTATAAATTATAATGATTTTCCTTCATTGTTCATTTTTCCAAACTGCCAATTTTAATTTAATTCTAATTTTGCAAATTTCAAATATAAGCAGTGTGTTTGCATAATTTACACCCATTCTGCTTCTCTCTCTAGCTCCTCAGACCTAACTCTCTTACAAATTCATGATATTTTTTATTTATTATTGTTATATCTTTAGGTACACATGCAAGTGTGAATACTCACACATGAATACACATGCACACAGAAACATCTATCCACAAGGATACAATCACACATGTATATGAACACATTTACAAAACAACCTGTTGCCTGTGTGTATTTTTTTTAAGGTTTATCTCAGTTGGATAATATTGAAGATTTTAGTTCCTTGAAAACAAATTGTTCTCTATTTCTTGGCAGTTATTTACTGCCTAATAGTTCTTCATGTAGTGGTGAGGCCCTGGGAATTCTTGAAAACACATCACGTTGGCAGAACATGTTGCCATTTCTTGGGTCTTATTTAGGTAGTCAGTCTGTTCCTAGTTTATGTGTGCATCTTCCCTGTCCCATCTCGAAGATATCCCACTATCTCCTAGGAGATATTCTATTCCTCTGGTTCTTACAATACTTCTGCCCCCTATTCTGATAGGTATCTTGAGTCTTAGAGGTAGCAGATGTGTTATATATATATCAACTGTGTATCAGCACCCCATGATCAGTTGTTACCTACAGTTTGAACTGCAGGTACCACTCCGTTGAAAGGTGAAAGTTACACTTCTCTATAAATACAAAGATAAGTATTTAAATTGCATGCAAACTGCACATTTTATAATACTTTGTACTAATGTGTCGCACCTATATTTTTAATGCCTTGTTATAACTGTGTTATTAGAATGACAATGACATACTTAAATCTATAATGGAAAAGTAAATTTTTGAAATAAAAGTAAGAAACAAAAAGTACAATGAACAAAAATAAATCCCTTTGCCTGGTATAGGTTTTGCAATGTGTCATGTCTGTATTAACAATAAAGTCTAAACTCATTTTTATTGGTATCTGAAAATCTACAAAGCTCTTTGAGTCCTGCTTTAATAGAAATCAGATACCAAGAGTGGTAGGCTATAAACTGAAAATCCAGAAAATTAAAGCAGTCTTATAAATTTCTCTTTAAAACACGCTACAACTTGAGCAGTCAATCATAGTAGTTTGTAGAAAATTGCTTAGCCTTTTCTTGACTATAACCTTAACAAGTAATTCCACCTGAAACTACTGTGTTTCAGGAGACATTAAACAGCTCTTTCACTATTCCTATTGGCTACTTATGTACTTTCCAATAGGACGATGTTGTACTTTACAAACTAAATTGTGACCGCTGATTAAAATTGCCTTCAAACATGCACTTCTTTACTGATATCAATTTCCTAACTATCCAAAGATGAAATGAGCCATCAGGAAATTATCAACTTTTTTGTTTCCCCATAGAAACAATCAGTATATTTCTCTCTAAGATAACCATGTCTAATTCAATTAATATATACTCAGCGCTCTCAGGTAAAAAAAAAAGGACTATAATCATTATAACCACTATTATCCTCATTGCTTTATTTTGTCTCAACATTAATGCCAAGTTCTATTTGCCTTATTACTCTAAACGTATATTATTAAACTTATTTGACAAGATCATATGTAAGTAAAGTGTACCGACCACTCTCAATATACATCCTAATCTTTTCTCCTACTGACCTATCTACCCAGCCTCTGCTTCCTTAAAAAATATTTCTTACATTAACATGTTGTTGTTTCATGACCCACTGAGATTCATCAGGGCTGTCTAATTGACCATGAACTTGTGGCTTTATCATAGAGTTTGATAGACTCAGGAGTTGGTACATTTCTGGGTCGAATGATTCTCCCATTTCTAGAAACAAAAGCCCGTGTTTCACTGGAAACATTTATGGCCCTGGGACCCCTAATACTTCCATGAATAATTTTTGACATAATCTGTCTTGTGTATGCTCTAAGTGGCTAAACACAAACACATGGGGTCAGCTACTGTACTATGTGTGCAGGCTGGTATTACACACATCTCGCTGCTTTTATATTCCTCCTGTCACTTTTCTTTTTCTTTCTATCAACTTTACCACAATGTTTCCTGCCCCTTAAGCAGTCCAGTGCAATCTCGTTTATATTTGAATACACAATTATTTACTTTTACCATTTTAACTACACATGAGTCTCTGTATTCATTGTTTTTCACTGTAAATACAAGTTTCTCTCATTCTGTATGAGAGTTAATTTTATATACATATTATATACATATAATATATGCTATCCGATTGCATACTCTACCTCAGTTTCCTAATATCTTATACACCATTTTCACTTTTTTACAAATTTTCATCTTCATTTGCATCTGTACAACAAAGAATTCGTTTTTTGTTTTTTTTTGTTTTGTTTTGTTTTGTTGTTGTTTTGGTTTTTTTTTTTTTTGTATTTTTGAGACAGGGTTTCTCTGTGTAGCCCTGGCTGTCCTGGAACTCACTCTGTAGACCAGGCTGGCTCGAACTCAGAAATTCGCCTGCCTCTGCCTCCCAAGTGCTGGGATTAAAGGTGTGCGCCACCACCGCCTCCCAAGTGCTGGGATTAAAGGTGTGCGCCACCACCGCCCGGCTAAGAATTAGTTTTTAAAACTGATAATGTTCATATTAGGAGGGAGAAAACCATTATATAAAGAGAAAATATTCCTACCCATGAAATGAAAACCAGCTGATATCTTAGCATTGTATAAACAAAAGTGTTTATCAGAGTGTAGGAAGGAAAAAAAAAGCGAAGAAAACATGGGTCAACAAGTATAAAGTTTCTTAGGCATGACAAGTTATATTAACCTTTAACATAGTAAGATGAGAGAGTCTCATCAAGTTAAGGTCTTGATGAGGTCCTTCCTTTAGGAGACCAGGGATCCCTGAGGAGGAGGAGGAGGAGGAGGAGGAGGTACATAGGATTAGAGGGGATGGAGGAGACAAGGAGAACATGGCCCACAGAATTGAGTAAGTAGGGTTCATATGAGTTTTAACGGATTGAAGCAACATGCACAGCACCTGCATGGGTCAGCACCAGGTCCTTTGCTTGTATGTTACAGCTTGTGTTTTTGTGGAACTCCTAAGCGTGGGAGATGGTGTCTCACTGAATCTTTTGCCTGATTTTGCAAGTCTTTTCCTCCGATTGGCTTGCCTTGTTTACCTCCAACATGATGGCTGACATCAGTCTTCCTACTCACTATTCAGAAGTATTGGCTCAGCAACGCTTGAAAGAAACACATGAACAAGAGGTGAGAGGCTTACATAGAGACTAAGAGTGCGTAAGCATTCTTAAACACTCTAAAAATAAAATTTGTAAGATCCCTCGCTGAAGTTTCCCTGCTTTAAATCTTGAACAATAATGATATTTTAATCAGATATTGAAGACCACGTGTTATCAGGGTTGGTATTTATTTTTTTCCATCTAATTTGTCAGAAGAAAATCTTCTGTATCAAAAATAACATTTTAAATTTGACACAAATATCTAATCAAGTCCATGTTTTTTATCAAGGTATAATTAAATATTGTTTTTCTTCATTCATGCTGTTTCTCGATCTGTTCATAATCTAAAATGTTAAACACAGTCACATGCATAAAGTGAAAGGGTTTATGACCATAAGTCCAGTTGCAGTTTTAGGTATGTAATTTATTTGTAACGTATCAAACAAATTTGCATGTTCACTAATATTAAATTAATATTATAGAATAATTCATCAACATAGCTATTAAAATTCAACACATAAACACTGAAATATTCATCAAGAAAATCAATTATTGCCTATATAAATCAAAGTTCAAGTACTAATATCTTAACTCTATCAGTCATTGTAGCAGATTGTCTATTTATACACCTCATCAATCTGAAAAATCATTTCTCAATGTAAAATATAGAAGAACAACAACACAAATCATAAGTTTTATATGTATAATGTTTTAGTTGTGTCATATATAAATGATGAAATGTTTAATGAAACACAAATATCTGAAGCAAATACTCAATAAATTAGAACTTTTATATGCTATAATTTTCTGTAATACTTTTAAATTTTACCTGTTTAGCCTTTTACTCTATTTAATATTTCCACAAGTATTAACTTGTGTTGAGGCAAACTACAGGTACATTCTTTTTATTCATCATGCCCATTTTCTTTTTCATATATCTTAATAGGATTAGTTAACTTTTTTATTGGCATGCTAAAACACCACAACCAAAAGTAACTTGTGGAGAAAAGGATTGATGCCAACTGAGAGCTTATAGAACATCATCTGGAGAAAGACCATGCGGTCAAGGCAGAAAGTGATGTAGACTCTGGAGGAGTAGTACAGTATACACACAGTTTGTGGAGCTCTTATACAGCAATCACTAATAAATATATGCCAACTGAGAGCTTATAGAACATCATCTGGAGAAGTCAGACCATGCGGTCAAGGCAGAAAGTGATGTAGACTCTGGAGGAGTAGTGCAGTATACACACAGTTTGTGGAGCTCTTACACATCAATCACTAATAAATATATGCCAACTGAGAGCTTATAGAACATCATCTGGAGAAGTCAGACCATGCGGTCAAGGCAGAAACTGATGTAGACTCTGTAGAGGAGTAGTGCAGTATACACACAGTTTGTGGAGCTCTTGTACATCAATCACTAATAAATACCTTACACATGTGTCTATCAGCCAATCTTATGGTGACATTTTCTCAAATAAAATTTCCACTTTCAAAATAACTCTAATTTGAGTCAAGTTAGCATAAAACTAGTAGGTACAAATAGAAAACAAAGAAATACACATACTTATAGTGCTTGTCGTGAAATGAAAACATGTCTAAAAGTAGTATAAATTTTCTGTATGTAAAAAAAAAACAAGAAGTGAATAAAAATTTATTTAAAGGGTCCTAGAAATCTTAAACTATATTATATACATACATATATATGCATATTAAACATATATTTTTGTTTATGTACAAATGTATATTTAACATATTGATCTCATAATTCTTTGTGTTTTTGTGTATTTGGGGCTAATCACTTGTAATTTCATTTCCTGTGAGGCAACTTGTCTCTATAGGAAAGTTTTTTTTTTCTTTTAGCAAACATACACTTCGCAGAACAGACCATGTGCATATTAATTGGTGTTGTTTCATTGGGCAAGCACATTATTGAGGATTTTATGGGTAAAAATTCAGTGTTATGCTTGAGGAAGATTTTTAGCACCAGTTGATCTGAACTCTGTCTCTTACAATCTTTCTGTTTTCTCTTCCTTTCACTATGTCTTAACTGTAAGGGTTTAATTATATATGTAACTGTCAGGTAACTCATACTATGTCACTTATTCATTGCATTTTGAACATGACGTATCTCTATAATAGTCTCCTGCTGAAATGAAAAAGAAGTTAATTTGGTGAAGGCTGAGAATCACACGTGTATATGGATATAAATGTAGTATTTAAAACACACCTAAAATTATATTAAATTAGAAAATGGCAGTAGTAGGTTGTCAGGTTCATAACTTCTCCAACCAATGGGTATTTGGCTAAGTTTTTGGCATCAGGCATAATTCTCCTCTTACAGAGTAGGCCTTAATTCGTGAAACAGCTGTTGGTTACTGCAAGAGAAAGTGCTACTTTGCACCATTGTGGATATCTTGGTGGCTGTTGTTGTATCTTGCAGGCTTTATAGCAGGTTAGGATTACTGATAACTCCTTTTGCTTGTGAGATAGCATAGCTACTTTGACTACTATGTGAGTCAGTCTTCAGGAAAAGGTTTCCAGGTCATGGAGATGCATTCTATTAATAATGATCAACTAAGCATATTATATCAGGGTATATTTATAAAATTTTACTATCAAACCTAAGACCATGTAGCTGTCTTCATAATTAGTACTAAAGTCCTAATACACATACAAATGTATATGCATGTGGGTTTTTGTATGTATATTATATATGTAGATATATACACATGTGTCTATGTTTCTGTGTGAAAAAAGATCTATATGAGATTTATTTCAAACTATTCAATGTGAAACATACACTTATGCCTTCCTTTATGCATTTTTATAGGATAATATTATCACAAGCTAATTTTAAAAAATGAATAAATTCTAGACACAAAAGGTGACAGAATGATATCAACATTTTAAGGAATATTTATTTGCCATGAATAAAGCAATGAAGTTTATAAGAATAAAGATAGAATATGGTGAGCTTTTTTGTTTGTTTGTTTTTTAAAGAGATCCATTTCATTACAGGAGTATTTTTTTTAAATAATTTTCCCCATGGAAATATTTTGCTTTTTCTCTTTGACATTATTATATTGCACCTCATGATTTGAAGGCAGTTATAATTATTTTTGAAATTCTACAGCTAACTAAAATAAAACCCAAAAAAGATAGAACCAAATTCTGTTGAGGGCAACTGTAAGTAGAGCATATGATATCGCTGAACAGAAATTCACAGTCAATAGAGCAATCACTTGTGCTGAATAAGAATGAATACTCATCTTGCCCCAGGTGTTGATGGGAGCATCTCGTGGTAAGAACCATGGCTGAGGATAAAGTCGATGCATCCCATGACTGTCCAAGCAAAGAAGGTGAGAGAAACTGGGTTTCTAGTGACAATTTGAGTTACTGGATATATCTTTTCTGAATGTTACACCCGTTACATATTTCATGAGCGAACTTGTGAATAAATTGGCACAAAACACATAAGTATATGTATACAGATCAAAAAGTATTAGTTATTTAATAAAACCTGTAGTAGTGATTTATCCATAAAATAATTATGGATAAATCTGAAAGCTTACAGAAGTTAATAAACAGACGTGTTCTTTCATTGAACTACAATTTTTTAACTATGTAGTTTTCTGTAGAGATCAAAACAGTAAAGCAGCAATCTCCTCAGTATTAAAAGTAAGAAAGAGAGCTGGAAATGGCTCAGAATATAAGTATGCTTGATTCCAATCTTTTATGTCTAGGACTCAAATGGTGGAAAAAGGACTGATTGCTAAACTTGTCCTCTGACCTTCACGTTTGTGCCCTGGTGCACACATGTCCCCATAAAAAGTATATTGATTTTTTTTAAAAAAAAGAACAATAGAAAAGCTTTCCATTTCAGCAAAGGTAATCTTGCAATCAATGAAACAGTGTGTGTACAGTGTGAGCCCTTCTTACAGACTTCAATAAGCAATATAGTATAACATAAAAGAACTAAATATAGAGATGTTGACTTAGATCAACAACTGTAAACATATATTTATATGAATACTTGCATAAAATGTAATTGGTAAAATTAAGATAAAAATTATGGATAATACATAAATGACAATAGATACTTGGAAGCTTAGAAGTAGATTTTGGCAACAGTCTAATTTAACATTTATATTAGTATTTTTATATTTCTGCAAACATAATAGATTTTTAAAATAGGCTATGGACAGTATAAGCTATTATTCAAAAGTATTTACATGAGAAATGTATTATTGTGCTTTTATCTTTAAATGAAAGCACATCATCAGGTTACTATGGTATTTTCAAGTTAATGATTGGATTTAATTTGTATTTTGTTTATAAAGCTAATTTTACTTACATCTTGTCATTCTATGTGATGACTTCTTTAAGTAACTATTCATTCACATGATGGACATCTCTTGATAGCATGGAGAGTATCTTCCTGTAAGACAGATGCTGGAACATAGGGGTGAAAGCTCTACGTAGGAACCAGTTCACCATCTCCATACTCAACAACACGGAGCCAATAAGGCAGGGTGCTTGCTGTAAATTTGTGGAAAGTGATGTTTTACTTGCAAGACAGGCTAAAGTAATGGTGGCCCAGTGCTTATGGGAGTAAACAATCCATAACTACTTTGAATTAAGTCCCATTTCAGGAGATAAAAATTCTAACCAACATTATTTGTGTTATTAATAACCTGAGACTAGATTACTCAGGAAGCAGGGGAAAACCAAATAACTCTGGTCTAGAAAAAAATAAAAATGCAAACACATTTCCTAATTATTTTTATTTTATTTTATTTTATTTTATTTTATTTTATTTTGGTATTCTGAGACAGGGTTTCTCTGTGCAGCCCTGGCTGTCCTAGAACTCACTCTGTAGACCAGGCTGGCCACAAAATCAGAAATCTGCGAGCCTCTGCCTCCCAAGTGCTGGGATTAAAATCATGAGCTACCACTGCCAGGCAACTTTTTCAATTCTTAATGATATTCTGCCATACATACAGAGTAGTGCTTTGTTCTGCAATCATCAAAGAAACTTTCTCCTGCAGCTATGGGAACAATATGGTCAGACAATATGCATAGTGAAAGAACTTGAAACACTGAACCATATTGGGGGGTGTCTCCATCTAAACCCTCACCTCAGAACTCAGAGAATAAGCTGTGGAAGAGGCAGAAAGACTGTAAAAGGCAGAGGCAAAGGAGGCAACCAAAACCAAACCAAACCAAACAAACAAACAAACAAAAAAAAAAACCAAGAGCCTCTAAAGTAATGGCTCTGAACCCTCCTAATGCTGCAACCCTTTAATACAGTTCTTTAGGTTGTGATGACACAACCAAATATTGTTTTGTTACTATTTCATAACTGTATTTTGCTACCGTAGGATTTATAATGTAAATATCACAGGATATCTCCTTTGTGACTCTTAAAAGGGTCTGGAGTCACCAGTTAAGAAACACTGCTCTAAATCAACATGAGCAAAGGTCCTGGGAACTCGCAGTAACTGAAGCATCAGACACAGGGGCTGCATAATCCTGCATCAGGTATTTTCTCTGTGTGTGTGTGTGTGTGTGTGTGTGTGTGTGTGTGTGTGTGTGTGTGTGTGTAGAGCTTTTCAGCATAGTATTTTCATAGGGTAAAACTTTTTTTAAATTTTTTGGGGCTGGAGAGATGGCTCAGTGGTTAAGAACACTGACTGCTCTTCCAAAGGTCCTGAGTTCAAATCCCAGAAACCACATGGTGGCTCACAACCACCCGTAATGAGATCTGATGCCCTCTCCTGGTGTGTCTAAAGACAGCTACAGTGTACTTACTTACAAACATAAAATAAATAAATAAATAAATTTAGAATTTTTAAGCAATATAGATTTAATATGGTGAGCTTTTGGAATCTCTGGAATTTAGCAGGACTTTGACATTGGACTAGGACAAAGAAGTAGATGAATATAACCTAGAAATGCCTTCTTTGTATTTTTTGTTTTGTTGTTGGATGTTTTCTTTATTTACATTTCAAATGATATCTCCTTTCCTGGTCTCCCCTCTGGGGAAAAAAGAAAAAAACCTGTTCCCTCTCCCCTCTCCCCTCCTCCTGCTCACCAACCCACCTTCTCCTGCTTCCTGGCCCTGGCATTCCCCTAAACTGGAGCATAGAACCTTCACAGGACCAAGGTCCTCTCCTCCCATTGATGACTGACTAGGCCATCCTCTGATACATATGCAGCTGGAGCCATGAGTCCCACCATTGGTTGATGGTTTAGTCCCTGGGAGCTCTGAGGGTACAGGTTAGTTCATACTGTGGTCGTCCTAAGGGGCTTGTTTGTTCCCTACCTACTTTGTTTATGCCTTAGGACTGACCAGTCTTTGTACCTAAGAATGATATAAAATCAAACTGGAAAAAAATAAACCCGTTTCTGCCTCAGAACTGGCTGGAGTCATGTTATAATGTTGTCTCATTTTCTTTTTCTTTTCAATCCTCACCCCCTCCCTCAAAACCCTCTTGACTGACTGAGATGGCTTGGTCAATTTAATAAAAAAAAAAATAAAGATGTCTTATCATATGCTTATGTCGTTAAAGATACCATGAATTCCGTCACATTTCTGAATCACTTTTTTTTTTTAAATATTTCATCCTTTCTAATGTTGTGAAGGAGTTGATGAATGATACTAGAAAGACTCAGTGGGCCACGTGTAGTGGGTCACCCACCATACAACATTTTTGATGGTCTGTGTAGTGTTCTGAAGTGACAAGAAAGTCAAAGGAGTTAAGAAAGTTTATTCCTGGTGGCAGCAGTGGCATACCCTTTTAATCTCAGCACTCAGGAGCAAAGACAGTAGGATATCCTTGAGTTACAGTCCAACTTGGTCAAAACCGCAAGTTTCAGGGTAGTTAGGACTCTACAGAAAGACTGCCTCAAAATAACAGACAAACAGGAAAAGAAGGTTGACCCATGTTTCTGGAATTTAGTGACTTTCTGCCTGTTCATGTTGTATTAATAACTTAGGGAAATTGATTTTTAACTGTAAAATAATCACTTACTCTAGTTAATAATGTTTTATTCCTTTTGTAAATTTAAAGAATATTATTTGATTTTTTTCATATTTGTATTGTTAACTTAGCTTTTTGCTGACTACTACTGTTCATATATAGTATGTGTCTTCATCTATTATAATACTAGGCCACAATATGCTTACTCTAATATAAATGCAGTCAATAGAGATACTACTCTTTGCAGATACAGAACATTGACCTCATAGACCTACTACTTATTTTTATACTTAGCAGTTGTACACTGTTGTGTAAATACAACTTTTTCATTCTAATTTCAATTTTTATAGCAATTATTTCTCTTGAATATTTTGTCCAACATTTATAATGATTTTTGATATGATGAGATATAGGTCTATGATTTATGTGTGAATTTCTTTCTCTCATTTTCAATTTTAAATTATTTTGTTCCTTTTTAAATTTTTTACTTTTTTGATAATATGAATGCTTTATAGGTAATTTTAATATGATTTTTTTATTTTTAAGCTATATGTCTTTGTATTATTTTTCTAAGGATTATACTGTAAATCTTAAGTTTTAAGATCTGCTTATACAGATTTTCATTTCATAATACAGAAACTGTAAAAATACTGAAAAACATCTCCTTTCCTATCTGACTTATCTCTCCATTGTAATGGCTTCTTCTGTTGGTAATTTACTCTTAGACTTCTTCTGACATCAAATCAACTGTCCTGAGTTTGTGAACTTAAGTCCACGAAGAAGACATGACACCAGAATGCTTACTCTAAACTCTGCTTGCTGAGCCTTCTGGAAGCTCTTGCCTCTAGTACAGCACATACGAATTGTGATCAGGAGAACCAACCATGACTTTGAGGAAAATTTATTCACAATGAGAAGTTGATCACACTATGATAGCTTGACCCTATCTCTAAATAAATAAAAATAAATCAAGCAAATGAAAGCAATAAATCTGTTTCACTTTAGCATTATGAAAACTTCAAATGAAATAATAAATTACTTAAAAAGAAAAAAAGTCCAGAAATATCTAATCTTAGAGTCACAATTCCCAAATGTAAAAGAGTGACCAAAATAATGTATGAATAAACTTCTAAAGAAATTCAAAGAAAATAGAACAAATTATTGAGTGAGATGAGAAAATCAATACAGATTTCAAGAGGAATATATAAACACAAACACTGATAAAAACCAAAACAAATTAAGAATGTGTGAATAACCCAAGAAACCAAATTAAAAATTGCTGAAAAGCATCACTAATATATTGCATGAAGTGAAAGACAGAATACCTGGGAACTGACACAGGGAAATGAGAAATAATATACAAGCAAAATATCTCAAAATTGCTTTTTGTGTAATATAAATTTGACATCCAAAAACATCATTACATCATTAGAATTACTCTTAGAAATTCTGGGCAATATATATATATATATATATATATATATATATATATATATATATAGAGAGAGAGAGAGAGAGAGAGAGAGAGAGAGAGAGGAAATATTCTTCATTCTGTGCATAAGGCTTTCTTAAATCTATGACCTAGATAAAGAAGGTATTTTGAATTTAAAATAGACAGAACAAGAAAAATGACTCCCTTATGTCATATTATAGGTCAAATCCTAAATACATAAAAAATGAATCAAAAAAGATAAGCCAGATTATGTTGTGCATACAAGTCAGCATATATCTTAACAGAAACTGGATAGTTCTTCAGTACATTTAGTGATGTATATAAAACTCAACGCCTAAAATACAATAAAATTCAATGCCTAAAGTACAATAAGTGCTAAAAAAATTTATGTCAAGTAAAGTATTGTTCCTAATTGAATTAAAAATACTTATCATGGTAATGACAAACTATGGGATAAAATCACCATGAATTCAGTCCTAAACAAAAGACTTCAAGAAACCCAGCACAGTTAAGAGAAATATAAACACAGCAAAGGTTTCATAAAAAGAAAAACATCAAAAGAAGAGTAAATAAGTAGAGATTAGACATTTGAGAGATCATGGAAGGAGTGTGGTTCATGGGAAAGTTTGGAAGAAATAAAGCAATTGAGGAACTAAAGTAATTATATTTTACTTTTATATTTTATTTTTATTTCCCCTTTTTAATTTAAGTATTCTTTTCTCATACAATGAATCATTATTAAATTCCCCATCCTCTACTCCTCCCAATCCTCCCTCTACTCCCTCAGTCCTCCCGCTACTCCTCCCAGTCTTCCCCAGTTCCTCCCACAGCTGGATCCACTCTCTGTCACATTAGAAAAGACCAGGTTTTTCTAAACTATTATCTAAAATATTAGAACAAAGCATAACAGCAACAACAACAAAAAAAACCTAGTAAGATAAAATGGAAACCATTAGGTTGAAGTCAGAGAAGAGAAATCAACAGAAGAAAGAGAACTCCAAGAAAAAGAACAAAAAGCAGAGACTCACTCATTTACGCAGTCAGGAATCCCATACAATACTAAGCTGAAAGCGATAATATATACATAGAGGACCTGGTACTTGCTCCTGTAGGCCCTGTGCTTGCTCCTTTAATCTCTGGAAATTAGGAATTCTATGAGGGCATTATTCTCCAGTGTCTGCCATCTCCTCCTGCTCTTACAAGCTTTCTTTCTCTTCCACAGGGTTCCCTGAGAGTAGGGATTTGATAGAGATATTACACTTAGAGGTGTGTGGTGCAAGCTCTCCCCCCCCTGTGTGTGTGTGTGTGTGTGTGTGTGTGTGTGTGTGTGTGTGTGTGTGTGTGATATCTAGCCAGGTATCTCTTCATTTATTCCTATCTGCCACAGGAGTTATCTTCTGTATGATAGTTAAACAGGTACATATCTAATAGTACAGCAGCTTTAGGAGACATTTTATTGTTACATTCATTTTTAAGCCAGTAGCCTTTACTCTTGGTATCTGAGTTGTATAGTCTCTAGTTGTTTGTCACCCAAGCCAGTATTGATTCTATCTCACAGAGTGTGACTTAAGTCAAACCAGACATTGGTTGGTTATTTCCACAAGCTTTGTGCCACCATTGCTTTAGTGTATTGAATAGGCAGGACAGATTGTAGATCAAAGGAATTGTGGCTGGGATCATGTTCATGTTTCTCATTTGGTAGCTGCAGTGCATACCAAAAGTTTATGGTGCTTTCCTGTACCATAAACACTAAAACTTAAAGGTGAAGGTTCTAGGTAAGCACCAGTTTGTCTCATCCATATTTAATAAGCTGTATGGTGGGTGACTTCAGCAATGGGACCTTGCTGTAATAATTGGAAATCAGGGCCAGTTAGAAGGAGGGGGTAGGATGGTGAGCAGGGGGAGAGGGAACAGGGGATTGTTTTAGTTTTAGTTTTAGTTTTTATTTATTTTTCTTTTTTTTTGAGGGGAACCTAGGAAAGGAGATTGTAAATAAAGAAAACATCTAATAAAAAAAGTTTTTGCTGGGTAAAATAAAAATAATTGGAGAACAACTTATTTTCCTTGCAACAACCTGTTTTTTTTTTTTTTTTTTTTTTTTGGTTGTTTAAGGGAAAATTTTCCTGTGGCTAACAGCTTAAATGAGTTTAAAACAGGTACAAAAAGCTTTGTTTAGTTGAAGATGAAAAGATTAGGATAGTAATAAATTTTACAATATAATTAAATGCCAGAAATTAGTAGACGACTTTAAATAAGTGGTCTGATTATTAACTGTGTCAATGTTGCAAACACAATACACAGAAAAGCAGACAGAAATGAAATGAGGTTCCATTCATTTGTGTTCTATAAGTAATACATCTTATAGGTAAAAACAAAAACAAAACAGTGTTTCAGCATGAAAGTATGGAAAAAAAACTTTCTGTGAAAATGGAATGGAGCTATCAACCAATGCAGTGTAGGTATACTGACACCTAACATTGCAATTCACAGTAACATTACTCAGAAGTGATAACACACTTCCCTTTATGCTGGCTGAAGAAATGATCCTTCAAGAATATCCTATATAGAAGACAAGATATATGTTCAGTCTCTAATATGGTCAAATTACATACATAGAATGCTTTGCCAGCACTCACAAATGTGTGAATGGATGAATGAATGGATGGATGTGTGGGTGGGTAGGTGGGTGGGCGGAGGACCTCACAATTCTAAGTATGCATGCTCTTAAAATTGGTGTACTAATTTCAGTGAAACAAACATTACTATGTGTATAATGATAACAACTGACCTCAACATAATAACATGGTGCATGAATCTCCCAGTTACACCAATAGACAGACAAAAGAAACAGGAAATATCACACAGATGTTTAGATATTTGGAACATACAATGAACTAGAAAACTTAAGAAGAATTCAAACAGAAACTAAATATGAAGTGAAGTAATCCAGTCACAAAAAAAACCACACAAGGTATGCACTCATTGATAAGTGGATATTAGCATGAAAGCTCAGAATACCCAAGATACAATTCACGGACCACATGAAGCTCAAGAAGAAGGAAAAAGGAAGAAGACCAAAGTGGGGATGTTTCACCCCTTCTTAGAAGGGGAAACAAAATACTCATGGGAGAAAATATGGAGAAAAACTGTGGAGCAGAGACTGAAAGAAAGACCATCCAGTGACTGACCCACCTTGGGATCCATCCCATATACAGACAACAAACCCACACACTATTACAGATGCCAAGAAGTTCATGCTGACAGGAGTCTCAAAATAAAATTCAAATATCTATATAGTTCTATCTTATTACATTTTTAATGTTCTCTATTGAAAAAATGCAGTTTTATTTACATTAATTTTCTATTTATTGGACAAAATACTCCTAATACACTTCCAATAGTACAGATATGTTAATGAAAAATATTTTAATTTTCAATTATTTAATATATTATATAATACTATATATAATAAATGTTTTGTATATATACACATGTGTATATATATAATCTTTTTATTTTGATATATTTTATGTTTCCTAAAAAGCCTAACTTTTGTGGAGGTGTGTGTGTGTGTGTGTGTGTGTGTGTGTGTTGATTATTCCTTCCATGGACTTAAGGAAATAATACTAATGATTTGTGTATTCAAATGATTAAAAATGTGGGTTACTTGCCTGTTGTTTGTTCTAGAACATCATGTATCATGGCTCTGATGCTACTGAAGAAGTTCTTGACAGTGTGGTACTGGTGTTCCTTTCATTTTAATCAGAATTATTTTTAGAGTACTGAATATCTAGGAATAAGGAGAGGAGAACAATATAAATAAAAAGTGGAAATGAGAAAAAGAATTTTTTAAAATTCTGGCATAGTCAGAATTCTTCAGAGAAGTTCTGTCTCCTTGAAAATTCAGGTAGAGAATTCATTACAAATGTATTTAACTGCCTGTCAAAAGGACATAATTCTCTCCAGACTCATTCATCCATGGACAAGAATTTCCTGTGCCTAAAGTGTCTGAAAAGGAAGGCGTGCTACCTTTCTGATGGTGTAGACAATGATGTCTCCAGCCATACATCCATGAACTATAAGGCAGGAGTCTGCCACTTTACCTTTAATTGTCATAGTGTAAGTATATTCATATGTCTATTGAAAGTGAAATATTTTACCAGTGCCAAGTACTTTCTGAAAGTGCCATTCAAACATATGGTACCATATGTTTACACCTATTTCAGACCATCTGTTGTCTAAGCTCAATTGCACATTTATTTTTCTTTTTAATTCACAAAGAAAAGGGAAAATAGAACTGGCCCAACTAGCACGATTTAGCTAAGCTTTGAGCAGGTGAAAATTCAATAGAAAAACATATTTGTAACTATAAAAACCTGTCTCTGTCCCCATGTGGATATGTATTCTTTCTAATGCAATCAAATGTTTTGTTCTTCATTAGGTTTGTTTATGGGATCAGGTGGGGTGGAATTGATGTACAAAAGAGTGAAGCTTTTACACTTTCACAAAAATCTATTGCAATATGAAGATGAAGAGTTGTATTGTTGCACACCATAACTTTCACGTTTTTCAGGGAAGGACAAATTATGAAGGTATGATTTAGAGATTATTTTGCTATTAATATTTTATATCATACACAGAATAAAAATAATATATAAATTTCCCATTGGCACATATAGTTTTACTTAAAATATTTTATTCATATTCTGTTAGTTTCATGAGATGTGCTTTGATAGTATTACCCTCTACCTCATTCTCTACTTACCCAAACTATGTCCTCTTCAAAATGAACATAAAATAATAAAAATAAAAATATAAAAATCTCAAAATAAAAAAAAATGAATTTGTGTTACTTATCTACTTGGATGTGGAGACATCTACTGGAGACAGGTCCACCTACTAAGAGCTACACCCTCAAAGAAAATCACCTTCCTTCTCCCAGAAGTTAAGGATTGTCAATAGCTTGTCAGCTAGGACTTCATAAGATGCTACCCCATATATGGCAGGAATTTTGTATGACTTTGGCTTGTACAGATCCTGTTTATGCTATCACACCACTGTGAAGTTCATATGTTAAATAGCCTTGCTGTGGCCACTGTCTCTTGCTCTCATTCTATATTTGTCCCTTCTGCTGAGATCATCCTTGGAGCTGGAGAGATGGCTTCACAGTTAAGAGCACTGCCCTCTCTTCCAAAGGTCCTGAGTTCAGTTCCCAGGAACAACATGGTGGCTCACAACCATCTGTAATGGAATCTGATGCCCTCTTCTGGTGTGTCTGAGATTATCCTTAGGAGGCAGGGAGGTGACATAAATATGCCATCTAGGAATGTTCTCTCTGTATTAATTTATCTTCTATGTCTTAATAACTTACTAATATCTGAGTTGAATTTCTTTCTGATGCCAAAAAAGTTTCTCTGCTAAAATACGTAACATAAACTAATCTACTTGTATTAGGAAAGGTTATTACATATGAGTTTCAAATCATGTAGACCTTGCAGGATAATACTGGTAGGTTTCCTCTTGAGATTTTGATCTCTGTAGCCAAAGTTTTTAACATTGATAATGGTACCAGGTATAGGCTCCATGTGACATGGGCCTTAAAATCAATTAGAAAGGTTTGGTTATTCCTGTAGCATCCATAACACCTTTGTACTAGTAGATATATATTTATAGGGTAGAGGTTATTTCATCTCTAAGGCTTAAGATCTATCTATAACAGTTGATTATTTTCTCCTCTGGTCACATGTACAAGACATTCTAGCATTATGAATGGTAGCAGTTGGGATCAAGCTAAAGAACAGCATGAATTCTCCATATCCTTGACTTAAGACATGTGATATCTTTAGCAATAATGTTTCTCTCTTTAAGTTTTTTAGGGTAGTCAAAAGCAATTGCAGTAACATACATGTAAAATACAATTACAGTGTATTAAAATGTGAACATTAACTATAAAAAAAAAAGCACAGGCATAAGCCAATAAATATTGGAAGTTGTTCATAAACAAGGCAATTGTTCAAATGTGTCTCTATGTGTTTTGAAAGAAACTTAACTTCTAATAAATCATATAATAGTTACTTATATTTTTGAAGGGTACTTGTTATAAGTTTTCCTGTAAAAGTATTTGTTCTTTAATTTCTGGTCCTCCAGCCTCTACCCAACCAGTAAAGGGATTACAGTTTTCTCTGATCACAATTGGGTTATAAGCTTGCTGCGATTACAGTTTCTACATTGCTAAAATAATAATGTAAAAAACAAACAAATAAGATGTTGTACTTATTGAAAATCAATGAAATCCAATAAGCTATTGATATATTTAATTCATGTAGCAAAGAAATTTAATATAAGGTACAACTTCTCTCATTTTAAAGGTGTATAAAAAAGCTTACTTGAGAGAATTACTGTGTATTTTGTATTTCACGTAAATAAGAAAAATACATTCTTATTTGTTTACAATTGTATGAGCATACCAAAAAGTCATAGTTTTAAGAATTATTATTTACAATAAACTAGTGGTAACTTGCTAAGATAATTTTTCTTCCATCTTCAGATTGGTTTGCCATCTAAATGAAATGTCTCTATATTAAAGATTATTAAAATGAATTATAAGAATCAATAAACAACTTTTTATAGGGCTTATAATTATAATTTATATTGTTTAAAATTATAGTTCTAATTTATAACATAGGAACTAAAACATAATGATAAAAATGCTAACTACATTCTCCTAGAGTGTTGGAGGTCAGCTCAGGAGCTCTGGTTCTCTTATGAAGGTAGCCAAGAGGAAACAACATTGACTTAGGGCAACAACTGTTCTTGCGAGAGATTAGGGATGCTTTCTCTAATGCTGCATACCTGTCTTGACTTTCAGTTACTCTGCGGCCAGAAGCAGCAGGCCTTTGGACCTATTGACACTTGCTGCTAATAGTGAAGGTGGGGGAAATTAGGTAAAAGATGTGTTGCTAGTGCTCCCTTCTCTGTCCAGGCAGCCAGAAACCTCTCTGGCTAGGCTTCTTAACTCTTTGTGAACCAGAGATGAAGAAAAGGAAAAGAATTAAAATCTTTTACACAGGTAACTATCCACAGAAACATACGTAGTCATATACACATTTACATTTTCACTCACTTTCTTATTTACACATTAACACATTCATATTTTTGTTGGGTCCAACCACCAGTCTTATACATTTCCTAAGTTTTCATGCATGCATGCATACACACATAGATGTACACAGGTACATTAGACAAACATGTTGAAGAAATATTTAATCCCAATCCGGGATTTCCCCAATCCGCCGTTGACCATTCAGTTCCTGGAGAGAAGACATGCACATCTGTATTTACAATAAACCTTAATCATCACAGAAGGTGGGCATGTGTCTGTACTTTGTGCTATTACACTCTACTTTCCTATCTGTGATCCCTATTTATTACTTACTATGTATTCGTCGGGGCAGTTCTTAATTCAAATTGGCTAGCCCTGATGGTGACATTTTCATGACTCAAAGAAGTCATGGTGGCTTCCTCCTCCATTTACCTCCTTCTCCTCCTTGTGGCTTTTCTTTGACCCCCAAGCTCAGGAAGCCTGTATCCTCCCTGTGTCTCTTCTTCAAAGGTATTGGTTGTTGGCATCCTTACTCACCACTCAGAAATAACTTGGGGGCAAGATAACATAGCTGCAGTTGGATCTATATGCTTAGTCTCTCCTCTCTGGGGCAACCAGGTCTTGAGTGACCAGTATCAGCACTAGAATAGGCGCAGCACCAGTCTAACCAACTCACTGCACAGACAGACATATAATTTGGATTAATGAGTGGATGAATGGGGTAGAGCTCCCCAAGCCAAATCAACCAACAGCTTTATTTCTTATCTCTGGCCTTTTTATACCTTTTTAGAAAAAAGACTTTAGAAAATTACCATCAGAGATAAAATGTGTATATGAGATAGGACTTACAGAGGAATAGTGATCTTAAGTTTGAAGCAGTGTTTCATTGGCATTTTAAGTTCAAAACAACAGTTTTTACATGCTTTGACTTATCACAGTGCACACCTGTGAATTTATCTTTGGACCTATATGTTTTTCCTTGAACACAAATTTGTCTCAAGTCTATTTTTTCTTTTAGTGTGATTATGAAAGCTCATTGTACTGCTTATTGTGCAGTCTTTACTTGTTATTATTAAGCCTGTGCATATCATGTTCTTGATTGTAAAAAAGCAACTGAAATCATTTCTAAAAACATTCTTTTAAAAATTATTTGAATTAAATCAGAACTATAAAATCATTAGTTCATCTAAACAGCATTAATTCATGAAAGTTCATCTTTATGTTGATCTGTAGAAAATCCAATAAATAGGGTGGGCTAATGCCCAAGGATTTTTGAATTAATTTAATAATGACCAGAAAGGCATATCAGGTGCAAAAATCAATCCTAAATGAAGTCTCTTTGGGACCATGCTCCATAGATCTCTCCCATCACAGACCATGAAAAAGTGGTGGGCCACTCCTAGGAAGGCTCCTTGTTAATCTTAGCCTGTCCTTGCTGGCTCCCAATACTAGAATTTGAGTTGTATACAAATATATCTGTACCATATAAACTACATATAAACCATATAACCATATAAACACGTATGCTAAATGAAGACAAAAACAATCTTCATTCTTTATATAGATGAAAAAATCCTCTCACTAATGTTATATAATCTTAAAGAAGTAACAAACAAACAATAGAATGAAATTTCGTTCAATTTAGGGCTATGTGACTCAATATCATGTTCTATCTGTACACTTAATATTGCCATTTACTGCCACTTTCATCACTTTCTTATGTGAACCCTGTCTTCTTCAGGGATTTACTGCCATGAACAGACACCACGACAAAGGCAACTCTTATAAGGACAGCATTTAAATGGGCTTGCTTCCAGGTTAAGTCCATTATCATTAAAGGGGGAGTATGGCTGTGTCCAATTAGGTGTTGTCCCATTGCAGAGAGTTCTATGTCTTCACCTGAAGGCTAAGACAAGACTGGCCCTCACATGTTTAGGAGGAGGGTGTCATTGACCACTACTACAGTAAGACACTGATTTCAAACAGGCCACACTTATTCCCCTAATAGTGTCATTCCCTGGATTGAACATATTCAAACAGCACAAAAATGAAGCTACATCATTTGCTGTAATATGTATAATTTAGATAATCACTTTTCCAGAGACATTATTAGGGCTTTATAAAACTTATAGTATATATAGTACATTAAACCATAAGTTATTATATATACACATGCATAATTTAATAAAATATAACAAAACATTTTACATTAAATATTATATATAAGAAATTATCTATTTATGTACACACTGGTTTATATTTATATATTTGTTGTGCTAAGAGAGTTAACTGTAATTCACATACTAATGACTCTTGAAAGGGATTAAATTTTTCATGCCATAGCTTTGGTGCACTCCACTTTTCTAGGGGTATATCATAGAACCTTTGTGAGAATCACAAAACACTTAGGTTCTTATTTAACCCAAGGTCTTACATAGGATAAATTGCCATATTGATGAAATAAATACATTCATAAATCAAAAGTAAAGAAATTTTCAGTCAAGGTTTTAAAAACTAACTCATTTGAAATCAAAGATAGTAGACAGGACATTGAAGAAATAAAATCCTACAGCTATGGGACTTAAAAGATGGCTTAGTAGTTCAGAGAACCCATTGCTGTTCAGAGAACTCAGGTTTAGCTCCCAACACCCAAATGTTGGTTCACAGCTATCTGCAGCACTCCAGTTCTTGGAGCATCTGATTCCATCTTCTGACACCACGTGGATACACAGAAGAAAAGCTCTTTACATGTAAAACAAAGATCTTTGCAAGTTTAAAAATCTTACAATAAACATCAGAGGAATAAAATGAAGGTATAATCTAGTAAAATCAAATGGTGTTGGCTTCTATGGTAAATGAAAACATGGAGCAAATTAGGCACTCACTTTGGAGAGAAAGGAAAACAAATAGCATGAACTGAAAATTTAAGTTCTTTTATATTAAGGTTTCAAATGCTAACTGTCTAAGTTAAGGGATATATATTTAATATTAGTTTAACCAGAAATAAATAAAATAATAATCCCAGCTTTGGAAAGTTACCAAAACAGGCTATGACTTCATTTTCAACTTATGAATATATATCTTAGGAGGAATGAATGAATCAACTGTGGAACTTTGTCAGAGGTCAGTCTAAATCATGATACCACACCTACCCTGAAGAAGGAATTACAAATTACTGTTGAAGGTGATATATTCATCTTTAGATGCTCAGAAGTAAGAAACTATTTAAAATTTCCTTTAGATCTTCCAGAAGCCTATAACTGAGAGATCGTGGATATTTTAGAAGGATTTTGAACATTGAAAGAGACTTTGGATTATTTAAAGACACCAAACCTTTAAAGTTTTTGACATTAGAAGTTGAGATACTCATATTAAAATTAGATCTCTGAGTCAGACTGTGGATAAATATTATTGTTTAATAGTTACAGGTTTGGTTTCAAGTTGAAGAAAGGTCATTGGGTGGGTTTGTGGATACAAACTAAGGTAATTGGGAGCAATGGGCTATTGGTTGGGAAAATGTCTCCAGAAGACTGGACTGTGAGCATGTGGGTCAGGCATTTTCTTGACACATGATTGATGAGGGAGGGTTCAGCCCATTTTTGGTATATCCCACCTTGATCAGGAGGTCTCTAGCTTTGTAAAACTGCAGGTTGAGAATCTATGAGAAAAAACAAATACAAAACATAACAAAAATAAAGCAAGCAAACAAACGAATAGTGCACAGCATTATTCTCTGCTCTATGCTTCAGTTGTTACCTCAAGGTTTCTGGCCTGAGTTTTCTCAGTGATGGAATATAAGCTGAGTATTTAAAGGTAATCTCCCCAGTTGACTTGGGTCACATTTTATCGTAGGAAAAATAAACGAACTGAGATACAATATTCCCTATAACACACATGAATAACACATAGCATATTTCCTAATTATAAATGAAATGACTTGAGATAAAAGGTAAAAAAAAAATATTTTCTTAGACAAAAAACCCTAAAATTAAATATAGGTATGGTTGTTGTATAACTTATATACAATTCAGAAACAATACAGGCTACTAAGAAATTCTGAAACTGAGAAAAATTATCTTTACTGGAAAACAACTTACAATTTCTTTATTTATCCAAGAGTGAGATCTGAAATAAAACACACACAGGAACTTACCATAGTAAGTGGGTTTCTTTGCATTAGGGGCATAGGTGTTCAGAATTGAGAGTTCTTCTTAGTAGACTTCTCCTTGATGAGTATGAAGTGTACTTCCTTATCTTTTTTGATAACTTTAGCTTGAAAGTCAATTTTATTGGATATTAGAATGGCTACTCCAGCTTGTTTCTTGGGACTATTTACTTGGCAAAGTTTTTCAAGTCTTTTACTCTGAGGTAGTATCTGAATCCGTCACTGAGGTGGGTTTCCTATATGCAGCAAAATATTGGGTCCTATTCATGTATCCAGTCTGTTTTTCTATGTCTTTTTATTGGGGAATTGAGTCCATTGGAATTAAGAGATATTAAAGTAAAAATGTTATTTTTGTTGTTAGAGTTGGAATTCTGTTTATGTGGCTATCTTCTTTTTGGTTCGTTAAAAGAAGATTATTTTCTTGCATTTTCTAGGGTGTAGTTTCCTTCCTTGTTTTTGAGTTTTCTATTTATTATTCCTTGAAGGGCTGGATTTGTGGAGATTTATTGTGTAAATTTGTTTTTGTCACAGAATATCAGATAAATCTAACTCATGGGAACTAGTCCAGGGAGCTGGGACACCTGGATCCATGACAAAGAGTATCTTCACTTCGCTTTACAAGATACTGGGAATGTTATTCCCTGTGTGTGTTGAAACAAGAATATTTATGAATAGTATTGTTTCAATTAAAGTGTAGAAAATATTTTTGAGAATAATATTTCTGAATTTAGAGAATCCTAGTTTGAGGATTTTAAAAGGTAAATGTGGTGAATGAGTTACTAAAAACAATAGCTGTTTTTGTTATATATATATTTTTAACCTAGTGATGAAAAAATATATAAAAACACCAAATGCACAAAACAGAGAAAGAATATTAAAAGCTGTAAGAGAAAAAGGTCAAGTAACATAGAAAGGCAGACCTATTAGAATTACACCAGACTTCTCACCCGAGACTATGAAAGCTAGAAGATCCTGTGCATTTCTTACTTCTATCTGTTTCCTTTGTCTTATTGCTCTATTTAAAATTTGAATATTATACTTAACAAGAATACAAAGTAGATAGTCATGTTTCATTATAACTCTGAAATAATATGCTTGAGTTTTTCTTCCTTGAATATATTTGTTTCTAAAACTTTTCTTATATTGAAGTATTTTTTTATTTTTTAGGTTTATTTATTTATTTGCTTATTAATTAATTAATTTTTTATTTATCTATTTAATGAATATGAGTATACTATTGCTCTCTTCAAACATACTAGAAGAAGCCATCGGATTCCTTTACAGATGGTAGTAAGCTACTAAGTAGTTGTGGGGAATTGAAATCAGGGCCTCTGGAAGAGCAGTCAGTGCTCTTCACTACTGAGTCATCTCTCCAGCCCCAAGTGTTTGCCTTTTATTCCTAATTTCTTTGGGGGTTTCTTTATGGGTGGATGTCAGGAGCCATCATAAGACACGCTGATAACTAGTAGGTGATCTTCCTGAGATTGTCTGCTTCTGATTGTAATCTGCAACAGATTTGCTCAATAGACAAGGCCCAAGATAATTCATTTTAGGAAAGATTCCTGCTATTAATTTACATTTCTTGTTACTATTAAACATATATAACAATCACTAGGTTTATCCTACCCCTTTTCAACAGATCTATGAAGATGTACTGTCTTGTAGTGATGCTATATTAACAAATCGATGATTTCTTAATTCTTAATGTTGATCCTATAAGAATTTCTAAAATGATATCAGTGAGTATTAAGTTCTTTTATAGTGGGACTACTATTAGATCCTTTTCTGATAGTCAAAACTGAGAATTCTGTCAGTCTCCCATGTGTCACCAGTTAATTGCCTCTTAGATAATAACCAGACTTTCTCCTCCTTAGAGCACATTCCAAGAGGTTGAAAAACAATTAACCAAAGGTCATTAAAAGGTAACTAACGATTTACTACAGGTGCTAAGACAGAAGATAAATTATCGTCTGGGTTAATCTATACAAAGCTTCACTAATAACTTAGGTATTGTCTTTAACTTCCAGTGAACCCGTGGAGCTGTGACAGCTAATGGATGTTTAGCCAGATAATTTCTCCTAATGGAAATGGATGTAAACATTCTCTATTGTAAATTTCTATTTCAATGTGTGATTTGACTTTATGTGTGAACTTGTAATGAACTTTTTAACATGTGATCATGTATTCTGAAAGATATTTTTTAAGTGCTGAAGAAAAAAGTCAGAGGAACTGAGCTGAGAACTTTTTTTTGACAGAACACTTCTTAAAGAGAAGAGTAGAACTTTTCCATATCTCTTTTTTTCCCATTCATTCTGTCTTTTCCTCTTTGCTTAGACAGCTTTCATAGGAAACTTTTTACAACTTAGTAATAAACACTATAATCACTTTTCAGAATGTCTCCTTTTCTTCCTGTGACTTCCTACTAGCAGGCTGATAGAACCACATAATTCCTGCTGAGGTAGAACAAAGGCCACATTACTTGAACCTCCTCTGTTAGAGTACAGTTGTTAATTGCCTAAGCCAGTAGTCTTTTACCCTCAGAAACAGCAAGAAAGTTTTTAGAAGTTATCATCAGCATTTCAGTACAGTTAGAGAGCTAGAACTTCTGGAGTCCCTCAGACTTTAAAGCCACACCAGAGTCCTACTCTGTGCCCTGCCACTACCTTCTTCAGGCTGGGAGGTTCCCCGCAAATGTACATTGGATTTGGTTACAAAGTCCTTGTTCTTGCTCTTCTTGTTCTTGTTCTTCTTGTTCTTGTTCTTCTTGTTCTTGTTCTTGTTCTTCTTGTTCTTGTTTTTCTTGTTGTTGTTGTTGTTGTTGTTGTTGTTGTTCTTCTTCTTCTTCTTCTTCTTCTTCTTCTTCTTCTTCTTCTTCTTCTTTTTCACTAATTGAGATCAGATGTTTTATTTCCTTAAGCCTGCTTTTGTGATATATTATTTATTGATATATGTATGTTCAGTCAATCTTGTGCCCCTGAAATGAATCCAACTTGGTTATGTTATTCTCTTAGATTCAGATTAAAATTATTTTATTGATATATGTTTTATGTTGTTCCCATCCGGCAAAATGTGTCATTTTATCTTGTTGTTGTCATTGCATGTTAATCTGGTCAGAGCATCTGGGTGATAGTTGGTTTGTGTAATAGATTTAGTAGGATGTCTGTCCTTTCTATTTTATGGCCCAGTGTGAAATGCATGGGAGTCACCATCACTTTAGATATCCCATATAATTAGCCTACGCACATATCAAGTTATAGGACTGCTTTTGTTGGAAGATTCTTGCTTTTTAAATTACAACTTCATTATCATTGCTTTTATGAAGTTGTTTAAGAAACTTATATCCTCTTGATTAAATTTTAGTATGTTATATGTACTCATGAATTTATCTACTGCTTCCAGAGTTTAAACATATAAGAAATTTATATTAATAAATAATCTCTTAGCAATTTTCTAGATTTCCTTAGAGTATTTTATAACATTTTATTTTATACTTTCAACATATTAAACATCAATGTAAAAATCAGCAATTCAGTTGAAAAACAAAATTAAACAATGTTGACAATTTGAATAAAAAAATGGCAAATCCTTACCCTAATTAATCAAAATTGACAATATTTGGATGATGAAATAAACAAAAAATAAGGAAAAAATAAGAAGTCTAGAGAAAAAGAAACTTTATACCTTTCAGATTGAGAAATTTACCCTTTTGGTTGATTTTTTTAATTATCACTCTTAGTATGTTCAGCCTTAGGATAAGTCATTTGCCTTCACTTGCCTTGGATAGATCTTTCTGTTTCCAGTACTAGGCATGATTTTCATCACCTTTCATCAAGAAAACATCTCTATACAATAGGGTGAACACATTAAAGACAACATCAAGCATAAGAATTCAGATTCTGTAGCCCAGTCACTAGTCACGCACAAAACATTTACTAGATTTAAGTCTCAAGGAAAATTGTGGAGGTGGTGATGGAAAGACCATAAGAGTAAGAATATCAGTAATTTTACAGTGAGAATATTTCTCTCAGGAATGTCCGAAGCTACATCTATAAAGTGTTACCAACAAAGCTGCCTAAATGTGATCTAAACAAGGCCAGTAATAATAGACATCACAAAGAGGACAAGGTAAATGGGTATCCATTGTACCTCAAGTCTACTCAAAGAATTGCATACAACTGAGCAATACTGAGAGTGAGGTGAATTCTCTTCTGTGGAGAGGAACACAATAATGAGTTATCCAGTACCAAATAGTGAGTCCCAAAAAGATAAAAGCCAAAATATATAAACCTATCAGTTTTTATTTTCAAATGTTTATGTATGTATGTGAGTGTGTGTGTGTGTATAAGTGTGTGTGTGTGTGTGTGTGTGTGTGTGTGTGTGTGTGTGTGTGTGTGTGTGTAACAATGTAAAAAGAGGTCATGAATTTGAAAGAGAAACCAGAGAGGATATATCAGAGAGCTGGGAAAGGAAGAGGGAGGTGGAAATAATATAATCATATTATATTCTCAAAAGTAAGAAAAATGGTTAAAATATATTGATTTATGTAAATCACAGAGACATGTAAGCCATGTTAAAAGGACAATCTGTTAATAACCATGATCTGCTTCATATTTCTTTGCATGTGTTTTCTAAAGAATCATCTGTGCACCTACAGAGCTACTGCTTCATGAATAAATTTATGATAGAGCAAAACAAGATAAAACTAAACTGTTCAGAAAACACGATTGCTTTGAAAAAAAACTGAAGATAGCATCAACTGTCAGGAATGTTCTTGTTGTCTTCTTAAAAACACAAGTTTATTGCCTAAGATAATTAAAGCTGAGTGTACATGGGAACAGTAACCACAACACCCTTCTGATTATTAGCACAAAGAGGAAAACACAGGCATGTGCATAGCACTGTGTTGTGTTACAGTAGTGTGTTAAAGTAGTTTTCTTTCAGCTATAAGCAATTGTACTGTGTTCTGTGAAATGTATATATGAAAATACAGGAAAGTAATGACAAAAAAAGAAAAAGAGCATCTTCTTTCTTTTTTCCAGATTAACTATTTTTTTTTTTTTGTTACTTGTATGTGTGATTTTTAAAATTATTTTATTTATGTACATTCCAGCTGTTGCCCGCTCCTGGTGCCCCTCCCATAGTTCCTCATCTCATTCCTCCTCCTGTTTATCTCAGACAGGGTGCTCCCCCTCTCCCTCTGCACTAAGTATTCCTGTTCCCTGGGGTCTCCCATCTCTCAAGGATTGGATGCATCTTCTCCTACTGAGACCAGACCAAGCAGTCAGTTCTCTCCGATATATGTGTTAGGGGTCTCAGACCAGCCCGTGTATGATACTTGGTTGGTGGCTAATGCTCTGGGAGCTCCCAGAGATCCAGTTTAGTTGAGACTGCTGGCCTTCCTATGGGGTCCCCCTCACCTTCAGCTTCTTCAATCCAACCATAGGGGTTTCCAATTGCAGTCCAATGGTTGTGTGTAAGTATTTGTGTCTGTCTCAGTCAGCTGATTTGAGAGCCTCTCAGAGGACAGCCACTTTAGGCTCCTGTCTGTAAGGACATGTTCAATAATAGTGTCAGGTCTTGGTGTCCTAGCATGAGATGGATCCCAATGTGGGCTGATCACTGGACCACCTCTCCTTCAGTCTCATCTCCATTTTGTCCCTGAAAAAGATGAGGGAATAAAGGGAGAAAGAAAGACTCAAAAACACAAAGACATAAAGAAACACAGAAACAAAGAAATGGAAAGAAAAGAAAAAAGTCAAACTGCAAATCCCACCTTGATTTTCTATTATCTTATTCTGTAATTAACATAGCATAGCTACTCCATAGCTTCTGAGTAGTTTCTACACCGAACACTCTTGAGCCCAACTATGGAGACTGCTTTTTTCCATCTATCACATCAAACATTTAAGTATCTTCGTTTTCATTGCTAACAAAAATGTCAATGTTCTGTCATTTCCACAAAATTGTAGTCTGATTATGTGGTTGCTTTTTATATTCCCTCATTTAATGGATATTGAAGTTCATCGTTTAAAACAGATAAAAAAGGAACATTAAACAGGAATATTATCAGCTCAAGATGCTGTTATGTTTTTTAAAATTCCCCATAGTAACTGGGTTAAAGAAGTATAAACATTAAAATACTATTTATGAGTTTTATATACTAACAAAAGCAAGCTCCCATAAACAAATTAAAAGGAGCATGTTGGTGCTTCTTATTCTTAGAGTCTTCTTTGGATGAGTGTTATCTTCTATCATTTCATTTACTTTATTCAAGTTTTATAGACTTAAATAAGTTTTATTTAGCCAACACCCAGAGCATAAGGATTTTTCACCCTAGGTACCATTCTCATTCATTAATATAATTAGTTTTTTACTTATTTTGTGGTCTATTTTATTGCTTAATGCAAAGCCATACATTTATTTTTTAATATTTTACATGTGGTTTTATTTTGCATGCATGTGTGTATGTATTGCATTACATGAGTACCTGTTGCTTCATTGCACAGAAGAGGGCATTGAATAAAACAGTAACACACATATGTGCATGTAACACATCCACCCACACACAACATAAAAACACAAAACAAGGGGACAAAAAGACATATAATACATGTGCCAAGGGCCAGTCAGATAAAAGGAATATCTGAACAAATCAATCTAAGACCAAAATCCTACAAAAATCTTATTGCATTTCTTTTGTTTTGGCCATCTTCTGCTGGGCATGGACCCTACCTTTAAATATAGTCTCATGCCCAGTGAGGCTCCACTGAAGAAACCTGCTTTGTCCTTTGCAAGTTGTTGTTATTGGATATAGTTTCTTAATTTAGGATAAAGACTCCTGTTCTCTTCCCCTCTCAGTGTTGGAAGTACATCTGCCTTGAACCTTAGTAAGTCCTATGGATGCTGTCACAAGTGTCAACTATCTCATTTTTAATTCAGTACATGGTAACTGCTGAGTATATACCAAAGAGTGTACATACGGGTTGCTTAGATATTTGTAAACTAAGAAAGTTGCTTGAGTTGGTAAAAATACTCACTTGCTGTGTAGTCATGAGAAACTAACTATGGAAACTCTGAAACACATAAAAAGGCTAGAAGTGGTGTATCTCTGTTTATGTTCTCTCTCTCTCTCTCTCTCTCTCTCTCTCTCTCTCTCATTCTCTATTTCTGTATATACATATATCTATACCTATATATTTTGTTTTTGCTTTCTGTTTTGTTTTCTCTATTTTGATTTGTTTGGTTTTAATCTTATTTTTATTTTATAATTATTATATCATTAGATGACAATTTGTCTAATTAGAGAGAAATTAAGAGTAGATTTTGGTGAAGTAGGTGAAGAGGGTCTGTGGAAATTGGGAAAAAGAAAACTAACCAGAATATACTATATATTATCTGTTTTTAATTAAAAAGTATTGCAGTAGTTAACATAGTGTCATCCATGAAAATTTTAGTTCATTTTAGTTATATGATGCTGCTCTGAAGTTCTCCCTATTCTACTGGGTTGTACTGCCTCCCAGGACATGTTGTTTCTTGGCTAGTCTCTATTTCACCATTAAATAAAAATTCCTTCTCTAGTTTTCTATCTGCTTGAAATTGACTTAATTCTAAGATACAAAGACTTCACTTCCCTCAAAGACCTAAACTTCCCTCAATGTTCTTTATTACTTTTATGGAATCTAGGTGCCAATGTTATTTTGTAATACCAGGTGATAAAAATTCCATATTTCCCTACTGAGGTGGGCGAGTATACTTTATAACCACTTAAAGAACTAACAATGGCTTTTCTTCCTTTTCAATGTGCTATAAGAGAAGCAACTATAGCAATTTTCAGGTGCTTTGAACAAAATCTACCATAAAAAATATATACACGTTTATATATATCACCTATGCCTATCTATATATTTCTACATATATACACAAATAGAATCCATTCTTCAAAGTCCATGTATTTTATACATAGACATGGCTGTAATCATACACTCATATTTATGTTTGTCTGTATCTGTCTATTAATTGTAGAAAATATTTAATTTGCATTCTGATTAATTTATCTTTATTCAAGATCTTAGATGATATAATAATTATTTTTGATGCTTTTCTTTCTTTCCATCTTTTAAATTGGCAGGACAGTTTTCATGTTTGTTCCAAAGTAATGAATCATGCTATCTGTTTTGTCTTAGTTTTTTATTGCTGGGAAGAGGCACTATGGCCAAGACAATTCCTATAAAAATAAAGTAAAACATTTACTTGTGCATGGCTTACAGTTTCAGAAGTTCAGTCCATTGTTATCATGGCTGAGAACATGACAGTCTACAGGGAGACATGTTGTTTGAGGAGATGAGAGACCTCTATCTTGAAGCAAGGAGAAGACTACATTCCACACTGGGCAGAGCTTGAACACACACACATACATACATACATACATACATACATACATACTTACATACGTACATACATATATGAGCATCCATCCTGACACATTTTCTTCAAAAGGTCATACCTCCTAATAGTGTTACTTTCTATGGGCCAAGCTTTCAAACATTTAAATCTATGTTGACCAAACCTATTCAAACCTCCACAGGTTTAAAAAGCACTTCCAAACCAAATGTGTTTATCAACGTCTGATTTTACTAGTGTTTGTGGACATATAGTTTATCTTTCTCTTAATAACACAATCCTGATATAGCAATCTATAATTAAGAAAAGGTATAGTTGGCTCATTGTTTCTCAGAATTAAAAGTGTGTTGGCTTTCACTTGTGACATATAATCCTCAATCTCAACATTTAACATTTGATAAAGAGTCTTTGTTATTCAATGTTATGCTGAAGCAATGTGAAAATCAGAAAAAAAGGAGTTTTAAGACCTTATTAGTATACATTGCTAATGACAGTACCATGACTTATATCTTGTTTCTGCTTTTCCTTTTGGAAACAGAATATTGATGTGTAAGCAGGCTTGTGTCAGATGTACTGAGTAGCTGAGGCTGGCCTGGGGCTGACATTTACTCCATCAGCTCTGCTATTGTCAGGAGGATCACCCAGCACTCCCACACACAACTAAAGCCCCATCCCTTTAAGGTCCACAGCGCTGTTCGGTGTTCTGCAAATATTTGATATTTGGTCCTTTGAAGATGCAAACATCATTATGCTCATAATTCCTTACTAGATATGAAAGGAAGGAAATAAAGTAGGTGCATATTTATATATACATACATACATACAATACATATATATATATATATATATCTGCATCTATATTTATATATTTATGTTATGCATGTATACATATGACTAGATGACTTAAAAGATTAACAACAGACAGAAATATTACCAAAACAAAAGCAATTCTCCCTCATTTGCTTTTCTTCCTCGTATTTTACATTGTGAAGCACATACTACTTCAAGCCTTAAACAATAATACCACTAACAGAGTTAATCTAATTTATATTGTGTGCCAATATATTAATAGTATCCTATTCCTTTTGTTATTTTCTTCTTTCTTATTTAAGAAAACATTTCTCAAAAAGAAATATATTCCTTGGGATTTCTTATATAAAAATTTAATCATTACTGAAATAAACACTACCATAATTTCCTGCATGATCTGGAAGGGAAATTATGGTGTACAAATTCTAAGCCTAGAGGAAAGTTTTAAGATCAACAGTTGTTCTACACCTTGATCCATAGAATTCACACCTTCCCTGACTCTTTCTAAATGTTCTTTCAGTAGTGCTGCAATGTATTTTTAAAATTATTATTATTATTAATTATTATTATTATTATCATTTAGGTTCCAGGCAAATCAAATAATACTGACCTCATAATATTGAAATGTAACCTACATTTATTAAAACTTTATTGTTAATAATTGCTTCATAAGCCTGAAGATAAATCTAGTGTTGAAATGACTTAATAGGTCATGAGGATAAATTAACTTTGAAATAGTGCTTAACCCCTAATTCCTTAGCTGTATAAATTTGAAGTATTTTAATACTTTAATTCTATATTATGTATAATAGTTAGCAACCTTTTTTACATTTAAAAAGTTTTGCCATTTTTCAATTACTCTTTCTAATATGCAACTAGAAATAATATATATGGATACCTGGAATTTAATTCAAAAAGTATGGCTGTAATAGGCAACCCAGTAGGAAGAAGAGTCCTAAAAGCAGGCAAAAATGATGGAGAGAGCTCCTGTACCCACTGGGAGGGGGCCCACAAAACCCCTCTGCTATTCAAACATTACATATCTGCAGAGAACCTTTGTCAAACCCATACTGGGCTTCCTGATAGTTGCTTCAATCTCTGTGAGTCCCAGAGATCCCTGGTTAGTTGACACTTGAGAAATTGTTCTTGTGGAATCCTTGACGCTTCTGCCTCCTACAGATTGTAGAGCCTGGGTGTTTGTCCAGTTGGTGTCCCTGTCCCTCCACTGGCAGCCTTGCCTGGTTACAGAAGATGGTCAGTTCAGTGTCTAAGTCCTCCATTACCAGGAGTCTTTGTTAGGGTCACCCTTGTAGATTCCAGGGAATTTCCTTTGCTCCAGATTTCTACCTTGCCCAGGAAATGTCTAAAATTCCTGTTGTCTCTCTCAATCCTCTGTCCTTCCACCCCACCACACCACAATTGATACCTCCTGCTCCCATTGCCATCCAGCGCCAGTACACCAACAAAATCTGATCTAGTTCCTCTTCTTAGGGAGATGCTTGTGTCTCTTTTGAGGCTTTTTGTATTTACTCTCTTTGGGTCTATAGATTTAAAAACTGTTATCCTTTATTTTTACAGATAGTATGCACTTACAAGTAAGTATATGTCATGTTTGTCTTTCTCTGTCTCTGTTACTTCATGAGTGATGATTTCTTCTAGTTCCACTAATTTGCCTACAAATTTCATAATATATTTTTAGTAGATAAGTAATACTTTATTGCATAAATATACCATATTTTCTTTATCCATTCTTCAATTGAGAGACAACTGGATCATTTCAATTTGTGCCTATTAAACTGGTATGCTATAAATATATTTGAGTGTCCTTGTGATATAGTGAAGGTAGGTTTGGAGGTAGATCCATTCCCAATTTTCTGAGAAACTGGCATTTTGATTTCCAAAGTGGTTGTACAAGTTTGTACTCACAACAGCAATGGAAGAGCATCTTCCTTGCTCTGCATCCTCACCAGTATGAGCTATGCCTTGTGATTTTTATTTTAGCCATTCCAACAAGTGTAAGATGGAATCTGAGTCGTGCTTACTTGAATTTCCCTGATAACTAAGGGTGTAGAACATTTCTATAAGTGTTTCACAGCCATTTGAGATTTTCCTCTTTAAAATTCTGTTTAGATCTGTATCCCGTTTTTGATTGGATTACCTGGTTTGTTGATTTCTAATTTCTAGAGTTCTTTATATAGTTTGGGTATTGGCTCCCTGTCACATAGGGTATTGGTAAAAATCTTTTCTCATTCTAGAGGATAGCATTTCATCCTGTTCACAGGAACTTTTGCAGTACAGCAGCCCTCGAGTTCAAGAGCCTTTGTTTACTAATTCTTAATGTTATTACCTGGGGAATGAGTGTTGTGTTCAGGAACCTGCCTGCTGTGCCGATGAGATCAAGTCTATTTCCCAATTTCTCTTTTATCAAGTTCCATGTATTTGGTTTTATTTTGAGGTCTTTGATCCCGTTGCACTTGAAGTTATTGAGTGGTGATTGATATGGAACTTTTGGCATTCTACTACATGCTGAAGTCCAGTCAGACCACATAATTTGTTAAGGATGATTTCTTTTCTCCATTGTATATTTCTGACTTTTTAAATCAAAACTTAGGTGCCCATATGTGTGCTGATTTACATCTGGGTACTTCAATTGATTTCATTGATTCATCTGCCTTTATTTATGCCAATACTTTGTAGCTACAAACTAGACATGATACCTATGGAAGTTCTTTTATTGAACAGAATTTTTTTTCACTATTCTGTTATTTGTTTATTTGATTTTTGTTTATTTGATTGCCTGCTTGCTTTTCTATATGATGTCGAGTATTATTCTTTCAATGTCTGTAAAGCATTCTGTTAGAATTTTGATCGGGATTGCTTTGGATCTGTAGATTGCTTTGGATACGATGGGCACTTTTCTCAAGCTGATTCTACTGATCCATGAGCATCTATGCTCTTTTTATCTTTTAATATCTTTTTCAATTTCTTTCTTCAAAGACAACCAACTGTTGTCACACAAGTCTTTCACTTCCTTAGTTAGATTTAACCCAAGATTTATATTATTTGTGGCTATTTTGAAGAGTATTAGTATATAAGAGGGGTATTGAATCTTTTGAGTTAACCTTTTATCCTGCCACTTTGCTGAAGGTGTTTAACAGTGGTAAAAATTTCCTGGTAGAATTTTTGGGATTGTTTATTTATTATGTTTAGGCATGTCCTTTATGTTCCTGACCACAACACTTTTATTATGTGAAACTGCCTGCAGTTTCAGGAAAGGGGTTCTCTCAGCCAGGAGGGAACAAAGGACCTGAAATAAAGGGTTTGAAATGCAAAGAGAAAACACAAAGCCAAGTTTCCTCCCAATCAAGGCTCCACTTTACTGAGAATAAACCAGGGTTTTATAGTCACAGGAGAAACTGAAAACAAGTCTCTAGATTACACTACAAAGAAAGTTCAGGTGCCAAAGTCCCCAGGTTCACAAGATCTTCAGATGGCTGGCATATTCAGGCAGTGGGCATGCTCAGGTGATGGGCTTACTCAGGTGGTGGGCATACTCAGATGGCTTCTTCAAAGACAAACCGACAGTCAATAGAGAGCATCTGTCTTAGCTCTCACATGTTAGCCCCCAAGCAGAGGCTGCCAGAAGTCTGGTGGCTAAAGTGAAGAGGGAAGGTAACAATTATGAAAGGGTAATAAATTTTGTCAATGTCTTTTTCAGGTTCAAATGAGATAATCAATGTGATTTTTTGCTTTTAGTTTGTTCATATGGTGAATGATACTGACAGATTTGTATAGGTTGAACCATCCCTTCATCTCTGGATGAAGCCTACTTGACAATGGGTAAATGATCTTTTTGATTGAGTCTTAGATATGGTTTACAAGTTTATTATTGAGTATTTTTACATCAATATTTATGAGGCATATTGACATGTCATACTATTTCATTGTTGAATTTTTGTGTGGTTTAGGAATCAGGGCAACACTGGTCTCAGGAATTGAATTTGGCAGTGTTCATTTTTCTTCCATGTTGTGGGACTCACTCCTCGTTTGGTAGAATTCTGTGCTAAAACTATCTGGCTTTTGTGGGCTTGGTGACTTTTAGCTACTGCTCCTACTTTCTTAGGAGTTATTAGTCCATTTAAATTGTTGACTTAACATTGGTACATGGTATGTATCAAGAAAATTGTTTTGTTCTTGCTGGTTTTTTTTTTTTTTAGATTTTCTAATAATATGGAGTACATGTATTTCATGTAAGACATAATGATCATTTGAATTTCCTTGGAGTTTTTTGTTATGTTCCCTTTCCTTTCCAGATTTTATTAATTTGAATATTCTCTCCCCACCAGTTAGTTAGGTTATGGTTTTATCTATCATGGTGATTTTCTCAAAGAAAGAACTCTGTTCCTTTGATTCTTTGGATTGTTTTCATTGTTCCTTTTTTATCTATTTCAGCATTCAGTTGGATTATCTCCTGCAGTCTACTCTTTGGTGTGTTTGTTTCTTTTTGTTCTAGAGCTCTCTGGAATACTGTTAAGATGCTAGTATTAGATATCTACAATTTCCTTATTTATACACTTAATGCTATAAACATTCCTCTCTTGACATCACTTTAATTGTATCCTATAAGTTTGGTTATGTTGTGCATTCATTTTTATTAAATGCTAAAAAGACTTTAGTTTCTTTCTTTATTTCTATCTTGACCCAGTAGTTATTCAGTAGAGAGTCATTCAATTTTCATGAATTTGTAGGCTTTCTGTTATATCTGTTCTTGAAATCCAGCTTTAATCTATGTGATCTGATAGGATATATATGGCTATTTCAATTTTATTGCCTTTTTTTAATTATTTTTTTGATTTTTTTTAACTTTTATTGCATTATGATGAGAAAAGTTACATGATTTCAATTTATCTCAATTTGTTAACATTTAAAATCATATTTTAAGTAAATAGAATTAAATCACATTCTTGTTTCCCTTTTGTACCACAACTCATTCCAGAAACCCCCCTTCAATATCTACAATATTTTTTGTCATATTCCTTAAATTTATAAAATATTATAACAATAAATATGAGTATTATAAAAGTTGTTTGATATAAAACAACAATCAATTAAACAGTCTTATGTAGATGCTTTTCTATAGCAATACTGAAAATACATACATTTTTCTCAATAAAAATTTTAAATAACTCCAAACATATTAACTGTATATTTCAAAATAATACATCACTACTAGTATTTTCTTAAATGAACATGAATATATAAAGTCTCTTTGTTTGTTTTGTATTTAGTAGAGTTTAAAATCTTGGCTCTTACTGTGGTACAAGCTCAAAATAAGAACAATTTTTAGACATTGAGTTTCATTGTAATAAGGCTGTATTTCAATGACCCTCACGTCACCAAAGGATTTCACCTCCATCTTAGCTAAGCTGAGAGTTGACAGTTCTGCTGTGCCAAGTAATGAATTGTAAGCACCATTTTTGGATACAGACTTCCTGCTATGGTCAAAGCTATTTGACTTGAGTGAGTGACTTTCTCAGCCCACAGAGAACAGGTTACATTCATTTAAGAAATGGTGTAGGTATTAAGATGGTCTATCCATAAAGTCATTCACCAACTGTTTCAGTGAACAATGGTTCTGCTTGGAGGGTGGCACAGACATTAGGTGAGGGTAAGAATTTGGTTCATTAGCTGTGATAATTTGGAAAAAAATTCATCTCAGAGAAAGAGTAACATAAAGTCCTCATCTTCAAACTTGATACAAGAGCTCCAAATGTCAAGCAAATCATTCAGTCTCACTCTTTGTTGTTCTCTTTCCTACAAGCCCCCTCCCAAGTTAATTGTCTATGTCTCCCTTGGGTATATAAACACTTTTGAAATATATAAGCTGTTCTGAAAATCATAGTATACTGTAAATAAACAATACTACTGATAGAGAGACTGAGATAAGAGAAGCAACAATATCTTTCCACAAATCCAGCCCTACAAAGGATAATAGATGGAAAACATCAACATAAGGAGCAAAACTACACCCTAAAGAAGCAAGGAAGTAATCTTTCAACAAATCCACACAATCCAAATTCCACATCTTACAACCAAAACAACAGGAAGTGACAATTACTTTTTCCCAGTTCCCTGACCCCCCTCAAAGAAAACCCAAAAAACAAAAAGCAACAATACAAACCCCTGTTCCCTCCCCCCTCCTCCTGCTTGCCACCCCACTCTCTCCTGCTTACTGGCCCTGGCATTACCCTACACTGGAGCACAGAACCTCCACAGGGCCAAGGTCCTCTCCTCCCATTGATGACCGACTTGGCCAGTACAGCACATGCTATCAGAGCAATCAGTCCTACCATGTGTACTCTTTAGTTGGTGGTTTACTCCCTGGGAGCTCTGAGGATACTTGTTAGTTCACATTGTTGTTCATCCTAAGGGGCTGCAAACCCTGTAGATCCTTCAGTCTTTCTCTACCTCCTTTCTTTGGGGACCCTGTACTCACAGGATACCTGTGAGCCTCTACTTCTGCATTAGTCGGGTACTGTCAGAGTCTCTTGGGAGACAGCTATATCAGGCTGGATTGTCCTTCCTTAGGAATTTCTTTTCTGGTCAAGACTATTTGGAGTTCTGTAGGCTTCTTGTATGTTCATGGGCATCTCTTTCTTTAGGTTAGGGAAGTTTTCTTCTATAACTTTGTTGAAGATATTTACTGGCTCATTACCTTGGGAGTCTTCACTCTCTTCTATACCTATTATCCTTAGGTTTGGTCTTCTCATTGTGTCCTGGATTTCCTGGATGTTTTGGGTTAGGAACTTTTTGCTTTTTGCATTTTCTTTGACTGTTGTGTCAATGTTTTCTGTGGTGGCTTCTGCCCCTGAGATTCTCTCTTCTATTTCTTGTATTCTGTTGTTGATGCTTGTATCTATGACTTCTGATTACTTTCCTAGGTTTTGTATCTCCAGAGTTGTCTCTCTTCCTGATTTCTTTATTGTTTCTAGTTTCATTTTTAGATTCTGTATGATTTCATTCATTTCCTTCACCTGTTTGATTGTGTTTTCCTGTAGTTCTTAAAGGGATTTTTGTGTTTCCTCTTGAAGGGCTTTTAGCTGTTTACCTGTGTTCTCCTGTATTTCTTTGATGGTGCTATTTATGTCTTTCTTAAAGTCTTGTATCATCGACATGAGAAGTGATTTTAGATCTGAATCTTGCTTTTCCCGTATGATGATGTGTCTAGGACTTACTATGGTGGGAGAATTGGGTTCTGAGGATGCCAAGTAACTTTTGTTTATGTTGTTTATTTTCTTGTGCTTGCCCCCACCATCTGGTTATCTCTAGTGCTACCTGCCCTTGCTAAATCTGCCTGGAGCCTGTCCTTCCTGTAATTCTGCTTGTGTCATAACTCTTCAGAGTCAAGCTGTCTCTGGGATCCTGTGATTCTGGGATCCTGTGACCCTGGGCTTGTTAGAGCACCTGGGAGCGGAGCTTCCTCTGTGTGTTGTAGGACTGGCTGTAGAGTTTGCGCCCAAGGTCTGCTCAGGAAACTAGCACAGACAGACCAGAAGGAACCTGAGCCACTGGGCTGGTGGAGTTACTGTGTGCCTGGGTCCTGCTGGTCCCAATTACTCCAAGTATTAGGACAGCTTGGGCCCTCCTCGCCTCTGATCCTGAGCCTGTTAGAGCACCTGGGAGTGGAACTTCCTCTAGGTGTTCTGGGACTGGCTGAGGAGCTTATGCCCAAGGTCTGCTCAGGGCACCAGCCCAGACAGACCAGAAGGTTCAATTTTCTTGTCTTTTGAGACTTGCTTTGTGGCCAAGTACATGGTTAATTTTGGAGAAAGTTCTGTGAAGCCTTGAGAGAAAGGTATATTCTTTTGTCTTTAGGTGAAATATTCTGTAGATATTGTTTATGACCACTTATTTGATTGATAACACTTGTTATCTCTATTATTTCTCTGTTTAGTCTGGATGATCTGTCCATTAGTAAAAGTGGGGTATTACTGTCTTTCACTATTAATAGGTGAAGTTCAATGTGTGAGTTAAGCTTTAGTAATGTTTATTTTACATTTGTGTGTGCTCTTGAGTTTGGAGCATAGATGTTAAGAATTGATATGTTTTCCTTTGATGAATATGAAGTGTTCTTTCTTGTCTCTTTTAGTTAATTTTCTAATGAAATACAGTCTAGTAGATATTAATATAGCTACACAAGCTTTCTTCTTGGGTCCATGTGCTTAGAAAATCTTTTTCTATCCATTTCCTCTGATACAATGTCTATTGTTTTTGCTGAGGTATGTTTCTTGTACACAGTAGAAGAATGGATCATGTGTTCACATCCTTTCAATTACCCTGTGTCTTTTTTTTTTTAGGGAGTTGAGTATATTGATATTGAGAAATATTAATAACCAATTCTTATTCTTATTATTTTATTGTAGTTGTTAGTGGTGATTGTATAGTTTGTGTGTATATGTTATGTGTGTGTGGAGATTGTCAGTATGTTTCAATATGCACATCTACATTTCTTTTGGTTTTGTTTGTGCAAGATTGCTTACTTTCTATGTTTTCATGGTTGTTGTAAACCTGTTTGAATTTTTCTATTATTAACTTCTATAGGGCTACTATAGGGCTAGATTTACACACACACACACACACATACACACATACACACACACATTCACACATAATTTCAATTTGACTTTGTTATGGAATTTCTTGTTGCTTCCATCTATGATGCTTATGTATTTTGTTGGGTATAGTACTCTGGGCTTGCATCTTTTTTTCTTTATGTAAATAAAGAAAAAAAACTCAGGTATAATATTAAAATGTCAGCATTTATGTGATACTTGGTGTTTTCTGCTTGCAACTTTTAATATTCTTTCTTAGTTTCTGTATCTTTAGTATTTTGATTATTATATGGCAAAGGAACTTTCTTTCATGGCCCAATCTATTTGGTGTTCTGTAACCTTTGTTTATTTTTATAAGCATGCCCATCTTTATTTTAAGAAATTTTCTTCCATGACTTAGTTAAAAATAAATTCTGGGTCTTTGAGCCTTTTTTTCTCTATTCCTTTTATTTTTAGTTTTGATCTTTTCATTGTGTCCTAGATTTCCTGGACGTTTTGTGTTTATTTATTTATTTATTTATTTATTTTAGTTTTATTATTTCCTTTGACCAATGTATTTGTTTCTTCAGTTCCCTGGATTCTCCCTTTAATCTCCTATCATCTGTTGATGAAGATTGTGCTCATAGTTCTTGTTCACTTACCTAATGTCCCATTTCCTGAATTTCCTCAGTTTGTATTATCTTTATTAACTTTACTTTATTTTCAAGTCTGGGAAGTTGTTTCCATTTCCTTAAACCATTTGATTTTTTTCTTGTCTTTAACTGATTCATTCATGTCCTCCAATTGTTTAGTTATGTTTTTCTCTTTCTTTGGGTGACTTATCCAATTCCTACAATTGTTTATTTGTGGTTTCTTGGATTTCTTTAACACATTTATTCATTTCTTCTGGAAGGACTTCTATCACTTTCATGAAACTGCTATTAAGGTTTTTTTTCTTGTGTTTAAGTCATGTTGAAAAATGCAGGGCTTGCTAGAGTAGGATTGTTGGCTTCTGGTGGTGACCTCTTGCCCACGCTGTCATTGATTGTCCTATCACACTGGTATCTAGGCATCTGTGTTTGGTGTACTTATCTTTTCTGGACGGATGCTTTCTTCCTTGATTTCTGTTTACTCTTTGGTCTTCTGGCTATATATTCTGAATTCTGGCAGTTGTTGTGACATGTGGTCCAGTATGGAGTCTCAGCCTGTGTTGAAGGCTGGACTTCTTGAGGCTTGCATGACCTTTTCTCCAACAGGGGGATTTTCCTAGTTTGTGGATGGAACACAGTGGTAAGGAGTGGAATGGGGGTTGAGGATACTGGGAAGGGTCATCATTGAAATAGTTGTAAAGGTCCATAGGTGGGCTGCTATTCTATAGGCTACTTACATGCAGTTCTGGTGGCAGGTGTGACCTCTGATTCATAAAAAAAAAATCTTTACCCAACTTAGGGGCTTAAGTTCTAGATGTTGGCATGGTCTTTGGTCTAGCAAAATGATCTTTTTCAATATGCAGGGTATGTACTGATTTTTAAGTTATGGGTTTTAAAGATAGCTACAAATGTTTTTATAAACATTTTCTGACACAATTTCCTGAACCATTCCTATCCTCAAACTCGATATTTAGTAAGGAGTTACCTCAAACTTTTTATTTATTTATTTATTTTTATTTTTTATTAGATGTTTTGTTTACTTACAATATCTCCTTTCCCAGATTCCTCTCCAAAAGAAAAAAGAAAAAGAAAATAAAATAAGAAAAAATAAATAAAAAATAAACCAAAAAACAAAAGCAAACCCCTGTTCCTCCCCCCTCTCCCTGCTCACCACCCCACCCTCTCCTGCTTACTGGCTCTGGCATTCCCCTACCTTGGGGCATAGAACTTTCAGAGGGCCAAGAACCTCTCCTCCCATTGATGACTGACTTGGCCATCCTCTGCTATATACATGCTGCTGGGGCCATGAGTCCCACCATGTGTATTCTTTGGTTGGAGTTTTAGTCCCTGGGAACTCTGAGGGTACTTGTTAATTCATATTGTTGTTTGTGCTAAGGGGCTGTAAACCCTTAAGCTCCTTGGGTCCTTTCTCTAGCTCCTTCATTTGGGGACCCTATACTCAGTCCAATAGATAGCTGTGAGCCTCTACTTCTGTATTAGTCTGTACTGTCAGAGCCTCTCAGGAGACAGCTATATCAGGCTCTGGTCACCCAGCACTCGCTGATAACTCAGATGTCCCTCAAGAGAGGAATGAATACAGAAAATGTGGTACATCTACACAAAGGAGTCCTGCTCAGCTATTAAAAACAATGAATTTATGAAATTCTTGGGGAAATGGATGGACCTGGAGAATATCATCCTGAATGAGGTAACCCAATCACAAAAGAACACACATGGTATACATTCTCTGATAAGTGGATATCAGCCTAGAAGATCTGAATACACAAAGTACAATCCACAAACCACAAAAAAACTCAAGAAGAAGGAAAACCAAAGTGTGGATACTTTGTTCCTTCTTAAAAGGGGGAACAAAATACCCATAGACAGATTTTCAGAGACTAACTATGGAGCAGAGACTGAAGGAAGGCCAATCCAGAGACTGCTTCACCTGGGAATCCTTCCCATATTCAAACATCAAATACCTTAATCCTCTTACTCAATCTCCCAGTGTTACAATTTGAGTTGTGTCCAACCATGACAGGTTTATGCTGTAATTAGTGAGTCACAGACTACCACTCTACAAATTATGCACATTCTGAAGCTCAGCATAATTATTTAAAATCAGAGTTCTTTTAATGAGGGATGTTATTCATTGATTCCAAAATATTTACTCTTGTATAAGTTTATATTGGAAATAATTTTAGCACACTAGCTAAGAAGGCCACAGTAGAATGACAGGACTTTGGATCTTTAAAAGTTATGCACTATCGGGAAAATTAATGTTTTATCTCTTCTCTAAAACTTATCTTATTGAAGAAGCTTTATATGTTGAATTATCTTCTGATTATTAGTATATGAAATACTATATGTACATTTAAGATATATATATATGAACCAGATATCATAATAACTACAGAATAAAATTAAATATGTAGGAGAAAAGTTGCATCACATAGGGATATCAAGTATTAAATTTTGCTTCATTTTTATTTTAAGTTTAAGTACATAATTTGATCAAATAAGTGAAATTCATGAATATTTACTTAATTACAACCTCAGCAGAATTAATTAAGGTATTTAACAAATTCTTCTGAATGTTAATATATGTATTTGTTATAGAGTCATAATAGCACAATATTCCTTAGCTAAGGTCAATGTTGACCTCTAAATTTTCATGGCAATAATGTAATTCAAACTACCTTACTTGTTATTGCTAACACGGTTGTCATCATTTTTATGTGGCTAGAATATCTTCCCAGCAACAGTCCCATCTTTGTAAGAGAAAACAGTATTAATCAATACCTAATCACTATTGGACTAAAGGAATGTAAACGAGAATGAGGGATTGTTAACTTGTACCACATTATATTAGAGAAAGTGTTATATTCTTTATAAAATGAAGATATCATTAATATATGAATAGTTTTCACTTTTGAAAACCTGACACTTAAAATTTAATTTCTGACATTCAGTATCAGTATAGTAGAAGTACAACCATGGGGAATATTATAAATACTAGGAATATTCAGAAGCTTCGGGACAAGGATTAAACATTCATTTTCTGTATTCACATTCATAATAGAACACTTCGTCATATACATAAAGGATTATATTGCAAAATTGAGTTTTAAATCTTATGTAACATGTTTCTTCCTCAGGTAAAGGTTTTGCATTTATTGTCATGTGTGACATATTTCCAAAGAAATATTTTTCACAGCATAGGTACTAATAACCTAGTGTATACTAGCACACAATCCCTTATAAAACTGTTACAGATATTTTAAAGTTGTACATATGATAACAAAAATATGATAAAATATTACACATAAAAGCTCTTGTAATTTCAGGTCATTTTAGAATTTATTTTGCAAGTATTTACATTTAGATTTGATACCATTTAATGACCATTAAAAGATTCATTATACTGTCATATCAAAGATAATTATTCCATATTTAATGTAATAAAATCTTGACATTAAAATGCAAATTATTTCCTTTCACTAGTTTGATGTGAATTAAAAGTATAATCTATCCACATGCTGGTATAAGGATGTGATTGACATGGCTTTACAAGTAATGCATGGAATAGAGTTTCAAACAAAGCTATTGCTTTGGACCTCAGTAATCTTTGACCTGTGCAATAACAATTCGTCATTTAAGCACAGATGAATAATACTTCCTGGGACACTGCTGTGAAGATTTACTGAAATAACAATGTCATGTGAGAATCCTTTTAAGGACTTAGTATGTAGCATCAAAGTTCAGTCTATAGTGGTTTGGGGAAGAGTATATTGAAAAGTATAGTACCTTTACAACAGCAATAACTATGTTATATCAATGCACCTCACAGAGATGTACTAGTATGGACATGGTTATTGATGCATAAGACCATGGACCACATGAGTATATGACTGGACTGGTGCACTTAGATGCTAGTTAAGCAATAGTGACTTAGACAAAGCTCAGCTTCGACAGCAGTAATTGAAAGAGTAGACAGCGTCACCTGCATATGTGGAAAAAAAATTCACAATGGCCATTTTGGAATGAACCATTTATTAGTACTTCACTAACATCTAAGTCCTGTTTACAGTGAAGATTATGGACATATCTCTCAAGTTGGTTCTGTCAAATGTAATGTATATTTACAGAAAACACAAATGTTTTTTTCTTGTGACCTGATGGATAAATAAAAACAAAAAAAATCCACTATTAATTTTTAAAAATGTTATCTCTTTAGTCAGTAGCTAATGACACTATCTGAGGCTTTAGAATATTTTCCATACTTTAAGTAAAGGGAAAGACTCTTGCATATCTGGAAATGGTAGAGTGGAGTGAACAAGTCAGCGAGAGATCAATTCATGGTGACTTGCCCATCTTAGCAATCGCAACTCCATATTGCTTTTATATCTAAGCCTCATTAAATGTGTTAAAAGCCAATTATACTAGTTAAAAAAATCTGTCTTAAGTATGTGTTGATTAATTTTAATGTTGATTATGCAATCACTCTCTGAAAGCCAGAGAAACTTTTTTTTTTCATGAATAAAAGGAAAAGAGTCACAACTAGCATCCCACAGAAAGGAAGCAGGTACCTGAGCTCAAGCAGTGTGCAGGCCAAGGTCTCAATTCTGTTTTGTTCTGTAAGTAGTCTTTTCTGTATCTGGATTGAAGTGTCTTGGCAGAATAACCTGGTAGAGGATTGTGCACTTAGTATCCAGGAACTATTTTGCTTTGGATAAACAGAGTGCTTCACTTTCTTTCCTTTCTGCCAATCTTCCTTTGACAAGAACCAAATTACCTAAATGGAGAGTAGGCTGTTAAATGTCTGAACTTCAAGATCTTAAAAGTACTGGAATTCTATTGAGGATGTGGCAACAATGGTTCTGTTTCTTCTTAAACACCCCTCTCCATTTATGTATTGACAGTGGAGAGAATGGTATTTTCCTGTTATTTACTACCAGCTTTCATGTTCATTGAGTGAAATCAATATCTTTACAGAACTGTTTTTCATTCCTTTTCATCCTAACTTTGAAAGATCCATTGTAGGGGGCGGTGGATTTGTGTGTTGTAGTTCTATTAAAGACAACACAACCTCCGGAAGACACCTTTCCTGTGATTTTATGGTTGCTCACCCTAGACTGAATTAGAATGTCAGAAAAGAAGAAGTAATTTAAAAGAGAGAGAGAAAAGAGGCAGTAGAGAAAGAGGCAAAGAGAAGACATGCTACAGTGAAATCACAGCAACACCATATTCAGCCCTCAGAACTGAAGCCATAGAAAAGTAGTCATTACAGAATTAATACATAAGCAGTTAATCTTGGATAAAATCTCTGAAGATAACAGTTTTGTGGTCTCAATTCAAACCTTTTTCAAATTTGTGTTGCATATGTTTCTAAAACAGATAAACTTGGGAATATGTATAGAGATTGGTAGTAGGAAGGCAACAAAGCTACAGTGGACAATAAATTGATTTTCTAATGTTATGACAGCCCAACTTCGATCATATGCTGCTCCTCAAGACATAGTCATGATTAAGCCAATTTAATTTTCAATGATCCTTATAAGTAGTACTACAGTGGTAAAATATCATTCATTCTCAAATCTGATTGTAGCTACTGTTATTAAAGGCAAGTCTTGTTTTGTTCCTTTTAAGCCTTCAGTAAAATTCAGAAATGTGTATTGAAGGCAAATTGGCTATTATGGACAAAGTATTTATAAATAACACATATTTTTTTCCAAATGCTCTCACTGGTAGTAAAGTGCAAGTTAAATTATGTGAGTAAAAATATCAGCCAAAACACAGTAGCCACTTCTCTGTGAAATAATAAAGAACATGCATAAAAACATTTAACTACACACACACACACACACACACACACACACCTATACACCCTAAGAGAGAGAATTCCTCATTATGTGTCAAGGGCACAGTAATTCTTTTAGAAAAAAAAATAGCAACAAAAAATAAAACACACTAAATGCTATAAATAATACCATTTAAATATAAATAATAGTATAATAATTTTAGCTGGTACTGGTCAAATATTATAAGGATAGTGAATTAATCTTAAAAGCTTACTAAGTTATAATTATATCTAGTATATCATTTGTCTGAAATTCTCAAATGAATACCTACTATTTTGATAGTTTAATAGTTTTTAGTAATTCTATGGTTTATAAAGAGACCCTTTGTTCTTTAATATGGATTTTTATTCTGTTTTCAATTTTGTGGCTTTGGCATATTATTATCTTATATAAATAAGAACATCAATATCCTCAATGAGTTCAGTAAACAATAAGGACACATTAAAGTGTCCATCACATGTTAAGCATACAAAAATACTGATTTATAGAGATTGTTTATAACTCAACTATTCATATCTCTCTTCTCAGTAATCACCTTTATTAAGAAATATAATAGAAATATTTCACCAAAAGTGAAGAATGCACTAGGTCAATCTTGACCCCTCAGACAGCACTATAGTAATCACTGAAATTTGTGCCAGTTTCTATTACCCTTGAGGTAGATGTAGCAAAGAACCTGAGGATGTAAAGCATATTCTCATATCAATAAACATATTCACTGGATTCAGGAGTCAGAGAAGCTAAGAGAGAAAGCAGAAGAAAGCTAAAGTTTTACAAGTTCTGCCACTGGCATTCACCAACTTGTAAGCAAGAGAGCAATAATATTATGATACCTCTCTTTATTTTTCTCTGTCTGTCTTTGTCATCAACTTCTAGCCTTTATTCTTAGTGTTATAGTTAAAATATTAATAAAAATGTATGAACACAGAGGAAAATTATATTGGAATCTGGGGGAAACTCCAAACAAAATAGGAAATACTTTTGTCAGGACACCTGAAACTCTTGGCAAGGGTCAAAGGAAGGTCAAAGTGTCAAAGATAGATAAGTGGGTTATGTGTGGAAATAAGTGTGGAGACAGAAGGTTAAAATAAATGGCCAGAGTTAGTTTGAGGCCAAGTACAGCAATTCAGAAATAAGCCAAGAAAAGTCAGTTTGAGTTAATCCACTTGGATAGGAGTTTGATCCAGAACAGCTGATTTTATCCAGACAGTCAGAGTTCAGAAAGAACTAGAATGGAACAGCTTATTCAATAGTAAGCCTCCAAGACAACAATTATATCTGGGAAATAAAAGTTACTTTTATACTAAATGTTTCTAAAACAAAAAGTAAAGAAGAAAAATGAAAAGGGAGGAGGAAGAGAAGGAGGAGGAGGGAGGAGAAGAAGAAGAAGAAGAAGAAGAAGAAG
>NW_022196915.1:94609165-94647174 GCF_008632895.1 Mastomys coucha | reverse complement strand
GGAGGAGGAGGAGGAGGAGGAGGAGGAGGAGGAGAAGGAGAAGGAGAAGGAAGAATTCTTTTTCAGTTATACTTCAACCAGGTAATCAACAGACTCATTTGGATTAATTAGTAAGAGGCCATCAATAGTATGTATTTGAAATATTAAATTATTTTGAACAGTATACAAGGTCATGCATCTATAGAGGGCCACACCTGACTTATATCACATTCATATTTTTTTTACATTTTTTTCTGACTATGTGCCTGTGTTTATATATATGCACCATATGCACTGAGCAGCCTGTAGACATCCAGTGAATGCAGTGGAGCCTCTAGAATTAGAGTTATTAGCCAGTTTTGAGCCCCTGTGTTAGTTCTGAAGACTGAACTCAGACTCTTTATAAAAGCAGCCTGTATTTCTAAACACGGAGCCTTGTTTCTAAATATTAGATCATATCCTTTTAAATTTTAATTATTTTATTATTATTTCATTTTTTGCTGTTGTTAGTTCATTTGTTATTGGAGACATGATTTCACTATGTGGCCTTGTTTGGTCTGGAACTCACTATGTAAACCAAGCTTGGCTTTGAACATAGAGAGATCTGCCAGCTTCTTCCAGGGAGTAATAGAATTAGTGGTATTGGTCTCCACACTTGGTTGACTTTCATACAGTAACAGAACATATGCACACAAAGGATATAAGAAGAATTAAAGGGATTTTTTTATTCACCTATTTCTTTCATTCTTTTTAACAAAATTACATTTGTATTTCATGGATATATAGAATTAAAATATAGGAGCTTCTAGTCATAGTCTTTTCCTAATTTATTATTTCTTTATGGAGGTGAGATATACTTGCTCTGGCTTTTGCAGATTTCTTGATAATTTCCTTTTCATAGGAAGAGAACAGGGGAGATGGTGGGGCTTCATATACCTCCTTCTATGATTATAGGTCCACATCCTTCATTCTTACAGACTCCTGCTGATGGCAGGTTTCTTTTATTTTTTTCTTTTGTAATCAAAATAATTTATAATAGTTAATGCCTCTTAAATATATATGATAACTTCTGAAGGTAAAAGTAATATCCACTCAATCAGTTTTTAAAATCTATTTGGAACATTAAACATAATAAAAGTAGAAGAAAAAAACTCTTATAAAGTCTGCTATGAAAGGAAAATGTGACGGGTTCCTGATTAGACAGAAACCATTCCATCTCCAAGGGAGAATACACAGTGCAACTGTGGCTTTGTAGAATGAATTAGGTAGTCTTTCTTCTGTTTCTATTTTGTGGAATAGTTTGAAGAGGATTGGCATTAGGTCTCCTTTGAAGTTTTGATAGAATTCTGCACTAAACCCATCTAGTCCTGGACATTTTTTTTTGGTTGGGAGTCTTTTAATAATTGCTTCTATTTCTTTAGGGGTTATGGGACTCTTTAGGTGGTTTATCTGATCCTGATTTAACTTAAGTAATTGGTATCTGTCTAGAAAACTGTCCATTTCATGCAGATTTTCCAGTTTTGTTGAATATAGGCTTTTGTAGTAAGATCTGATGATTTTTTGAATTTCCTCAGTTTCTGCTGTTATATTTTCCTTTTCATTTCTGATTTTGTTAGTTTGGATACTGTCTCTGTGCCCTCTGGTTTGTCTGGCTGAGGGTTAATCTATTTTGTTGTTTTTCTCAGAGAACCAGCTCCTAGTTTGGTTGATTCTTGGTATAGTTGTTATTGTTTCTACTTGGTTGATTTCAGGCCTCAGTTTGATTATTTCCTGTCATCTACTCCTCTTGAGTGTATTAGCTTCTTTTTTTGTTCTAGAGCTTTCAGGTGTGCTGTTAAGCTGGTAGTGTGTATTGTCTCCAGTTTCTTTTTTGGAGGCACTCAGAGATGAATTTTCCTCTTAGCACTGCTTTCATTGTGTCCTATGGTATGTTGTGCCTTCACTTTCATTAAATTCTAAAATGTCTTTAATTGCTCTCTTTATTTCTTCATTGACCAAGGTATCATTGAGTAGAGTGTTACTCAGCTTCCATGCATATATGGGATTTCTGTTGTTTATATTGCTATTGAAGACCAACCTTCATCTATGGTGATCTGATAAGATGCATGGCATTATTTCAGTGCCTTGTATCTGTTGAGGCCTGTTTTGTGACTGATTATATGTTCAATTTTGGAGAAGGTACTGAGAAGAATGTATAGCCTTTTGTTTTAGGATAAAATGTTCTATAGATATCTGTTAAATCCATTTGGTTTATAACTTCTGTAAGTTTCAATGTGTCTCTGTTTAGTTTCTGTTTCCATGATCTATCCATTGATGAGCCTAGGGTACTGAAGTCTCCAACTGTTATTGTGTGAGGTGTAATGTGTGCGTTGAGCTTCAGTAAAGTTTCTTTTATGAATGTGGGTGCCCTTGCATTTGGAGAATAGATGTTCAGAATTGAGAGTTCTTCTTGATATCTTTTTCCATTGATGAGTATGAAGTGTCCTTCCTTATCCTTTTCAATAACTTTTGGTTGAAAGTTTATTTTATTCGATATTAGAATGGCTACTCCAGCTTGTTTCTTGGGACCATATGCTTGGAGAATTATTTTCTTGTCCTTTACTGTGAGGTAGTGTCTGTCTTTGAAAATAAGGTGTGTTTCCTGTATCCAGCAAAATCCTGGTTCCTGTTTATGTGTCTAGATTGTTTTCCTGTGTCTTTTTATTGGGGAATTGAGTCCATTCATGTTAAGAAATATTAAGGATTAGTATTTTTGCTTCTTGTTATTTTTGATGTTATTTTTATGTTTGTGTGACTATGTTCTTTTGGGATTGTTGAAAGAAGATTACTTTCTTACTTTTTCTAGGTGTAGTTTCCTTCCTTTTGTGGTTGTTTTTTCATCTATTATCTTTTGTAGGGCTGAATTTGTGGAAAGATACTACATAATTTTGTGTTTGTCATGGAATATCTTAGTTTCACCATCTATGGTAATTGAGAGTTTTGCTGGGTATAGTAGCCTGGGCTGGCATTTGTGTTCTCTTAGGGTCTGTATGACATCAACCCAGGATCTTCTAGCTTTCATAGTCTCTGGTGAGACTTCTGATATAATTTTGATATGTCTGCCTTTATATGTTACTTTACCATTTTCCCTTACTGCTTTTAATATTCTTTCTTTGTTTTATTCATTTGGTGTTTTGAGTATTATGTGATGGGAAGAATTTCTTTTCTGGTCCAATCTATTTGCAGTTTTGTAGGCCTATGTATGTTTATGGGCATCTCTTTCTTTAGGTTATGTGTTTTCTTCTATAATTTTGTTGAAGATATTTACTGGCCTTTTAAGTTAGGAATCTTTCCTCTCTTCTATACCTATTATCTTTAGGTTTGGTCTTCTCATTATGTTGTGGATTTCCTGGATTAAGAGCTTTTTGCATTTTACATTTTTCTTTGATATGTCAATGTTTTCCATGGTATCTTCTGTACCTCAGGTTTTTTCTTCTATCTCTTGTATTGTTGGTGATGCTTGCATCTATGACTCTTGATTTCTTCCCTAGGTTTTGTATCTACAGGGTTGTCTCTATTTGTGATTTTTTTTTTTTTTTGGCTTTTTCGAGACAGGGTTTCTCTGTGTAGCTCTGAAGACCAAGCTGTCCTCGAACTCAGAAATCTGCCTGCCTCTGCCTCCCAAGTGCTGGGATTAAAGGCATATGCCACCACGGCCCGGCTTGTGATTTCTTTATTGTTTCTATTTCCATTTTTAGATCCTGGATGGTTTTGTTTACTTCCTTCACCTGTTTGGTTGTGTTTTCCTGTAGTTCTTTAAGGGATATTTGTGTTTCCTCTTTAAGGGTTTCAAGCTGTTTACCCATGTTCTCCTGTATTTCTTTAAGGGAGTTATAACTTTCTTAAAGTCCTCTATCATCATCATAAAATATGATTTTAAATCAGAGTCTTGCTTTTCAGGTGCATTAGGGTGTTCAGGACTCAATGTGGTAGGAGTACTGGGTTCTATTGATGCCACATAGCCATGGTTTCTATTGCTTATGTTCTTGCTCTTGCTTCTTGTCATCTGGTTATCTCTAGTGTTGTGTGGTCTTGCTGTCTCTGACTGTGGCTTATCCCTCCTGCAAGCTTGTGTGTCAGAACTTGTGAGAGACCAGTTCTCTCAGGGAGGAATTTGGGTATGGACAGTTGTGGTACAGGTTCAGCTCCAGGATGCAGATGGAAACTGGGAGGATCCTGTTCCTTGCTGTTTCTTGGTTCCCGTGTCCTGATGGCTCTGGGAGGTTCTCTATTTGGCCAGAAATTTGAGTAGAACTGGTGGTCATACCTGTGCTTACAGATTTGTCTGCACTCCTGGGAAACCAGCTGTCTCCTGGCAGTATTTGTGTATGGAGCGCTATGGCACAGGATCAGCTAAGGGCACAGATGGAAACTGGAAGGATCCTGTCTCATTCACCAATTTCTAAAATAGTCATGGCTTATTAGGAGAAAATAAGAATTGCTTAATGGGATGCAACAAAGTGGTGATAAGTTTATCTTTTCAAATAGTACTTCAAATCTTAATGAGTGCCAAAAGTGATATCTTCCAATTCTTTCCTTTCCTCCCTTCCTCCCTCCTTCTCTCCATCCTTCCATTCTCTTTCTTTCTTTCTTTCTTTCTCTCTTTCTTTCTTTCTTTCTTTCTACCTTTCTTTCTTTCTTCCTTCCTTCCTTCCTTCCTTCCTCCCTCCCTCCCTCCCTCCCTCCCTCCCTCCATCCCTCCCTTCTCTTTCTTTCTTTCTTTCTTTCTTTCTTTCTTTCTTTCTTTCTTTCTACCTTTCTTTCTTTCTTCCTTCCTTCCTTCCTTCCTCCCTCCCTCCCTCCCTCCCTCTCTCTCTCTCTCTCTTTCTTTCTTTCTTTCTTTCTTTCTTTCTTTCTTCCTTCCTTCCTTCCTTCCTTCCTTCCTTCCTTCCTTTCTTTCTTTCTTTTACTTTTAAACTTCAGATTTTGTTCCACTCCCGGTCCACTTGCTGACTGATCCGAATCCCATACTTCTTTCCCTGACCCCTTGTTTCCAGGAAGATGTCCCCAACCTCATCCAACCAAATCTCTAAACTCCCTGGGGCCTCCATTCTCTTGAGGGTTAGGTGCATCTTCTCAGACTTAACCCAGACCTGGCAGTCCTCTGCAGTATAGGTGTTGGGGGTCTCATATCAGTTGGTGTATGCTGACTAGTTGGTGTTCCAGTACCTGAGAAATCTCCAGGGTCGAGGTTAATTGAGACTGCTGCTCCTCCTACAGGTCACCTTCCTCCTCAGGTTCTTCCATCTTTCTCATAATTCAACCACAGAGGTTACCAACTTCTGTCCATTGGTTGGGTGAAAATATCTGCATCTGACTCTTTCTGCTGCTTTTTGGGTCTTTTGGAAAGCAGTCATGATAGGTCCCTTTTTGTGAGTGCTCCATAGCTTCAGTAATAGTGTCAGGTCAAGACCCCTTGAGCTGGATTCCACTTTGCCTGTCTCTGGACCTTCTTTCCCTCAGTCTACTCTCCATTTACATCCCTGCAGTTCTTTCAAATAGATACAATTATGCATCAGAGTTTTGACTGTGGGGTGGAACATTCATCCATTTTGGGTGGGATTGCAAACTGGTACAACCACTCTGGAAATCAATCTGAAGGTTCCTCTGAAATTTGGAAATAGATCTCCCTAAAGATCCAGCAATACCACTCTTGGGAATATACCCAAAAGATGCCCCACCATGCCACAGGTGTATGTGTTCCACTATGTTCATAGCAGCCTTATTTGTGATAGCCAGAAGCTAAAAACAACACAGATGTCCCATGACAGAAGAATGGATACAGAAAATGTGGTTCATTTACTCTCTGGAATACTACTCAGCTATTAAGAATGAGGACATCTTGAGTTTTGCAGGCAAGTGGATGGAACTATAAAATATCATCCTCAGTGATGTAACTCAGACTCAAAAGGATGTTCATGGTATGTGCTCACTAATAATTAGATATTAGCCAAAAAAATGTGAAATACCCAAGATACAGCCCACAGAACTCAAAAAGTTCAACAAGGTGAAGAGCCCAAGTGAGGATGCCCCAGTCCCACTTGGGAGGGAGAAGAAAGCAGCCACAAGCAGGGAAGGAAGGAACTGGCAAGGAAAGGGGATGGGGAGGCCAAGAGGGGAACATGATCTGGTATTGGGTGGAAGAAAAGACTGAAATCCCTGAGGGCCAGCAGAAAAAATGGAAACATGCAACCTCAAGAGGTAAGAGGTTACGGGGGGACCCTTCAGAATGTACCAGAGACCTGGGAGGTGAGAGACTCTCAGGACTCAAACAGAGGGATCTTAGATGAAATGCCTTACATTGGGGAGAGGGAGCTTATACCCCACCTCTAGCAGAAAGAAAGTGAGGGATGGGGTTGTCATCCCACAGTCACAACTATGACCCATAATTTTTCCTTCGAATTCTTTAACTTAATGTTTCAGGGAAATGCATCTTTGGGTCCAAAGCTTATTATGGAGGAAGGAGATCCAATTTCAATCGCATCCTGGACCCCTAATACCTGAACAATGTTTGAAGGCTAGCTTTGACAGGTCAGGATGGGTAGAGTTAGAAGTTAATCAGTCAGTAGACTTTTATCTGAAACTCAACTTCTATAGTGTGCCTTTCTGAACTTCAAATTGTTCCCTAACATTTTCTATACGAGAGCCACTAGAAGAAATGTCATCTTAAACTAACAATAAATTTTAACAATCTACAACTCCAATTTTTTCTGAGTTTGGTGGACATTGCTACTAATTTAACCCTTTAGGTCCTTTCTGATAGTGGTGGATGAATCAGTAATCTGCTCCAGCAGCAATGCTTGAAAAACGTTATTCACTATTATTGTGAAGGCAAAGGCTCAGTAAGGACCTGGAAGCCCCCTTAAAGTTTTTATACAAATTGTAGATTAAGAAGGATATGATGAGAAAACAACAAAGAGAGCAAAACTCTACAACAGCATGAAGTTCTTGGGCCATTAAGTCCTCAGGACATGTAGTCCTTGGGACCCTGACTCTCTGAGGCACACCCATCATGATTGGACTGACTTGTGGGCCACATTCCATGAGTTCTAAAGCTGTTTTGCTCTTCCTCTTGCATGACCACCAACAACTAGCTACTTGACAACAAAAGCATCTGTAGTCCAGTTGTTGTGCCATATGCTTTTAATTAAGCTAAGGGATAAGCTAAGGTTTTGTTTAATAATTACAAGGATTTATTCATTCCACTCAAAGATATTTGAACAATACAGGATTAGCTATTAAATGGTTGTTAAGAATGTTTCTATGAAAACTCAGTTCTAGACTTGCAACATTTCAGTCTCTATACATAATTCTAGTTCTAATCAGTTAATTGGCTTTATAGAAGGGACAGTATCAGATGACAGCTTTACCTGCCTGTAACTTTTGTTCACACGAATAACAATAGTAAAACATAATGAACCAAAGATATCTATTCCACTACTTTCACTTTTCAGGGCTCATCAATTCAACTTCCTTCTACAATGTGAACACTAACTATTCTGGCTGAGAAGATTTGCAGCCTCCCAGGTATAAACTTAAGGAAAATCATTTTCCTTCTTGCTTGATTATACCACTGCATTATAACTAACACTATGGAACTCTTGTTCCTTGCGAATGTGTTATGCTTTTGTATTTATTTATTATCTTGTGCCTCTTTGATGATATTTAACTTATATTTTCTACTCTTTCTCTACTTGTGTCTTAAATCACAATCTCTATTCTTTTCTTTCACCATTCCTGGAATATTATATATGTGTAGTCAAATTGTGTTCTGAATATCTTATGCTAAACAGCCATAGGTATATAATAAATATCACAGGAAAATAGGATCCTATCATCTCTATTAATGATAAGATCTTGTGGTATACATTTATTGCTCTGATCCTGCTACCACCACTGGCTAGAATCATAATTTTCTATACAGTATGTTAAAAAAATGCATTCCTTCTTAAGTCCTCATCAGCTTCCTCCGACTGTTAAGTCACCTTTCTATTGTGTACTAAGTCACCAACCCTTCTCTTTGATACCTGTGATGAGATCTTGTCTGACAAATTTTAACTGTAATTATAATTCTATTCTCATGAAGAGGATAGAATTAACATGATCAATAACATTGAAAAATGCCAGATTTGCTTCTAAATTTTACATTAATTAACTCAATATTATCTTAATATTGAGTCTGACAGTAAGTTATGGCTCTAGCATTTTAACTTATTAAGACTTCCCCCAAAATTTGTTTGCAGTGTCTCATCTCCAACTTCCATTAATGATAGTTCTAAATATTTAATTCTTTACACTAAGTGAAGTAAACATCTGAAAATGTGAAGTTAATAAAAGAAATGTATGTTTCATTTGGAGATTTATGCACCCTTTCCTCAATTAATGGATACTGACAGTTATGTTGGCATGGTTTACAGTCTACTGCAGGAATTATTTCTGTTATTTGAGCTTATACAAGTTTTCCAGAGATGTATGAACTAATCAGAAGGGACTAAAAATATGTGCTAATTAAACTGATTAATGAATGGAGAATAAATAGCTCCAATAAAAATAGACTATACTAACTGTAAAGAATGCTTCTTCACTTCAAAATAATTCATGACAAGTTAAAGTGTTTTGTAGACTTGCATATGGAAGCTTTTAATATACCAGTGGGAAGTGGAGAGCCTGGGTTTGATTCCCATGTTTTTGCATTGCTGTGCAATGAGTTTGCAAATTTGTGGAATAAAGAGATAATAAATATCTTTCAAACCATCTTCTAAGTTTAATACACATGTATTCCCAAATAATAAATGTATTAAATCAGCAAGTAGCACTCTCATCAAATCCACCATTGTTTACACACCCAGTCTAGGCTTTTCATACACTAAATAGAGAAGCAGTGCTTATATGATTCAGTGCTGGAAGGAACTGTTAGCTAAGCCTTTAATATGTTTGGGATCAAAAGTCGGATAGCAAGCCTCTGGAACATGAAAGAAGGAAAAAGTATTATCCCCTAAAATGATCTGGGGATTTTAGAAATGTGCTTTTGTTACATTCTTTCTGGGTTTTTCAGATAGAAGAGACAGAGAGTTTTAGAGAAAAGGCAACAGGACTTGGAAGACAAATTGAATTGCTTTCATGCTGTGACCTTGGCAAGAAAAAGACAAGCTCAGATGATGTAATGTTTAAGTTTCCTCCTAACTCTAATGTCCCATGAATTGAATAATAGCCACATGTTCAAGCTACAGAAAATCATTAAATGTCTTACATGTTTGAGTGATTTGTGTGTCTCTGTATGAGTGCAGATAAAAAGCGAATTGGAGTTTCCATGTCTTTTGTTTCCCTTTATTCTGCAATTTACTGTTAAAACTTGATATCAATCTATTCTATTGAATTTCAAGAAAAAACATTGACTTCCACAAAATTCTAAGTACTCACTGTAACTACTAAATACTATTGGCAATATTTTATCTTATTTGATGCTGTTTCAAAATAACTCAATCCATAGACATTTTTATATAATATTCAAATATTTTTACATTTTGTGATATTATTGTGATACTTGGAGGAGGAATTCTAAATAGTATAGAAAAGTTTTAAGATAACTTGAATTTAGAGGTAGGCTCAGTAATTATTTCATCAATATTCATAAATCTATACCCATATTAAATAATAAAATGTTTATAATTTACTGTTAACATTACCACACTTCAGTGTTTCCTGTAGAAAATATCAGAATACAAAACAAAGCTAGGTAGTCCTTCAGGTGCCTCAAAATTGGAAGAAATTTAGCAAACCATAAATACAACAGTTGCTGGTAATTGAAGATCAAACTATTTTTTCTTTTCACTCAGTCCCTGAGTGTTTACATATACTAAGTCTCTAGTTTGCAATTATTAAAGTTTTCAGGCATTGCAGAATATATTTGTAGTGATTTGTTGTTTGTAAACTTAGTATGCAGAAATCCTTATGCTCCCAAAGTAGACTTTTTTAAGAATGAGTGAGCAAAGAAATTTTGGCAATGGTCTAAAATCCTTTTCCTACTAATGCAGGAACACAAATGACACAGGGAAGCTTGGGTTCAGTATTAGATATCACAACAATATAGCTTGTTAAGCATCTGTAGCAAAAGAATGCTGTGAACTCAGGAAAAATTATGTATGCTGCTGGTTTATAAGAACGTTTATGCTGTAAAATCATAGGAACATGGTTTACTTTAATTACTGTATAACATCTTCAAGAATTCGTGTTTCTCTCTCTTTCTCTCTCTCTCTCTCTCTCTCTCTCTCTCTCTCTCTCTCTCTCTCTCTCTCTCTCTCGTGTGTGTGTGTTTAGATGTTACTTAAATGAAGCATGAAATCCTATTGCAATTACAAAAAGTTTATTTAGTCTTCAAACACTATTATGTATATATAATTCTGACTTCAAGATTTTAGAATTACTACTATTCACATTTTTATTAGATATTTTCTTTATTTATGTGTCAAATGATATCTCCTTTCCCAGTTTCCTCTAAACAAACAAACAAACAAACAAACCTGTTCCCTCTCCCCCTTCCCTGCTCACCTCTTTCACTTCCTGGCCCTGGCATTCTCTTACACTGGGATATAGAACCTTCACAGGGCAAAAGGGTCTCTCCTCCCATTGATGACTGACTAGGCCATCCTCTGCTAAACACATGCTGCTCTGAGGGTACTAGGTAGTTCAAATTGTTGTTTGTCCTAAGGGGCTGCAAACCCTTCAGCTCCTTGGGTCCTTTATCTAGCTCCTTCATTGGGGACCCTGTGCTCAGTCCAATGGATGGCTGTGAACCTCTACTTCTGTATTAGTGGGGCACTGACAGAGCCTCTCAGGAAGCCACTTTATCAGGCTCCTGTCAGACAGCACTTGCTGGAATCCACAATAGTGTCTGGATTTGATGACTGAATATGGGAAGGATTCCTAGGTGGAGCAGTCTCTGGCTTGTCCTTCCTTCAGTCTTTGCTCCATAGTTAGTCTCTACAACTCCTTCCATGGGTATTTTGTTCCCAATTTTAAGAAGGAATGAAGTATCCACACTTTGGTCTTCTTTCTTCTTGAGTTTCTTGTGGTTTGTGGATTGTGGTATTCTGAGCTTCTGGGCTAATATCACTTATCAGAGAGTGCATATCATGTATGTTGTTTAGTGATTGGGTTACCTCACTAAGGATAATATTCTCCAGATCCATCTATTTCCCTAAGAATTTCATAAATTCATTATTTTTAATAGCTGAGTAGTACTCCATTGTGCAGATGTACCACATTTTCTGTATCCATTCCTCTGATGAGGGACATCTGGATTGTTTCCAGTCATACTAGTCAGAATGGCTAAGATAAAAAATTCAAGTGACAGCAGATGCTTGTTAGGTTGTAGAGAAACAGGAACATTCCTTCATTGCTGGTGGGATTGCAAGCTGGTACAACCACTCTGGAAATCAGTTTGGCAGTTCCTCTGGAAATTGGACATAGTACTACCAGAAGACCCAGCTATACCACTCCTGGGAATATAACCAGAAGATGCTCCAACATATAATAAGGACACATGTTCCACTATTTACATTTTAAAACACATTTCATCTCAAGAAAATTAATTTTGTTTTAAAAAGTAAACATCGCTAAAGAGACAAGCAGAAGCATGTTTCCATAAGTTATTTAAAATTCAGACAACTTTATAACTAACTCTAAAATGACTACCTCTCTTCACAAGAATTTTGCCAAATATAAATGTATTTATTGCTTACATTTTTTAAAAATAGTGAGAAAATGCTAAAAGACATGCATTTTACCTCTTTATAACCAATAAACAATGAGTTTTTTAAATAGCATATTACTTTGAGTATATGTTAAAAATCATTTTATATATTCATCATAAAAGAAAATGAATGCAATAACCAGTGAGTTTTTTAAATAACATATTACTTGAGTATATGTCAAAAATCATTTTATATATTCATCATAAAAGAAAATGAATGCATATTTTACCATGTTTCCTTAGTTCTCAGATGAACTTAAGAACATTTTGTAATTCCAAGCTACAGAGATGGTAGAGTGGGTAGAGCACCAGCAACATAAGCAGGAGAATATCAATTCTATCAACCAGAAGTTACACAAAGGTTGAGCATGATATTGTATTTGCCTTCTATAATAGAGGCAGGGTACTCAAGAGACAGGAGTTTACCTCTGAATCAGTGGCAGCATGTTTAGTGATGGAACCTGTATTACGGGCATGAAGTTGAAAGTGATAAGGGCCTGGCTTCTGATGTCTCCAATCCTAGACATATAGCAGTATACACAGACATGTACAAGCAGTATAAATAACACACACACACACACACAGAGTCTACTGAATTTAATTTGTGATGCCCATAGGCATAAGTGTCTAGGGCTGCTTCATATATTTTTAAGTTGATTTTAATTTTTTTATTAGATGTTTTCTTTATTTACAATATTTCTTTTCCCAGGTTACCCTCCAAAAAATGAATAAAAAAAATAAAATAAAATAAAACAAAAACTAAAAGAAACCCCTGTTCCCTCCCCCCTCCCTCTGATCACCAACCCACCTTCTCCTGCTTACTGGCCCTGGCATTCCCCTACACTGGGGCATAGAACTTTCAGAGGACCAAGGGCCTCTCCTCCCATTGATGACTGACTTGGCCATCCTCTGCTATACACATGCTGCTGGAGCCATGAATCCCACCATGTGTACTCTTTGGTTGGAGTTTTAGTCCCTGGGAGCTCTGAGGGTACTAGTTAGTTTATATTGTTGTCCGTCGTAAGGGGCTGCAAACCCTTCAGCTCCTTGGGTCCTTTCTCTAGCTCCTTCATTGGGGACCTTGTACTCAGTCCAATGGATGGCTGTGAGCCTCTACTTCTGTATTAATTGGGTACTGTGGGAGCCTCTCAGGAGACAGCTATATCAGGCTCCTGTCATCCAGCACTTGCTGGCATCAATACTAGTGTCTAGATTTGATGATTGAATATGGGATGGATTCCCAATGAAGCAATCTCAGAATTGTCCTTCCTTTAGTTTCTGCTCCATAGTTAGTCTCTATACCTCCTTCCATGGGTATTTTGTTCGCCCTTTTAAGAAGGAACGAAGTATCTACACTTTGGTCTTCCTTCTTCTTGAGTTTCTTGTTGTTTGTGGTTTGTACTTTGTGTATTCTGATCTTCTTGGCTAATATCCACTTATCAGAGAATATATACCATGTGTGTTCTTTTGTAATTGCATTATCTCATTCAGGATGATATTCTCCAGATCTATCCATTTCCCTAAGAATTTCATAAATTCATTGTTTTTAATAGCTGAGTAGTACTCCATTGTGTAGATGTACCACATTTTCTGTATTCATTCCTCTGTTGAGGGACATCTGGGTTGTTTCCAGTTTCTCGCTATTATAAATAAGGCTGCTATGAACATAGTGGAGTATATGTCCTTATTACATGTTGGAGCATCATCTGCCTATATGCCCAGGAGTTGTATAGCTGGGTTCTCTGGTTACTACTATGTCTAATTTCCAGAGGAACTGCCAAACTGATTTACAGAGTGGTTGTACCAGCTTGCAGTCCCACCAGCAATGAAGGAGTGTTCCTCTTTCTCCACAACCTCACCAGCATCTGCTGTCACCTGAGATTTTTATCCTAGCCATTCTGACTGGTATGAGGTGGAATCTCAGGGTTGTTTTGATTTACATTTCCCTGATGACTAATGTTGAAAATTTCTTTAGGTGCTTCTCAGCCATTTGGTATTTGTCAGTTGAGATTTCTTTGTTTAGCTCTATTCCCCATTTTTTATTCAGGTTATTTGTTTCTCTGGAGTCTAACTTCTTGAGTTCTTTGTATACCTTGGATATTAGACCTCTATCAGATATAGGGTTGGTAACGATCTTTTCCCAATTTGTTGGCTGCTGTTTTGTCCTATTGACAGTGTTCTTTGCCTTACAGAAGCTTTGCAAATTCATGAGATCCCATTTTTCAATTCAGCTGCTTGTTTGGCAGTCATTATAAGCACACCATAGCATCAGTATTAGTGTCAGGCCTTGGGGCATTCCACTGAGTTGAATCCCAATTTGGGCCTGTTGTTGGACCTCCATTTTTGTTCCTGCAGTTTTTTCAGATAGGAACAATTCTGTATAAGTGGTTCTGACTGTTGAATGGCAATCTGATCCATCACTTGATGCCCTGTCTTTCTAATGGTGTTAGACTCTACAAGTTCCCTCTCCCTACTGTAGGGCATTTCATCTAAGGTCTGTTCCTTTGAGTCATGGGAGTGTCTCACCTCCCAGGTCTCTGGTACAGTCTAGAGCATCCCCCAACCTCCTACCTTCCCAGATGGCCTGTTTTGATTCTTTCTGCTCACTCTCGGGGCTTCAGAACTGTTCCCAACCAATACCTGATTATGTTCTCCTTTTCTCTTCAATGTCACCACACAAGTCCTTCTGTTCCTCATGCCCCCTGTGATTTCTCTAACTCTTTATTTAGCATTGTATAATGCAATGAATTATGACTAGTTTTAAGTATGGAGAAAATATCAAGTTAGTAACCTCCGGCATTTATCAATAAATAGGATTTATTCCTTGTCAAAATCTAGACAATATTTTACTTTTTAAAAAATTATAATTAATTTTAATTTTAATTAATTATAAAGTCTTTACTGTCCATTATCCAAGGATAAACCCATATTCCCCACAGTACTTTAGGCCCAGAATCTGAGCATAGCAGTCTCTACTTTGAGTTTCTGTCAAGGCTCTGCCCTTCCTCCAAGAATGCTCCCATGTCTATCCCATTGAGTGATTTCATCTTGAGAACAGGAGGGGTAGAGGGGAGGGAACAGGATTTTTTCGTTTGTTTGTTTTTGTTTTATTTTTTGGAGGGGAAACAGGAAAGGAGATATCACTTGAAATGTAAATAAAGAAAATGTCTAATAAAAAAGAGCTAAGTAGAGGATTTTGAATAGCAAATCTCCTAATGCAAGAAGAGTGAGGGAAATATGAAGACCTCTGTCTATTCTCCAACACAGTCCATTACTTTACATCAATATAGATGCCTTGGAAGGGATGGAAAGACCCCTTCATCTGAGTGTATGATGCTTCACCTTACTCAGGGCAAGGACTCCTTCCTTGCATATAGAACAATGTCATATGGAATTCAAAGCTTTCTCCAGTTGAGATATATATTTATGGCATCCTACAGACAACTAAGCTCTTGGTCATTATTTTTACTGTAACGTGTCATTTAAATTGATTGCTAGCAGCTCAGATTTTCCATCAGGTTCACTTGAGAACATATGAATGACAACTGTTGTTGCATGTATTAAGGTTTGAGATGTTATGTTTTGATAGTTTCTTTATTTAAATAACAATTCCCAAATTTCAGCAGTCAAACAACAAAAGTGCTATTACTTGTCATACAAATTACTCACCTTCTTTTTTTTTTAAAGTGAGAAACTAAGAATGTTCTATATTCAATTAAACGCAAATTAATTGTTGTGGCTCAGACATGGCACTCATCCTTTCTGTTCACACTAATTAGTGTTCTAATCAGAGGCTTCGTTAAATTCTAACAGGGCCCAAGAGTAAAATCACTTCATGTTTCTAGAATCTGGGAATTCACATTATGTGTCAGACAATTCTTAAGACTAGCCGTGTGAAAATGGCCTTCACATTAAATCCAATACTCTCCCTGAGAGCCCCAACTGTCTGCTTCTCACATTTCACTGCCACCTCCAAGAGACTGTCCATTGGTTCTCACACATCTTCTGGTTAAATGTGAAGTGCTCCACTGGCAAACCTGAACCCCCTGGGCCTTCACAATCTCATTCACTTTCAGCAATTGAGACACTCTTGTCTTGTCCATTTTAGGAAATATTTCTCAATACTTTTTCTAAGTCAATTCAAAAATTGATGTTTGTTAAAGTAATATTGGTATATATGAATTCTTCCTGTCAATAAAAGTGAATTTCCTATATTCTAGATATTACATAACTGTTAGAAAAATAAAAGATTAATAGTAACATGTCTGTTACAATGCTCATTTTTTTAAAAAATAGAAACAAATGATTCAAAAATGCAGTCAAATATAAGCTATTAGAAATTATTGAAAGAGAAAAAATTGTAAATAGTATGTATACCAATGTTCTGTAATTACCAAGACATATCTGATTCTGATTTTGGGGTGCACAGGTTGCTCTGAATTTCTTGCTCTCAATTTTTTTCACTAATTATATCCTTGATTGTGGTAGAATAGTTTAGGATTCTCTTTTACTTCACAGTATATCTGCATATATACATAACAAATACAAATAAATATATACTTATGAAGCAATTGAAATCCTCAGTTAGGTCATTTGATTGATGGCATATTAATTATGACTTACGAGTAGAGGAAGAGATTGACCAAATGCATCTTAAAATAGAAATATCTATGTTTCTTTAGATGCCTACCTTGTGAGGCCAGGGAATTCACTTCTAGTTTTTCAAAGTTATACAAATCAAGCAACAGAAATTTTATGAACCAAGTAAATTATAGAAATGTGTACTGAAAACAACAAATAACCACTGTTGCAGAGAAATAAACTTAGCTCAAGGCTGATATTTCTTGACAGGTGCAAAATTTTCCCTTATTTGTTTACTAAACATGCTCCAGGACAAAACTTTTTGTATAACCTTCTTTCTTCTTTCATTTGGGTTATGAACGAAGCAAATGTTCTACAGGAACTTCTCCATACCCTTGGAGGCAGAAACTGTCCTGATCAGTTTGGTATGTCCCCATGCTTGCTCACAGTCTAAATTCCTGAGCCAGAGTCATTTCCTATGATGACAGCAGGTTATTGTCAAATCTCCACAGAAATATCATGACATTGAAGCTAATAGTAAATTAGAACAATGCTATTAAGTTTGACTGGAGTCAAAGCCATTTTTTTCTGACATACAATAGATCACATATCAATACCCTTAATGAAAATGCACCCAAAGTATCAATAATATGGCTTTATAAACCCTGCCACAACATGAACTGTTTAAAAATTTTAAGAGAGGTAGGCCTATTCTTGCATTTAAAGCTGAATTGTAGTCCCACATTCTTTATTAAAGGAACAACTAAAGAATGTATTGGTTTATAAAAAGAATACTTTTGCATCAGCTAGAATGATTGGGTAAGCATAATGAGAGATTACAGATTTAGGACGGTTTCTCTGACTGGTATGGAAGGGACCATGGAAAGTTGATAGTCTATAAAATCTCCTGAAATCTGCTGATTAGAGTTATGTGTACTCACCTCAGTGAGTTTTAAGGGAAGGTGCTCATTTCCAGAGGATCTTCTCACTGAACACAGAAGTGAGTCCTGCCTCCTTTGAGACTTCACTGGTTTGAACCCTTTGATTTGCTGTTTCATTCATGTTACTCTATAGCAAAATGGTTTATCAATGCATGCTTGGACACATGTCCTAATGAAAAACATCAGGGTTTCAATTTGACCAGAGTAACTAGTACAATGTAACACTCTGGATCTGAAGCAGAGGAAAGGCTAAAAATTGTCAACCACTTCTCCTTTTCTTTTTTCCTTTTTTGTTTTTGCCTTGATAGATTTTGAAAATTCATTGACACATAAAAATATCAACTTAATATTTGAGGAAAAATCTTCAGAATTCCAGTCTAGATCACTAAATCACTAAAGCTTCAAAATCATTCAATAAATATTATAAAGATTTATAGTATAAGTTTTTACAATGACTACGTAACCCTTATTTGCAAAGTATATGTGTGCAAGGCAATGAGAACTACAAGTTTCTTTAATGTGTCTGACAGTGTTAATTAACTTAAAATATACTAATGCAAACAGCACTGCATCCTAATCTTGATGGTAAAGGTCTTGACTGTTACTGAGGTGACACACATTAACAGACTTTTACTAAGTGTCTAGCTGCAATGCCTATCTATGGGTTTGAAATCAAATGAAGCTTACTAAAATAACATGTTAATCTTGTACTAAATTCAGATAGAATAGTGTATCATTTTTATGTTAGAGAAATCTGCATTGACAGTCTATGGAAATGGCTCAATTTGTAAATTTACTGCTATGGCAGCAAGAGAATCTCTGCTTGGGTATCTTCCATCCATTGAGAGCTGGATACAGGTGTGCACTGCAGCACTGAAGCCACAGAGAATGGATGACTACCAGGGCCTGATGGGCTTTTAAGCCTAGAAGAGTCAGAACTACATGTTCACTAAGAGACCATTTCTCAAAGCAAGTAAGCTAAAGTGTGATCTAATAATACTGTGATAATTACCTTTGGCCTCAATACATATATGTGAAACATCTGCTCACAGTTACATAGACAAAGAATATACACAAATCTCTCTCTCTCTCTCTCTTTCTCTCTCTCTCACTCTCACTCTTCTCTTGTTGTGTGTCTGTATAACCCAAACATATATACAGGGGTGGAGAAAGAGGGAGAAAGAGAGGACCGATAGAGAAGGACTGAGAAATAGCTTTTTTTGAATGAAACATTATATCCAAGTGTTTTTTTTTTTTCAATTTAAAACCTGTCCAAACGCTTCCTTATCACTAGATGGCACTCTAAATTTAGACTGTGATATGTATTTCTGCAACTAGAGGCTCCATTCCTTTTGTCTTGTAAAAAAGAATTCATTGAAAGTGGTAAAGAAGTAATGTAGGAGCTTTTACATACAATTATTACAATATCCTCTTTATCTGTGAACAGAGGCCAAGAAAACATACAATGATTAATAAAAAGTAAATCATTGATTTAGAATTGAAATTAAAAGATGAGACTATCAAGATAGCACAATGGCTATTACCAAATGCTTGCTGTATAAATTTCAACATTTGTTTTTCATGTACAAAATTTTTACATATATCTTTATATTTGATAACAGACCATTATAAAATATTCTTAGTCTTGTAATCATAAAATTAATGGTTTATCCAGTTTCCATCTATCCCTTTCTTAATTAAGTTTTACTCAGAACCAAACATGGAAAATTATGTAAAGAATGAAAAGAAATGCACCTCTGTTAAAATGTATTTCTAAAGTCAAATACAATTGAGCAATAAGTCTCAAACACAAGATGATAACTTCTATGACCCCTGATATCTGAGGCCAGAGGCTCCCCAATTTGTTCACGTCTGAAGGTGATTTTCAAGTTTCTAAACAGAGTAGGAATTTTCTTGTCTGACTTCCACTTATAAGTGATGACATCTCATATAAGATGATCCAAATGAAACTTTGGAAATGTGATCTCAATCATTTGACAAGTATCAGGGCAATGATCCTATGACCCAGGATAATTGAAACAATTAACTCTTCTCTATCCAGGGACCTCAGCCCAGATGGTTAGCATAAGGGGCAGTGTGGTGTCTGGGCCACTCATTCAGACTGTCAATTAGACTGCATTAAGGAGCACATCTAGCAGAGAAAAATGCCACTGCTAGAGAAAAGAACCATTTAAAGATGGTCAATGCTTTTAAATGTTCTATATAAGAAGCCATCAGTTTTCATAGATGAAAGTTAATATATTGTTCTCTTCTTCTACAGTAAGGTCATGATTCCAATTATTATGTAAAAATGGTTACTATGAATGCTTGCGGAATCGCTGATGAACTCAGGCTTTTCTTATTCTAACCCAATATTAAAGATTGACTTTAATTCTTTGGGTCAGATATACTGGTAAGGACCTTGTGTTCTTCCTTTATATATCAGAGAATGAGACTATGTAATAAAATATCCACTGGACAAATGATAAAAAATATAATATTTCTTTACTACATACTTCCATCTAAACTGTAAGGGAGATAAACATCTTTTACACTAAGGTCAGTAGGCTATTAGTATTAAATAATAGCATTTGAACCTGGAGCCTCACAAATGCCAAACTAATACTTTAACCATGAGCTATCTTCTCAGCTATTAAGATTGTTACAGTTCTGCTTCTGAAGGGGGAAGTTAAAGTACTATGTGATTTTAAAACACATATTTCAGGAAGCATACTGGACACAGGTAGTATTATGATTTATAAATGTGTTTTACTTAATTGCATCAAAATATTCTAATACATTACTATATATGTTTAATAACTGAATAAATTTAAGAGGATACTACAATTGAAACTAACATCAGCTTTGTCACTAATGACCACTTATAGGTAACAATATAATAAGACCAAGACATAAGAAAAATGCATTTCTGATCTTAGACATTCTGATTGGTGTAAAGTGGAACCTCAGGGTTGTTTGTTTGTTTATTTATTTGTTTAATTTATTTTTATTAGATGTTTTCTTTATTTGCATTTCAAATGATATCACCTCAAAAACAAACAAACAAACAAAACAAAACCTGTTCCCTACTAAGGGGCTGCAAACCCTTCAGCTCTTTAAGTTCAGAGCCTTTTTGATTGGCCTTTTCCTAATCGCTAAGGACCTTGAACATTTCTTTAAGTGCTTCTTGGCCATTTAAGATACCTCTGTTGTGAATTCTCTGTTTAGTTAGCTACCCCAGTTTTTGATTGGGTTGTTTATTTTTTGGAGGTTAGCTTCTCGAGATCTTTATATGTTTTGGATATTAGCCTTTATCAGGTGTGGGGTTATTGAAGACTTCTTTTCAATGTGTTGGTTGCTGATTTGTCTTATTGACTATGACCTTTGCCTTACAAATGTTTTTCAGTTTCATGAGGTCCCATTTATCAATTCTGTATCTTAGAGTTTGAGCCATTGGAGTTCTGTTTATGAAATCACTCCTCTCCTGACACCTGTGCCCATGAATTCAAGGCTCTTTCTCTTCTATTAGTTTCAGTGTATCTGGTTTGATGTTCAGGTCCTTGATTGACTTAGACTTGAGATTTGTGCAAGCTGACAAATATAGATCTATTTTCATTTTTCTACATACTAACTGCCAGTTAGCCAGCACCATTTATTCAAGATGTTTTCTTTATTTCTATCTTATATTTTTGGCTTCTTTTTCAAAGATCAAGTCTCCACAAGTGTGTGGTTTTATTTTCGGGTTTTTGATTATTTTGTTTTATTATTATTATTAGATATTTACTCTATTTACATTTCAAATTTTATCCTTTTTCCTCATTTCCCCTCTGAAACAACCCCATGTCCCATCACCCCTCCTCATGCTCACTAACACATCCACTCCAGCTTCCCTGTCCTGGCATTCTGCTACACTGGGGCATCAAATCTTCTCAAGACCAAGAACCTCTTCTCCCCTTGACATCTCACAAGGTCATCCTCTGCTACAGATGAAGCTGGAGTCTTGAGTTCCGCCATGTGTACTCTTTGGTTGGTGGTTTAGTCCCTAGGAGCTCTGAGGGTACTAGATAGTTTATATTGTTGTTCCTCCTAAGGGGCTGCAAACCCTTCTGTTCCTTGGATCCTTTCTCTAGCTCCTTCATTGGGGACCATGTGCTCAGTCCAATGGATAGCTGTGAGCCTCTACTCTGTATTAGTCGGGTACTGTCAGAGCCTCTCAGGAGACAACTGTATAAGGTTTCTCTCAGCCTGTACTTGCTGGCTTCCACAATAGGGTCTGGATTTGATGACTGAATATGGGAAGGAATCCCAGATGGAACAGTCTCTGGATTATCCTTCCTTCAGTCTCTGCTCCATACTTTGTCTCTGCAACTCCTTCCGTGGGTATTTTGTTCCCCCTTCTAAGAAGGACAGAAGTATCCACACTCCAGTCTTCCTTCTTCTTGAGCTTTATGTGATCTGTGAATTGTATCTTGGATATTCTGAACTTCTTGGTCTTCAGTCCTATTCCATTGATCAATCTACCTGTCTATACCAATAGTATGCAGTTTTTATCACTATTGCTCTGTAGTACAGTTTGAGATCTGAGATAGTGATTCCCCCAGAAGTTCTTTTATTGTTAAGAAGTGTTTTTCTATCCTGGGGTTTTTGTTTTTCCAGATAAATGTGAGAATTGCTTGTTTCATGTCTTTGAAGAATTGTGTTGGAATCTTGATAGGAATTGCATTTAAACATGCATTGTTCATATCAAATTAATGTATATTGTATTCAGCATTCAATAAAATATGGCACATATTAAATTGATAATTACAATTATTATTGATCCAAATAATAACAATATTATTAAAAGTAAGAGAATGAAAAATTTTCAAAAGATACACTAAATAAATATTTCTCTTGTTCTCTTGTTTGTTGTAGAAGTCAAGATGGTAATGACAAGCCTTGAAATGAATACATCACCGGGCAGTGGTGGTGCATGCTTTTAATCCCAGCACTTGGGAGGCAGAGGCAGGCAGATTTCTGAGTTCAAGTCCAACCTGGTCTACAGAGTGAGTTCCAGGACAGTCAGGGCTACACAGTGAAACCCTTTCTCAAAATAATAATAATAATAATAATAAAGAAAAAATACATCATTGAAGCTGTATTCTTCTAAAACACTCAGATATATCTGTCAGGAAAATAAAGCTATTGGAATCACCTCACCTGAATCTGAATCCAGATGTTTCTCATCCATGGTTTGGAAACTTAAAAAAATTGGTTTAATTGCTTTTTAAGATTAGAATTGTTCATAATGAAATAGTAAAACATATGGCTAAGCAATATTACTGAAAGTTATCCATTTGAAAGATAAGCTAGAAATGAAATTCCTAGGAATCATGACGAAATATTCATTATATAGATTAACTCTCACTTACCATGGGACATAATTGCTTATTTTTATGGTCTTTCAACAAATTTATGGTCAGCTACAATATTAATTGTTCCCAATATTGTAAAGTATTATAGTTTGAAATAAATCAATAAAACACAAGAAAAAAGTTACAATGCATTGCCCAACACTAAGTGATATGTCTGCAGCATAACTCTTGGATATAAGAGACAGAGAGCATGGCTGACGAGGTGGTAGAATGATTAGAAATCAAGAGCAGAAAGTTTGCTGTAAGACTGCACCTTTTGGATAAATCTTAACACTATGGCTGTGTGAATCAGACCCAAATAAGAATGACACAAATAAACATAATAATGTTGTAGGAGGATCTATCACAAGACTCCAATCTTAGAGAAAGATCCACAGGAACCTATGGAAACTTGAGAGTAGGAGAGATAGATTTCTCCAGGGAGGAGCCCTGCTTTTGCAATACCACCTGGTCATTCCTGATTTTATATGCAAACAAGTACCATCATAGAGACTGCGTAGTTTCTATTTATATATGATATATTTAAGGATATATGCTTGTGTGTGTGTGTATATATGTGTGTGTACACACACACATATATATGTTTTATATATATGTATAATGCATGTGCATACACATAAGTACAAATATATTTGTTTTTATATAGTGTATGTATTTATATATATTAAACATAATCACAGTTAAAGAGGAAGATATGAATTTGAGACATAAAGAACATAAATACAAGAGTGAAAAGAGTCATGTATCATTATTATAGCATTTCTCCATGTTATTTTTCCAGTGCTCAATAATTATGTACATATGGCTATGACTGATGAGTACTACATTGGACAGTTATATATATTGCAAAGTCAAACTATTGACCATATGGAAAAATTTAAATACCAAATATATTGAAGAGGTAGGCTAGTCAAGCATAAATAGCTAACCTAGTTTTATTCCAACACTGAATAAACTTGTTTTGGAGATCAGTAAGTAATTCCCCTCAGAATTTAGGAAATGAAGCAGAGTGATCAAAAATCCTGATTGAAATATATGTAAATTGGAAGAAAGGGAATGAGAGAAGAAGAAACACACACAGAGAAAGAGCAAGATAGATAATAGGTAGATAAGTGAGAGAGAAAGAGGGGGGTCCCAAAGCAAATTAAGCTCAATTATTGTCCTAATCCTAAAGTGAACTCTGACCAGCCCTTCTCTGTTCTGAATAGAGAATAGCATAATTTTGTAATGTATCCATAACATGATCATCCAAAATATTTCATTTTTTCATCAATACCTATTTTTCATTTCACTTCTGAGGCAATCAAGATTACTAAAATAGTTTTTAATACAAAATAATTTCTAATAAATCTCTCAGTGTTTGTAATTTAATATATAGCTCATTGTCCAACACTGCAAACATTCATTCATTGTATTCTATTGAAAATTGCATTATTATCCTAAATTAACTTTCAGTAAATACCATTCAGTAATAAGTAGCATGATATAATCAAAAGTGCCATTTAAGCATTATTGGTTACCAATGAACTGATTATCTTTTTTTCCTATGTAAATATGGATGTTCATATTACTTCAAATTTATTGAAGAAAATACAATTCTACAAGCATTGGGTGACTTTCTTAGTTTTGAATCTTTTAGAAGTCTCTAATTTTAAGGGAAAAAACCTCTTTTAGCTGCCCCATATGCTAACTGTAGAATTCTATATCCTAAAATGACTGGAAACAATAATAAATTTATTTTCATTTCCTAATAAGTTAAAAGAGATCCATAGAAAAAAGTATTTGTAATTTCTCAATGTTTGTCCAAAAGCATATTATGTGGGGAATATAGTACATAATAATATACCCAAATGCAGATATTATAAGTCCTATTGTGTATTTTGTAAATTCCCTTGAAATTACTGTTGATCATTAGCCAATATTTGTTCCTACTCAAGGTATATATTTCTAAGCATGAGCTTATCCCTCTATAAGGAGTGAAATAATCCTTTTATTTAGTTAACTTTGTGTTTGAGGAGAAAAACAAATAGATGAGGAATATAAAGAATAGATAGAATGATAATTCTAGTTAACATAATGTCATTACAGAATACATCTTTATTAGTTTCTCTAAAACTTGCAACTTTTACATATGCAATGTCTCTTGGTAGACTTTTCCTAATCTTTTCTTATTTCTTCCACAGATGTGGTAGAAAACTTTTCTTGTTTTCTTTTTTTTTTCCCTTTTTCTACATCCACTTCCAATATAGCATACAAAGAAAGACTCAACACAAAATTTCTAATAGATATTTGTTATTAGAATAATCCTCTTATTTATCATTCAGCTGTCTTGGAATGAAACAAAAATCATAATATATGCCAGTTCTACATAGTAACAAATTATTAATAAAATATGTGAGGAGGATTCGAGAAATGGACATGGCATGGATCCTGCATGATCATCACAGCAGCTGTGATCAGTTCCATGAGGCCCTGCACAGTTTCAAGCCATCAAAATTCCAGCATGAAAGGGGAGGGGTTCCTTACATCCACTTTCTGATTAAGGATGCTTTGAACTTTATGGCTACAGAAAGAATAATGTCACTGTACTCTGAGGATATGGCTGTAGGTTATTTTGCCCAAGTGGCTAGCCATATATACATGTACATTTGGGTAGCATTAACTATGGATATAGGGATGCTCATAGTTAACTAAATTATTTTAACTAAATTTATCAATAAATAAATAAATATGTGATATATGAAGGTACTCATTATTACAAAGACATAATAACTAATATGAGGCACAGAAATTTTAGGTAACAGACATTTCTGTCATTAGGGTTTTGCATCTGTTTTGTCTATTTCTTCATGCACTAGATTTACCTTTAATAGGCAGTATGTTAAGTTGTTCCTACAAGAAGATAAGCTTATAAGCGTGAAGTTTCCAATTTATTCGTATACTGCATAGTATTCTCTTTATTATATATCTCAAAACAGAAAGTAATTTATATTGACTCTCGTGAAGATGTTCATGGAATTCAGACAACACAAAATGTTGTTCATATAAGTACTTCATATATGGAATGAAGCGAAAGATACTTACTAATGGGGGAGAGTGAAGCCAGGTAAAAGAAGAAGAAAATATAAAGAAATGATGAAATGAAAATGGAGAAAGAGACAGTACAATGTACTTTATATTTCTACATGTATTCTAGACCCTATAAAAAGTATGTCCATAAATATAAATATTATACATATATGCATATATATTACTTATTTAGTGTTAGCTACCACTGTAGTGTGTATCAACAATGTGTTCCTATATTTTCATACATTTTTTAACAATCTGGGATTTTGAAGAATTTGGTTTGATTAAAAACTAATGGTCTTGGCTAAGCACCTGGTGTTCTCTCCAGGTGAAGGCTCTTGCACTCGGATGCCTTAGGTAAATGTCGTTCACTGTGTAAAGCTGAGGCATGTGCTCTTTTCTTCATCCACTTAACATTTCCGTTCTTGTGTTCAGCTCATGTTTCAGCAGTCATTTTTGTTGAGAATTTGTAGTGCAGCTGTTGACAATGCTAGGAATTAAAATCTCACAGCACACTCCCTGTTCTTCAGACCATAATAACCCCCCTTGTCCACTCTTCCTCCTCTTCAATGTTCCTTGAGGCTTAGGTGTAAAAAAATGTGTTTGTTTTATAGATGTATCATTTGTAAAATGGCTCCACATCCCTGCATTTTGACTGGTTGTGGTATTTTCTAATTTGCTTTGTCTATTTCAAAGAAAGGTTTCCTTGATGAGTGATATAATATAATAAGTACTTGATGAGGGACGATTATACTTACCTATAGCTATAAGCATACATATTCAAACTCTAGTTGGGAAATATGATGGTTTAACAATGGTGGCTTATGATAGTCTCCAATATCCATGACTTCTCTAGCCCTGAGTATTCGGCTTGGTTTTTTGTAACAAGCATGTTTTATTCTTGTTCAGCAATTTTTCATGCCCAATTAGAGAGCGCTTGGTTACTGCCAAGGTATGTGTATTACTATTATGCACTTATAGTGCCCTTGTTATGCAAATCCCACCCTTAAAGCATACATACAAATTAATCTTATACAGACTATTAAAATATATATATACATGAAATTATATATATACATACATATATATGAAATAAATGAAAATTGATGAAAAAGATGCCACAGGTTTAGAGTAGGGCAAACAAGATTATATGGGAAGTTTTGAAGAAGAGGAAAAGAGTAATACTGTAATTATATTAAAGTCTCAAAACTAATAAATAAATAAATTAATTAATAAAAGATCTCAGGTCAATTTAAAACTATCCACTTTATACTGTATTTAGTTACTGTTTGACAAAAGGTATGGAGTGAATAAAAATGTTCTGAGAAGTACAGACAACAATTAATTTTTCAAACTTTTGAAAATATTAATTTGAAATCCATTATATTTAATAATAAACTTATGAGCTTATATTCAGAAAATTTGTCAAGTAATTACATTTAACATTCAGTTGTATAGCAACTTTACAGGTAATACTATACAGAATTGAAACATAAAACCTATAAAATAATTAAATCCAATAGAGAGTTGAGAGGGAAATTTCTCATCAAATATGAGCTTTTAGTGGAATCTACTAAAAAATAAAGGGCACTAAGAACATAAAGCAAGCAAATATTGACAAGTAAAAAGGTTGGCTGTAGATCTCCATCTCTGCTGTTCCTCCACTCCCACCTTCTCTAGTACCATCACAGCCCTGTACACAAACACCTGCTGGAGTTTCCCTTGCCTTTTGCCTCTATCCACAAGGGACTCTGTCTGCCATTCCTTTTCCAAACTCATCCCAATATTTTACCCTCCAATGCCAGCAGAACTCATGGCTAACAAAACAGCTGAACAAGCCAGGAGAACAAGTAAGCAAAATGAAGATCTTCACTACTTCCTCTCTTCTAAATCTCATCCAATGCTCTTCATTAAAACACTTGCTGCCTTCCTTCACCCCCTTGCCCACATCTTCTGAGGATCTCACAGAACTTCCCATTCTCTTCTCTCCACTCCTCTCTCCTCCCTTCATCTCCCCTCTCCTCCTTTCCTCTCCCCTCCTCTCCCCTCCCCTCCCCTCCTCTCCTCCTCTCTTCTCTTTTCTTATTCACATTACATTCCAATCACTGTCCCCATTCCTGCTTACCTCTCTGTACAATTCCTTCCCCTCTACCCATCTCTTCTTCTCTAAAATGATGTAGGCTCCTCCTGGGTGTCTCCCTACCATGGTACACAAAGTCTCTGCAGGTATAGGCATATTGTCTCACAGTTAGGCCAGACAAGGCAGCTCAGCTAGGAGAACATATCCCACAGATAGGCAATAGTTTTTGGAATAGCCCCCAGTTCCAGTTGACTAAACTGCACTGCACATTCCCTACATAAGTGTGAGTGCGGGGGGGGGGGGTCTAGATACAGCCAGTGTGGTTCAGTCTCTGAGGTCCTGAAGAATCTAGGTTAGTTGACACTGTTGATCTTCCTGTGGGGTTCCTATCCCCTACAGGGCACTCAATCCTTCCCACTACTTTTCAATAAGAGTCCCCACTTCCATCCACTGTTTGGCTGTGGTTCTCTGCTTCTTTCCTAATCAGTTGCGCAATAAAGACTCTCAGAGGAAAACCTTGCTAGACTTTGTTTGGAAGCATTAGAAAGTATCATTAATAATGTCAGGGATTGCTTATGGATGGTCTCAAGTTGTGCCTTCTATTGCTTGGACATTCCTCAGTATCTGCTGTGGTCTCCGTTCCTGCACTTCTTGCAGACAGTATAGATTTTGGATTGAAAATTGAAAATTTTCTAAATGGGTTGGTGTCCCTGTTTCTTAACTGGGGTTCCTCCTGGAAACTTCCTCTTTTTTATTTTTTTATTTTTTTATTTTTTTTATTAGATACTTTCTTATTTACAAAATCTCCTTTCCCAGGTTGCCCTGCAAAAAAGAAAGAAAAAGAAAATAAAATAAGAAAAAAAATACCCCCAAACTAAAATAATCCCCTGTTTCCTCCCCACTCCCTCTGCTCACCATCTCACCCCCTCCTGCTTACTGGCCCTGGCATTCCCCTACACTGGGGCATAGAACCTTCACTGGGCCAAGGTCCTCTACTCCCTAGAAGATCAGAATACACAAAGTACAAACCACAAACCATAAGAAACTCAAGAAGAAGGAAGACCAAAGTGAGGATACTTGGTTCCTTCTTAAAAGGGGGAACAAAATATCCATGGAAGGAGTTGTAGAAGCTAACTATGGAGCAGAGACTGAAGGAAGGGCAATTCAGAGACTGTTCCACCTGGGAATCCTTCCCATATTCAATCACCAAATCTAGACCCAATTGTGGATGCCAACAAGTGCTGGGTGACAGGAGCTTGAGGTAGCTGTCTCCTGGGAGGCTCTGACAGAATCTTCCTCTTCTTACTGTCTCTTCCCATACACAAGCGACTCCTGCCAGGTAACCAACAACACTGACTCCAGATATTCACATCTTCTCTGCTCTCCCTGAGTCTCATTCCCAGCTCTGAGACTGAAAACCTGATTGGACCTCCCTTTTCTCTCTGACACCATCCCATCACAAAGATCTTCTCCTCCAAACTTTCTTCTCCTACCTCCAAGGCATCCCATTGTCCCAGCCTTCTATATTAACAGTATTCTGCTCAGAAGTTCTTTTCTTATGCCACATGTGTTTATGTGCATATATATTCCTTACTTTCAGTTTCAGAATGTTTTGATTTATGCTGAATTATCTGATGAATCTGAACTTGAGTTTTGTGCAAGGCGATAGATATGGATCTGTTTGTACTCTTTACGTTCAACATAATATTTTCATTTATTTTTGGGAGGTCCCACATCATATTATCCAATCACATTAAATTCCTACTACTTCCCAGTCCTCCCTCATAACCTTGTTACTTCTGCTGTCCCATCCCCAACAAAAAAGTCCAATTTATACAGACATGCCATTTAACCAGCATCATTTGTTGAAGATGCTATTGTTTTCCAGTGTTTATTCCTGGCTTCTTTATCAAAAATCATGTATCCATAGGGGTGGTGATGTATGTCTTTATTTTCAACTTCATTCTAGCCATCAACATGTCTATTATTAACAGGCTTTTTCTATCACTAGAACTCTGTATGTAGTGTTAGGAATGTGAAGTGGTTCACAAGAGGGAGAAGAATGGAGTGTTCAACCAGAGTCAGCTTATTCAGTCTCCTTGGAATGGAGGTTCACAATGAAGTGAAGTCATGACTGAAGGTCTACTATAATGCTGGGGTTGAGATAAAAACAAGCAGATGAGGTTGACTGAGTCTGTTCTCCTGGATTGCTCACATCAACAAAATAATGAATAAAGAAAGAGTGATACATTTACACAAAGGAGAATTACTCTCTATTAGGAAAATGATATCATGAAATTAGGAGGCAAATGGATGGAAATAGAAGAAATAATCCTGAGTGAGGCAATCTAGATTCAGAAAGACAAATATGATATGCATTTCCTTATATGTGGATACTAACTCTTAAATACATTTTTAATAACTAACAGTTTATAATCTTAGACAGGTCAGGTATAAAGGAAAGAATGAGGGTTGGGGACACATAGCTCTCATTGATAGTGGGAAATACAATAGATTTTATGTGTGGTCTGTGGACAAGGGGACAAAAACAGAAGTATTGGGTGGGGAGAATAGGAGAGATGTGATTGAAAGAAGGTACTAGAAGAGAAACAGAATTGAGGGCATTTGAGGGATGGTATGGACTCCTCGAACAGAGACTGGCATTCTCCTGTCATCAAATCAATCTCCCAGTACTCAACTAGGTGATATCCAATGGAGTTGTTCAACAGAGGGATTCCATGGAACTTCCCAACCAAACTAAGTAATTGTGGACATAATAGGATGCTTTATAAAAATGGACAAAAAAGCCCAATCACTGAAAATCATACCAAACCAACTCACTGAACATTTAGAGGGCAGGCTGGTGCCTACAACATCACCCCTATGTTCTGGTGTCTAGTGCAGGGAGGTACTCTGCAGGCTACCAAAGAGAAACAAACACCAGCCTAGCCACAATTTCTTTCATATACACTTTGTCCTGCATGCAAAATATTCTAGGTCAAAACTAGTAGGAATAATCAACCCGTGTCGGATTTGATTTAGGGCCCATTCCAAGAGCTAGAAACCATTCCCAAGATTGACTGGATGACCAAGAACTGGAGACGACCCAGGGTAAAAATTTGTTTTAAAAATAAGTAACACTGAATGACTCCTAATGATATTCTGACATGCTAATAAAACAGTATCTTGTCCAGTCATCTTCAGAGAAACATTCTCCTTAAGCAGATAAGAACAAATAAATAGACTCACATTCCAACTTTACAGGAAAGATGCTGGAAAACACAGCTCTCAATGAGATGTCTCCATGAAATCCCTCCTCTCTGAGATCAAGACATTCAGTACAAGAAGAATGCAAGAGGCAGAGGTTATGAAAGACTGCAGGAGAACAAGAACCTATAAGTCAACTGAGCAAAAGCATATATGAACTCTCAGTAAAGAAGCATACCCAGGGCCTGCACCTGATTATCTGCATATGTTACAGCTTTCAGTTGAGAATTTTCCTAGGACTTCTGGCTGTATGAATGAGTGGATTGCTTGCTTGTTCTTGTGCCTTCACTTGGCACCCTTTTTCCTTCTACTGTTGGGCGAGTTGCCTAGTTGTACTTCAATGTGATGCTTTTCATTTATCTCATATTTTTTCTTAAAACTGTTTCAGAAAATAAAATAGTTTTGAAAGAACAACAGCACAAGAAAACAAAAAATAAATAAAGATAAAAATGTGAGGACACAGAATCTTTAGGTTGTTTCAATTCGCCTAAAATAAATGCAGTATGCAGAAATGCAATAGTGTTTCCATAAAATTCTTATGCTCATAAACTCCTACCTTCTTCAAAAATGTTCCTAATTTTCCAACATGTAAGATAATCCATGTTTGCAATAACAAATATGATTTTCACTTCTATGTAGAATATTTAGAATAGAAAAATACATAGAAATATAAGTGGACCATTAAGGATGTCGACCAGTTGATGGCAAATCTTCAGTCATCAACTCTGTCTCTGTTATCACATATGAGACAATCTTCTGAGCATATTTATGAAGAGAGCAACATAGAAATTTAAGTGCGGAAAGCATATATGCTGTGAACAAATAACAAATTAAAGGGAAAAACAGAAAGCTGAGTAGAAACACACCTCCCTATCTGTTTCCTGACCTTCATCTTCCCACTTCTGCTACTATGTCTTCTAGTTGTGATGTATTACCCCTCACATTGTTAGCCAAAATAAAATTTCCCTTCATGTTGCCTTTGTTGTATATTTTATTGCAGCAAAAAGAAAAGTAATTTATATAGAGAAGTTAGAGGAAGAGAGCTAAAAATGCAACAAAAGAATGAATTTAAACAAAGTGGACTATATGCTTGTATAAAAATGTAAGAATTAAATTATTTACTTTGGGCAATCAATAAAGAGAATCATTGTTACTAATGTGAATAGGTTTGCATAATAGTTGCCTCAACTGAAAGGGTAAAACATTTAGAGAATTCTAAGGCTGTAGGTGAAATAGATATTGAATTTATTTGACCTGATATTATACAAAACATTTTCACAACATCTGATTAAGTTCAGCAATGTTCTATTAAAAGATGGTTTGGTAATTTTAGTTTAAGATAACAAAAGTAGAGGAGTTGATAAAATAATAAGCATAACTGATAAAACCCTCAATTACAGAATATATAATAGAATACTCATAGGTATGTTTGAGCACACAAATAAAGCTAAACAAAGAAATAAGAATTAGGAAATGTGGTCCCAGTCACATAAACCTGCTTTGGAAGGAAGTCAAGATCAATAGCAATATTCTATACTCTTTCAGAAGTTTCCTCTATACTTCATACTTCATAAATAAGACCAGAAGCAAAGGACCTAGAAAACTATTTTGGGGGTTTAGCTAGTTGTCTAGCATTGATCCATGTCCTGAAAGCTATCAAGGGAGAAACACTACTGAGATGATACTCCAATCCAGACTCATGACAACAAACAATGACCAGAAGAGCAAGATGTCTTCAATAGTACTGTAGTAACACATTTATCTAAATGGAAACTGACAATAGTCTAATTCATCCAAAGGCATGCTCTATAGGAGGCAATATAATCTACTGGAAACCTATGAAACCTAGAGGAGAACCTACTACTGACACTTTTCCAGATGAATAAGATTTCTAAAGTTATTCTAGATGCGTATCCTCATAACCAGAGATACCTCTAGCTCCCCATCAAGGGAGCTTCTTTTTCTGGACATGCCAACGAGTACAAATAGAGAAAGTAGTGTTAGTGGGATTCCAAATATGAATTAGCTTGTCAACTGTGTAACCCATATATCTAAGGTTCAGGAAACATCATGAAAGAAGAAAGCAATATATATATATATATATATATATATATATATGTATATATATATATATATATATTTCAGAGGACCACAAGACCTGATACAAGTATTGTCCTCTAGATATATTAGGACCATTGACACCATGAAATATCAACAATATAATTGACTAAACAGATCAAAATAATGATTCGAAGAGTCAACATGCCAATATGAATGGAAAAATTTTACAAGGTCTCATCAGGAGATGAAGAGCTTATAAGTTTATGGATGCTAAGAGAGGGAGAATGGCTTCTGTACAAAAGGAACACCCTGGAAGGTTGTTTGAATCCATGCTATTAGCCCAAAATGCATGTGTATAGAAGCAACACTATATTAATGAACTACATATTTTTTTTTCTGTGTTTCTGTATCCATGTGATTCTCTCTGTGTGTTTGTGTGTGTGTGTTTGTGTGTAAAATAACAATATATTTTTAAAAAGAGGTCATGGATTTGATAATGTATGAGACTGACATTGAGGGGGCTGTATTTATTGTATGTCACATATTTGACCACTTAGCAGTGTCTGACTTTGGAAAGTTAAGGATGAGGTATAATTTCACTGTCTCACTTTAAGATTACTTGACTGTATATTTGTTATATTCCTTCTAGAATAATAACAGTATTTTAAAGAACCTTCCTTATTTGGTGAAATAACTCTGATATAGGAGAGGAGAATTCTCTTTGCAAAGTTGACAATTCTACGTGTACATTTTAAGTTTAGATTTACCCATTCTCCTCTTTAGGGAAAATGGTAAATATAATCAATTTCCATTATTTCTTGTAGTTTTGTACTATAATGTTTCTTTAAGAACTGAGTTAGCAAATATTGAATAATTGTTCCTAGGAGAGATGTAGGGAACGGTTTTAGGGAGCTTCTGCTCATACATTTTTTTTCCAACCAATCAATATATTATTTGTTTTATGTTTGCTTCTTTGTAATACATATTTACTGGATTAAAATTGAACTCAAAGTCAATAGTACTTTAACTCAAGCATGAGATAACTAATCTAAAACATATTTTTTTCCCATAGAAAGGCACATGACTCCCTTCCTGTACTTAAGAACAATGGTCAACACTTCACCCCTATTCTTTTGGGAAATTTTAGACAATTTAATTATCAATGATAGACATAAAAAAGCATTAAAACGTTCAGGCAACAACAAAATAAATTTATGGTATAAAAGCTGAGATACAAGAGCAGAGTATTTTCTTGTCTCACTTCAGCTGTGAACACAACCTGCCTTAGGCAAAAGTAGAGGGTATCTGAGATTTTTTTCCTGATCTTCATATGCAAGTCTGCATACACATAGTTCTACACACAAACCGGATAGAAAGGGTCTAGATGAACCAAATAAAAGGCAGATATACACACCTGTGCAATAGAGAATTGACTATTGTGAGAAACATGCTCTCTGGTCAGATTTAAAGCCCACTCCACATGGACGCAGGAGGATGACTGATCCCTGGAATGTTGAGTCCAGTAACAATGAAAGTGTAAGGAAGTAGTAGGCACATTCAGGGAACTGATTGCTGATAGTTAATTAAACTGGCATAGACAAAAGATAACTTCTAAATATGTGTGCTTCCCATTCTTCATAGAGAAGCTTCCGCTCACAGCCAGCAGTGGTGAATGCAGAAACTGATAGCTACCACAAATTGATAAGTTTAAGCTGTTGATAAGTGTCAACCCCGAGCAAGTCATTTAGTCCATGCCCTACAGAGGTGAGAGCACATTTTGGAAGAGAAGAAAGGAAGTATGTAAGAGCTTAAAGATAAGCCAAAGTTATAGAAGGTTTCAAATATTCTAAATTTGAATTATTTTGTGTGTCTCAAAAATTAACCTTGTATGTATTATAAGCATTGCCTAAGTAAATGCACTGACATTTTAGAAAGGAGTCACACTTCCAGAATTAATAAAAGAGTTCTATCTACTCCACTGACTCTCTTATCAGCCTTAGAATGACTGCTTTGAAATTTTAACTTTGCCATTACTAAAATGTTCTCATTTCTCATTTTTAAGTTAATCTGATTTTAGTGCATATTCTTACAGGTGAAATGGTTTATAAAAAAACTGTTTAAATGAGATTTAAACATTTATGTATATTTTAATTTATTATTACTATCATTACTGTTGCTGTTGCTCCTGCTGTTGTTGTATATACCACATGCATATGGGTGCACATGAAAGCTAGAAGAATTTTAATTACCTTTGAGATGAAATCAGAGACTAGTGTGAGCTGCCTGATGTTTGCAATGTCAGTATGTGTTCTTAACTGAAAAAACATTTTTCCAGTTCTAATTGAAATGACATTACAGAGACTAAACCATCAAGCAAAGAGTACAAATGGAGAGACCAATAGCTCCAGTTGCACATGCAGCAGAGATGGCTTTGTCTGACATCAGTGGGAGGAGAGGCCCTTGGTCCTGTGGAGGCCCGATTCCCCAGAGCAGGGAGATGCTAGAGTGGTGAACAAGGAGTGAGTAAGTGGGTAGAGGAGCACCTTCATAGAGGCAAAGGGGAATGGGATTAGCAGGGGTAGGATGGAGGGGTTCTGTGGAGGGGCAACTGGGAAGGAGGATATCATTTAAAATGAAAACAAATAAGATGATTAAGAAAAAAATTAGAAATAAACCAAAATACAAAAACAAACTGCATTGAATTGTTTATAAAATTCCATTTTCTATCTATCTATCTATCTATCTATCTATCTATCTATCTATCTATATATCATCTATGTATCTATCTATCTATCTATCTATCTATCTATCTATCTATCTATTTATTTACCTACTTATAGCATATCAGGGCATAGCATTGCATCCGTGAACATCAGAAGATATCATTTGGTCATCAGTCCTTTCTTAGCATATTCTGGTATCAAAACCATGTTAGCATATTTGGTAGCAAAATTATTTTTACCTACTAATATATCTGGAAGCCTTCCAAATATTTAATAATAATAATAGATGGTTTCTCCTTTGCTCTGAAAATGTGAGAATCTATTCCATGTTCATAATATATTTTCTATATTCTTATATATCAAACTGTCATAGGTCATCAGAACTCAAGGAACAAACTATGATAAAATACAAATTCTAAAATTTCAAGTCTGTTACAGTGTAGTTGCCACTTGGATAATGATAATAAATATGATATAAAAATAATAAAATAATGAATAAGCCTACAAAATGAATTATGAATTTGTTTTATGTAAATGGCCAATACAGACTAATCTTAATTCTTAAAACTATGTAATATATTGTAGTTTTTCATAAAAGTTAATAAAATGAATTATTTTACCTGGTACATATTTTTGAATACAGAATAAACAACAGATAAATCTCTTCCTTCCTTTTTTATAACAAATGTATGATATTTGTGAAATGATATATAATACCATTTCAACAAGGAGTTCACTGTGTTATTTTTAAAGGTTATAAACTTTAAAAAATGACTTACATCTCTTGAGAATAAGCATAAAGAAAAAAAATCTTGTGGTTTTCCACTTGTTTTCCCAAATGTGATGGTTTAATGAGTGAACTTTCATGAGTTTAGAACTTTTTCACTTGACATTAAATAAAGTACCTCAAGTTACAGATTATGTTTCCCTGAAAATCAAATGAAGTAAAGAATGATTATTTCACATAGTATAAAAGTCTTAATCTCCAACTATCTTTGAACAGCAAGCAGGGACATATAATAAAGAGAAATAAGATTGAAGAATCCATTGGATTGTGTGACACACACTCTAGGAAACTGGAATATGCCTTTAGGCCATAACACTATTACAACAAAGTTTTCTCTCTGTTATCCTTTGCCAATGAAACAAAACAGGCATTTAAGACTAGTATTACTTGTATCTATACAAGTAATACTAGTATTACTTATATCAATATAGTGATCTATATTGCTTAAAAGTTTTAAAAATATAAACAGCAAAATAAAAAAGTAAAAATAAAATATTCTCATTATTTTAGAGAGCACTGAACCTGTTACATAAATAAATAACAAATTTATGGATATTTTAATATATAATATTTAATCATAATAAAGCCACATAAATAGAAAACCAGGGATTTTCTTATGCTTATGCAAGCTCTAGCTTCAATACTTTTTTCTTATTGATTTAAGAGATGTAGGGGAAAATAAAAGGCTGCTTTTACTAGGTGCCAATTCCATTCTTCACATACATAATAAAATAAAAGGGGAAAATTGTGACAGGAACAAAGAAAGAGAAGCCAACAGAGTAGAGAATGTGAGTTGTCATTTTATTGTTGTTGTTAATCTAAAATATGAACTACTTAAATTAATCCTATTGAATAAGATAAGCCAGAAAAACATATGGGAAATATATAGTTGTATTTTGTTGGTCTGCTTTTAAGTTTTTTTTGTTTTGTTTTTTGTCTCTGGTGTTTTGGTTTTGTGCTAAGCTGAATCTTGGTTCGATTTTATTCCTTTACTATTCTCCGTCTCCCTTCAAATCACATGTCACTGGAAGTATTGGGAGGCAGGCAGAGATTTCAGTATTATAGCAGTTCCCTTCTTTGATGCTCTTTTTCATGTTGCCTAAAGGCTTGCCATATAAAGTCCTTTTCAGAACTTCCAATCTAGGGTAGGAATGTCAAGTAGCATGTTAAAACAAATTCTCTGTATTCCCCAAATCTCATCTGAGTTGTCGTTATTAAGCAAAGGGTATTCTCTGTAGGAAAATGTGCAGAAGTCAGAATCTAAACCACAGTGGTTTTAAAAGATCTTTCAAAATCATCTCTTTTTTTTTTAAACA
>NW_022196915.1:94582876-94609155 GCF_008632895.1 Mastomys coucha | reverse complement strand
GAAAATGACACCAAGCTGGCAACTGTAGTTAAGCCTGGGTATGCCTGGCAACAAATGTGTGTGTGTGTGTGTGTGTGTGTGTGTGTGTGTGTGTGTTCATGATCAAAAGAATTTTGAAACCTATCAGACTTGTCCTTCCTGTTTTTATAATAAAAATGCCAATAGTGTAAAAGTTTTGATATATCAGTGACTAAAACAGTAGTAAGTAAAAAACAAACAACTGAGCTTACTGTTTTATTTTTACTGAAAATAGATTCTTCTGTCATAAAATTCATATCCCAGCTACAGTTTTCTTTCCTTCCACTCTTTTTCCCTTTATCCAGGTGGATTCGTTCTTTGTTTCATATTCAGAAACACAGTAGACTTCCAAGACAGGTCAATCGAAATAAGACAAAACAAGATACAGTAGGACAGGACAAGGCAACCCAATATGATTAAAAAAAAGTCCCTAAAACCAGCAAAAGATTCAGTTAAGAGTTCCCCCAAAACACTGCTAACAGTAGTAACATGTATCCAGAGGACCCGATGCAGTCGCAGGAAGGTGGACGCTAACAGCAGTAAGATGTATGCAGAGGACCCGATGCAGTCACTGCTAACAGCAGTAACATGTATGCAGAGGACCCGATGCAGTCTCAGGAAGGTGGACGCTAACAGCAGTAACATGCATGCAGAGGACCCGATGCAGTCACTGCTAACAGCAGTAACATGCATGCAGAGGACCCGATGCAGTCGCAGGAAAGGTGGACTTGCTGCTTTAGTCTCCACAGAGAGACTCTTGACACTGCTTAGTTGATTTAGTGGGCCATGTTGTCCTGGCACCCCTCATTCCCTATGAGCCCTAAATTATTTCCTCTCTCTCTCTCTTCTGTGGTTTTCCCCAGTATCTGAGAGTTTAATATTAATGTGAACGTTAATGGAGCTATGGAATTCATCAATATTTTTAATTGTCCTCTTGTACATATGTAATCTGATTGTAGCATATCATATCAAAATTATATAATAATGAATGTTTCCATAATTCTGAAAAACTATGAAATAATTATTTTTAATAATTTATATTTACAAGTTCATCTCTTTTGTCACATAAACTTTGGTAATAATTCATTGTTTTTAAATGTGACTTTAAAAAGATTTATTTATTTTTTTTATATCAGTGCACCATAGCTGTCTTCAGACACAACAAGAAAGGGTATCAGATCCCATTACAGATGGTTTGTAAGCCACCATGTGATTGCGGGGATAACTGAACTCAGGACGTTTGGAAAAGCAACCAGTGCTCTTAACAGTTGAACCATCTCCCCAGTGGTTCTTAAAAATTCATTTTTAAGTACTAATATGTATTTTTCTATATAAAAGGAAGCATATTCTAGTCACTCAACTACAGCCTTTTAAATTCATATTAAGGTGATTTCATACCAATGCACTTTGAAATGAGATTTTTCTAAGAAATAGGCATGCAAAAAAATAAAACACAATATTTCTCTTCTTCACCCATATCTTTCTTCTTCTACCCTCTCTACCCTCCATTCTATCCTCACAGATTTATTAAAATGTTACATAGTCATGCATAAGCCCATATTAATACATCAAACATATAATTTAACATAGCAGTAACATGACAACCAGAGAACATATTTCTGCCTAATGATTCTATAAAAAACATATTTCTTACCAAAAACAGTAACATTAAAAGTTGCATAGTCTTCTTAGGGACACTATTTAATTTTAAAATACTTTTAGTATTTAAAGAAAATAATTTGTCAACTTATATTTGACACAATCAAAACATTTGGCACTGGGGGAAATGTCCCATTCGGCTGACTGACTAATGCATTATGCAGTTATGTCCCAGAATAGAAGCCTGTGTGTAAACAAACAAATTAAGACACTTCTTCATTAGATCAAGTGATAAATCTGAGTTTAATTTTTCTCTTGTTAGAAGGAATTAGTTACATAAAAATTGATAATGCCAATTTATGGATGATTATTGTCACAATTTGAAATGGTAGGTTCTTTTTTAAATTATATTCTTAGCAATAGTTCAAGCAGGTGTTTGGGTTTTAGTGAGTTGGTTTTTTATTTTTTATTTTTATTTTTTTGACTGATCAGGATTAAGAACATAAATACATTTACAATCATGTCTGTAAAGTAGATCAAGAGTATTTTCTCTTTCTGAATTATATATTTCAATACTTTCCTTCAATTCTTTAACTCATTCTAAATTATAATTTTCAATTCATTCAATGACGGTCTTCAATGTTGTGTCCATCACAATTTATATAGAGCACCTCTACTATCTCAGGATTCAGTAACTGGAATTATGGTTCTTATAACATTGAAATCAGGTGAAATTATGTGTGTGCAGACTGTATTATGGAATTGCTAATGATAACAGAGGAGGAAGATATATGAGATCCAGCTGATCGCTGGAAGACTGGAGAGGGTTTCTCAAGAGTAACTGAGTTGCCAGCCTGATTTTCACCTTCTCAGAACCTGGGACTCTGAGAGAAAAACTTCCGTTGTTTAAACACAGGTTAATTTGCTTGTTTCCTCAATCAGAGCACAAAGACACACCATAGAGTAGTCTTTGATATGACCACTGCTTTCTTTCTAAGTTAGATAATAATGAAATCATTTTTGTCGTGCCGATAAGTGATGTAAGCACCTAATGTTATAAATAAGTCTGCCTCCATCTGATCACTGAAGAAGTTCCACTACAAACACATGCTAAAAGAGCGGGTGAAACAAATTTCAACATTAAAAAGTCAGAAACACCATAAAAATCAATATTTGGAATTGGTAATGATAAGTACAAAAATTAAAATTCATTTCTCAAACAAGTGATAAACTCTGATACTTAACTCTGGAAGAAAAGTTAAAGAGTAATCTACTCTACATGGCAATAATTATTTTATCTAATTTTATTCCATGTAGTCTTGAGTCTGTTGAAGTATATAGGATAAAAATTCCCCACTGTGTGTTAGTTTACGTGTAGAAAATTGATCATTGAGCATCCTACCTGACCTGCTTAACACTTTCAATGTAGTAATATACCATGGAAATGGAGATTAATGATGATTGATTTAACTCATAATGTTATCATATCCTGTATGTGTCACTTGTTTGATAAGCCCTCCTAGAGAATTAAATACCCTAATCATATGACCTTGTGAATATTTGTTCCCAAGAAGATAATCACAGATATTTAAACCCACATATATTTAGTCATAAAGAAAACTAGATCATTCTACAAAAGTTTTCCACAAAAACAACAGCTACACTCACAGGGATTCTGAATCCCTTTGGAGTTCCTCAGAATCAAGTAAGTAAAGAGAGCAGGTACCAATGAGCCATCAAAACCATGGTATTTAACATGATGCAAGACACTGAGGATGTCAAGGTATTATTTGGAGAAATAAAGTACATATTAAAAATACATTAAAAATGTTAAAGCACAAATGGTTAATATAAAGAGGACAAAGAAACTTAAGGAACTGGGATTAGTTTAGTAATAAAAGGAAGTATAGAAATAGGGAATAGGGAACATGAACATGAGGATATTGTAAGATGACTTATTTCACTTTGTTTAACATATAAGCAAGATGATAAACAGGACAATTTATATTGACACAAACTCTGACATTAAGATTAAGCTCTAAAATCATAAAAATTTTTGGAGACTCTTATTCAATAAAAAAAATGTTTTTAAATTATTCATGAAATACATTATACCAAGACTATAACTCAGAAATAGTTTTAAATTTAAATATTAAAACTTAAAACTTATGAAACATTAAGTAAGGGTATCATAAGTGTTTCACACTTATTTAGGAGATCTGAATTTAGATGAAACAAAGAAAAACATAATAAAACAGATGGACATTGCTGGTGTAAGATTTAGACAAGATAAAATATGGTGGGAGAAAGGGAAGAGGTACAGTCTGGCTTTTTGAAGATACAAAATACAAGAGAAGAATGTTATCAAGTTTAACAGCAAAAAATTTACAATGAGCAATGAAAATAATGGAACTATTGAGAGAAATATTTTGGATTGCTTTAATTGATGTTTGCTGAATAAGCAGATCTAATTCAAAGGGTTATCACTTGATCTTAGCCAAAAGGAAGAGAAGAGATTCAAATGGATATCAATGAGGACATGTCAAAAAAACCAATTCCACAAGCAGACTTGTAATGTCTAAAAATATATTCTTATCATAGATACATAGCATATACACAGTAATCAAAACAGAAATGTAGACAACTCTACAATCTGTGACTCTGTATGACTCTTCAAGTCTTATTTCCAGAGCAGACTATGTAACATCTTCTAGCATTCCAGTCAATGGCTAGCAGGAAGAAGATTCCTCTATGTTCCATCTAGATTTGTCTATACCTGTCCACAGAGTGTGTATAGCTATGTTATTGACTTTTTTTTATCAACTTGTTCTCATTGACTGCCAAAAGGAGCATAAAATGCCTGTATAACATTTGGAAAATGTGGGTCTTAGATAACCATCATTTCATATGCAAATATCTCACACCTGGCATTAAAGCATGCAGTCTATTCTACTTCTGAAATTCTGTTTTCCTTTACAAATATTTTTAAAGTGATTTAAAAATAATTAACCTTTACTTTTATATTCCCTACTTCTATACTTCCATTTAAACTAATCCCACTTTCTTTTCTTTGTCCTCTTTATATTAACCATGTATGCTTTTTTGTTTGTTTGTTTGTTTGTTTGTTTGTTTGTTTTAAAGACAGGGTTTTTCTGTATAGTCCTGGCTGTCCTGGAACTCACTCTGTAGAACAGGCTGGCCTCAAACTAAGAAATCCACCTGCCTCTGCCTCCCAAGTGCTGGGATTAAAGGCGTGCACCACCACTGCCCAGCTTATGCTTTATTTTCTTTAATGTGAGTGTATATCTAATCTATTTCCTCAAATATTACTTTAACTTACTCAATGTCTTGCATCATGCTAAATACATGTTTGGACAGCTCATTGGTGCCTGGCTATTTTACTCTTCTAATTAAGTTAATCTGGACTCCATTCCCACTGTGAGCTCCCATCCACAACCTCCATTCTTTCCTAAATTTAACACCATAAATTATTCTCCTCTTTTTTCTCATTACCTATGTTCTGCTTTTCCTTCCTCTGCCCATTGCATTCACCCCATCATATGGGCCTTTTTAAATATTTTCTTCTCATTTACATTTATGATATCCTGGGTTGACACATACTAATCTAGAGAGTAGACATTAAGAAATCAGATGCCTAGTGTTATGTCAACTTGACACAAATTAGAGTTATCTGTAATAAGAGAACCTATATTGAGAAAAATGCCTCCAAATGATTGTGCTGTAAGGCATTTTGTTTAGCAATTATGGATGAAGAAGGGTCCAGACTGTGAGTAGTTCTGCCCCTGCATTCTACAAGATGCCAGAATGATCATTCCATTATAGCAAGCCTCTGTGTTTTCTGTATGAGCTTCTGTCTCCAAATTTCTGCTCTATTTGAGTTTCTGTCTGACTTTTTTGAAGATGAACAATGGCAAAATGCACAAATGAGAAATAATACTGGGAATTTGTGGTCGTGACCCTGAGTTATGAAGAGAAAATATTTTGTGTATTATATGGATGCATCACCTGTCAATTAAAAAGCCTATGACATATGGCTAAGGAATGAAATAGAGTTGGGGCATCGAGGAGAGAGAGAGGGTAGGGATCAGTCCTGGAAGACGTACCGAGCTGAACACATGGTACCTGAGTAGAGGTAACCAGCTACGTGGCAGAATCTAGGATAAGATAAAATAGGTTATCTTTAGTTACAATCTAGTCAGAGTATAGCCTGGATATGTGGCCAAGGCATTTGTAAGTATATTTTGATTCTTAGTCTTATTTCTGGGAGCAAGGGACTGGGAGAAAGAACTGAACTTTAACTTCATCATGGTTATTGCATATTATGTATTTTTGTTAGTTTTATTCACTTACCTACAACACACATAATTTTATTTTTCATATTGAAAGTGTAATTGTGTATTTTTCACACATTTTCAATACTAGTTTTCCAATTGAACAATATCTAGGTTGATTAAATTTCCTTGCTATTGTGAATGAAGACATTGTGGAAATGGATGATCAACTATCTTTGTAGTATGATATAATCTTTTGAGTGATCCAAGGAATGATATAGTAGGGGCATGACTTCTATAAGGGTAACCAACTGATCTCTCTTTGGTTTTAAGACACACTCCATAAGGTAGAACTGATATCCAATACTCTATATATCTTAATAAACCCATGCCCATGAAGGTTATACCAGTTGACAACTGATCCAGATTCAATCAGAGAAGGCTTTGTTTGCAATGAGCATTGGTGAACTGCAGATAAGCATAGCTGTTCAGAGTATTTATAATAGGTAAGTCTGAATGCACAGTCATAAATAAGACACTCCATTTGAGGCTTAGAATTCAACTCCAAATAAGAGCTAGAAAGATCCTGAAAGCTGGGTAAAATAGCTATGAAGTTCTATATTGAGTATTGCACAACTAATGAGTTCATGACCTCCTAACATTTAGCTCAGTCTACTTGCTCTACATAACACTGAACAAATCATCAATAGACAATGTATTATCAATGGTCTCATGAGATCCTATTCCTTACTGCTGAACTACTCAAATGTGATAGGTTCTTTTAAAGAGCTGCTGTTGTTATAAGTCTCAATAACCACTGAGAAGTGCACCAGACTACAGTAGACAGAGTCAATTTCAGGATTTTGAACAACTGATACATTTACAGCACAGCTCTTGCACCTAAAGATCAAGGGACCATAATGGAAACAGGTGCAAAAGGTTATAAGATCCAAAAGAATTGGACATTTGGCTGTAAGACTTTTTCTCCTAAGAAATATCAGAAAATCTATGTTTCTTGGATTTTTCTCCTCTTATATTATTTAATCATGACTATAGATTTCCCCCTCATCTCTTAGTTCCTTCCTATGACCTCCATCCTCCCTTCTATTTAGTCCTACTCTGTTTTCCTTCAGAAAGAAAAGCAGACCTCCCAGGGTTATCATTCAAACATGGCATAAGAAGTTAAAGTAAGACCAGACACATACCATCATATTAAAGCTGGACAAGGCATACCAGTAAGGGAAAATTAATCCCCAAAGCAGCCAAAAATGTCAGATAGGTCCTTCTCATGCTGTTAGGAATCCCACATGAACTCCAAGCTGTACAACCATACCATCCTTGACTCCTAATAAGAAAACATGAATATTTTAGAAATGTAGAAAGAGAAAGCAATAATAATATGGTTTAGGTAAGAGTGTGACATATTAAGGCAATCAGAATTCACCATATACATGTATGGAATTGTCAAAGAGCAAGTATTACATTGCTAAGAGCCAAAGGAAGTGATGTATCAAATGTCTATATATGATTAATTGAAATTTTGCAATAAATAAAGATAATTTGACATTGGTATAATTTAGGTATGCTGTATAAAATTTTCATCAAATGCTAGAGAACCAAGGTCTATATCCAGAAAGTAAAATAAGCTACATGGATGTTTGAGTGTCAACTCCCAGAAACATCAGTGTGAATCTACTGACATTTTTATTACAACTCAGAAAGCTGGAAGAATATCACTTGCTAAAGAGATAACTTCAGAGTAACAGTTCTGGATGCCAAAAGATACTTGATTGATTAAAGGTTACTGAAAAGAAAATCATTTCCTTATTTCATTATTTCATTAAATCAAATGCTGTTAAAGATTTTTATTGTAATATTAGAACCTCAAATTTTCTACAAGGAAATGCTGATTAAAAATTAGTCTGGACCCATGGCTCCAGCTACATATATAGCAGAGGATGGCCTTGTTGTACATCAGTGGGAGGAGAAGCCCTTGGACTTGGCTCAATGCCCCAGTATAGGAGAATGCCAGGGTGGGGTGGTGGGAGTGGGTGAGTAGGAGAGGGAGCACCCTCATAGAAGCAGAGGGAGGATGGGATAGGGTTTTTGGAGGGGGAAACCTAGAAAGGAGATAACATTATACATATAAATAAATAAGATATTCAATAAGAAAATAGTCTAAAGAATGAGCCACTGAGAAGGTAAAATTGAACACTGAAGACATAACAAGTCATTTATTTTCTAAGAAATCTTAAAATAAATAAGATTATATGGTAGTGGTAAGTGTATATCAAAATACATAAAAAATCATGTTTCTCAAAAAATAATGCATGTAGTGTTTTTGGACTTTCATTAAAATCATAATTTCTTGATATTCTAATTAATATATCAATAAATGAATATGGATTGTAAATGAACAGCAGGGTTTTGGCAGAGCTGAGATAAGAAAACTTTGCAATGAGAGGCAGAATATTTGCTAAAGCGCACTTCAGCTGTAGTTGAAGCACACTGCTTGTCAGCTTAGCCAGAGCCCTGTGGAAGAATGATCATGACCAAACCTTATGTTTTCAGGTTTATTCAATACTTTATATCTCACCAGTGAGAGAGGAGGAATGATCTCACAATATATTCGACCTAATTACAGGTAGAAAAAAAAGTAAGATAGAAATGTAGGGTTGTATGAAAAGATGTGGAAGAAAGGGAATGGGGTGGGTTCCATCCAAATACACTACAGATCAGTATAAAATTCCCAAACAACATGGGTTTTGCCCATGGAAGTAAGATCCTCCTCTTTCTCCTCTTAGTCCAACTTTTCACTTCCTCTTCACAGAACATTTCTAAATAACCAAAGGTTCTGTAGAAACATTCACTGAAAGAAAGAAAAATAGCCAAGAAGTAGCTTTTAAGGTATTCAACATTCTTTACCCATTTGGGAAGTAAAATTAAAACATCTTTGAGATTCATCTTATCTTAGTTGAATAGTTATATCAAGAAAAAAATAACTGGAAATAAATGCTGTCAAGAATGAAGGTAAGGTAAAACCCTTACTTATTGATAGTAGGTTTACAAACTACAGTTACTATGAAAATCAATATTGATAATCCTCTCAAAGCTAAAAGTATATCTACCATATGACCCAGACATACCATAATTTGGCATATATGCAAAGGACTGGTTATCCTTTTTACAGAGATAAATACATAGACATATACATCACTGTTTTAGTCACAGTATTTAAGATATTGAACAATCCAGATGTTATTCAGTATATAAGTGGATAATGGAAATGTGCTACTTATACATGATGAACTTCTTTCTATTCAGCTATAAAAAGGATGAAATCAGGAAGTTTCCTGATAAAATTATTGAACTGGAAAATACTATCCTGAGGTAATCAAGACCCATAAAAATATATTTTATTTTCCCTCCTCTTCATGGACTCTAGCTCTGGAACACTAAAACTGAGTATATTAACTTAAATAACCTACATAATTCTGGAGAATAGAAAAAGAAATGAAAAATGGAGCTCCAGAGAGAAATCATAGCACATAGAAGATATGAACTGGGAAAGAGGAATTTAGGAAGGGGTTTACATTAATTATGAAGAAAGACGATGATACATAAAAAGAAGAGAATGGAAAGATAAGCAAAATTAACAATACTTGAAAACAACTCAAATACTTTTCATATTTTATAAGATTATTTAAAATATATGTCAGATGTAGAAACTCTTCTTTGCCATTGTTTGGGGAATCTGGGACACTTCAAAACAATGTAGCTTTCTTCTAATGTCTTTGCTTGACTCCTAGATTTAAAGTAAGACCCTGATGCTGAAGGTAACATTTCTCATGCACAGGACTTCAAGGATTCGACCTGGAGGTGACCTGAAACTTTATTCCCTACGGGACTGAATATGTACTGCAATATGAAATGTTGCTATATAAGGTGTTCAGCAAGAAAAGCAATCAAATAGATCTTCTCAATAATAAAGCCCATGAACGACACTGGCCAGTCTTGAAAGATAGTGCTGTGCTGGAATTGTGCCTATTTTATTTGAAGGGGTAAATATATTTGCCCAAATAAACTTGTGCTGCTCCATAGAAGGGAATCCATGCCTAATTCTGTAAACATACCCAGCAAGCTGTGATTAGAGAGCTTAGTAATCCTAGAGGAGAACCTACTATTCCTTTCAGTTAAATCAGAAGATTTTTATTCTAATCTGAATGCTTGCCTTTATATCAACTGATAAAGGTAGATCTACATTCTCCTCAGAGAGCCATAACTGTTCAAAATGCTTAAAATATGTAAGCATGGGGTGCCCAACCTGAATTGATAAATTCTATACAATTCAACCCCAACCTTCAGACTTAATTTATGGATATTGAGCCCATGAATATGAAACTGATTTAATGCTTCATGTATATTAGTCCAATTCAATTACATGATTTTACTGAAACTTATTATTATCATGACTGTATTATCATTTTTATAATACTCTTGATACTGGATTTTTAAGGTTATATGTGAAAAAAATAATAAGAGACCATAAAATTTCTTTGGTTTGGTTCCTTTCTCATGTCAGGCTTAATAAAATGCTAATGAATAATAAGTGCATTATTTGTTTAACGTGTAACTAGCTCTTGCATATGCACATTCATCAACTAAAAACCAAAATATTTATGTTCATTTTTGTCATTATTCTGTGAGCAATATGATTTATCAATTAATTACATCAAAATTGCTTTGTAATAAATATTATATATAACATAAGATGATTCAAAAGATTCAGAAATATATGCCAAATCCATGAAACTAATAAATCAATTTACATTAGAGATTGAGAGTCAGCAATTGTCAATGCCCTGAGTTCTGGAAGGAACTTAAGGGATAAAACTATAGCTTTTTATTGGAGAGGTATCAATTTCCTGACAGCTAAGGAGATTTCAGTCACTACAGTAAGTACCTTGCTGTTTTCACCTCTACTTCCCTCAGTGGGAGATACAACACCATACTGTTTTAAGTTGTGTCTGATTTTGATTCTTTTCTCAGTACAGTGTTTGCAGAAAAGTGATTAAACATCGACAACACCCAGCACATACATCCATTCTGAACAATTTAAGACTTCCCACTGTGTAAGGGGAGATTTTCTTTGTCCCAGTTCACCCCAAATTCCAATACTGTCCCCACTACTGCAGCATAACTGTTGAATAAACGTGCAAGTAAAACATGGGACTTAGAAATCCAAACTGAAGAATTTATGAAAAATCTATAGCTATATATTTGTTTTACCAGTTTTGACTTTTTCTAATGATCCCCAATATAATATCTGGGAAGATTTTGAGTACTCTACAGTATAGCATACTGCCTTCAATGGAATTTTAGTAATCTCTATAGAATCTGAGATTATAAAATATGAAAAAGGTACTGACCATGCATCAGAATTACACAAACAATCGGTTTTTGGACACCATGAAAGAAAATATATCATAGAACTCCCATAAATACACGCACACACACACACACACACACACACACACACACACATACACACACACACACAAACACACATACACACATATCTCCCTAACTCATACAATTCTAATAATCAACATGATCTATATTACTTGTTATTGTGAAAAAAAACTTTATCTTATTTCATTTGTCATCTGGTCTCTAGTTTCTGTTGTCAAAAAAGGGATGATTTTTCTATTGACAATACAGAGGTTTAAATTACCTGATATGTGGAGAAAATATGGCTGACAGGCACATTTTAGCCAATAAATACCAATAAAATAGTGGTTTTACATTTTTCCAAATGTTTGAAGACAATGTAGATTATAGACAAGATACAATTTAAGTCTATGCACTTATTTTGCATTACATGTTAATATTCTTGCCTGTTTGCCTATCTATATATTAGAAACAATAATAATTATACACAGATTATTATTAAATAACATAAAGTACAATTATGCCATGGGATTTTAGAACATTAGTCACAATGACATAAAGAATATGTTATTTATATACATATTCACATATATAGGACTATAATAATTTAACAATACATGCCCATGAATGTGAAAATACTATAGTAATGTATTATCAGTGAGTAAAATATTTTTAATAATTGAAGTATATCTTTAAAATTTCTTTGATTTTTGTTTCCAAGTATCTTTGAAACCTTTCCAAAACAAATATTTTGGGAAAGCTATTAACATGTATGTGGAAAAGAGAAATTAGGAACTAAAATAAAAGTTATACATTCATTTAAATTTTCAGTATTTATATTTCATATTCAGTGCACTTATTATCACATTTATAATATTTTAGATTAATTACTTCTAAATATTATATGTATATATCTTTAATATATGTAATATATAATAACATAATAGTAAGACAAAATTCATTCAACATGAATTTGCTCCATTAATATTTGCTCCATTAATATTAACATCCTTATAAAAAATAAATTTTTTAAGATGGGTGCTTAGCATTTTTGTAGTTTTCTTAGTGAAAACATTAAAACTTTATGTCAAATCATGAGAATATGTCAAGTGTCACTTGGTCTAACACTGGTGATTTATCTAGTCTGGCATTATCTATTCTAAAAATATATTTTGAAGATCATTCTACCCACTGTGCTTATGAACACAACGTGGTTTAGAATTTACAAAAAGGGTAGAGATTTATCTTAAGCAAGAGTATGCCAATTGCTTGTGACATTTATCCTCTAAAGCCAGATGGAATGGGATGGAATTTGGGTCTTTATTTTCCCTTCATATATTATTCAGAAACTAATCCAGTGTGCAAATTGTAAAGCCAACAACAATGCTCTCATATCATAACTCAAGCCTTTCTATGAAATAACGATGTCCCATCTATTATAAACATGTTTTTAATTTGTATATTTAGTATATTATATTTAGCTAGTGATTTTATCATTTTGAAATGGATAATCATTAATGATCAGAAATAGCAAATAAGTCCATGGTGATCTGACAGGATGCAAGGAATTATTTCAATCTTCTTGTATTTGTTGAGACCTGTTTTGTGACTAATTGTATGGTCAATTTTGGAGAAAGTACAAGGAGGTGCTAAGAAAAAGGTATATCCTTTTGTTTTAGGATAAAAGGTTCTATAGATATCTGTTAAATCCATTTGTTTCATAACTTCTGTTAGTCTCACTGTGTCTTTGTTTAGATTCTGTTTGCAAACCGAATCCAAGAACATATCAAAATGATCATCCATCATGATCAAGTAGGCTTCACCCCAGGGATGCAGGGATGGTTCAATATACTGAAATCCATCAACATAATTCACTATATAAACAAACTCAAAGGAAAAAAAAAATATGATCATCTTATTAGATGCTGAGAAAGCATTTGACAAAATCCAACATCCCTTCATGATAATAGTCTTAGAAAGATGAGGAATTCAAGGCTCATACTTAAACATATTAAAAGCAATATGTAGCAAACCAGTAGCCAACACCAATTTAAATGGAGAGAAACTTGAAGCAATCCCACTAAAATCAGGGACAAGGCAAGGCTGCCCACTCTCTCCCTACCTATTCAATATTGTACTTGAAGTCCTAGTCAGAGCAATTAGAAAACAAAAGGAGATCAAAAAATACAAGAAGTCAAATTATCACTATTTGCTGGTGATATGATAGTATACTTAAGTAACAAAAAATTCCACCAGAGAGCTCCTAAACCTGATAAACAACTTCAGCAAAGTAGCTGGATATAAAATTAACTCAAGTAAATCAGTGGCCTTCCTCTACACATAGGATAAACAGGCTGAGAAAGAAATTAGGGAAACAACACCCTTCACAATACTCACAAATAATATAAAATACCTTGGTGTGACTCTAACTAAGCAAGTAAAATATCTGTTTGACAAAAACTTCAAGTCTCTGAAGAAGAAAATTGAACAAGATCTCAGAAGATGGAAAGATCTCCCATGCTCATGGATTGGCAGGATTAATGTAGTAAAAATGGCCATCTTACTGAAAGCAATCTACAGATTCAATGCAATCCCCATCAAAATTCCAAATTCACAGATTTGGAAAGAGCAATTTGAAAATTCATCTGGAATAACAAAAAATCCAGGATAGCCAAAATTATTCTCAACAATAAAAGAACCTCTGGTAGAATCACCATCCCATACCTTAAGACTTACTACAGAGCAATTGTGATTAAAAACTCCATGGTATTGGTACAGAGACAGGCAAGTAGATCAATGGAATAGAGTTGAAGACCCAGAAATGAACCCACACACCTATAGTCACTTGAACTTTGACAAAGGAGCTAAAACAATCCAGTGGGAAAAGAAAAAGACAGCATATTCAACAAAAGGTACTGGCTCAACTGGCAGTAAGCATGTAGAAGAATGCAAATTGATCCATTCCTATCTCCTTGTACAAAGCTCAAGTCCAAGTGGATTAAGGACCTCCATATAAAACCCGATACACTCAAACTAATAGAAAAGAAAGTGATGAAAAGCCTTGAGCACATGGGCACAGGGGAAAATTTCCTGAACAGAACACCAATAGCTTATGCTCTAAGATTAAGAATTGACAAATGGTACTTCATAAAATTACAAAGCTTCCATAACACAAAACACACTATCAATAGGAAAAAAAATGGCAACCAACAAATTGGGAAAAGATCTTTACCAATCCTATATCTGATAGAGAGCTAATATCCAATATATACAAAGAACTCAAGAAGTTAAACCTCAGAGAAACAAATACCCATGTTAAAAATGGGGCACAAAACTAAACAAAGAATTCTCAACTGAGGAATAATAAATGGCTAAGAAGCACCTAATGAAATGTTCAACATCTCTAATCATCAGGGAAATGCAAATCAAAACAACCCTGAAATTTCACCTCACACCAGTCAGAATGGCTAGTATAAAAATCTCAGGTGACAGTAGATGCTGGAGATATGGAGAAAGAGGAACACTTCTTCATTATGGTGGGATTGCAAGCTGGTACAATCACTCCGTAAATAAGTTTGGTGGTTCCTCTGGAAATTGGATATAGTATTACCCAGAAGATGCTCCAACATATAATAAGGACACAAGCTCCACTATGTTCATAGCAGCCTTATTTATAATAGCCAGAACCTGGAAACAACCCAGATATCCTTCAACAGAGGAATGGATACAGAAAATGTGGTATATCTATACAATGGAGTACTACTCAGCTATTAAAAACAATGAATTTATGAAATTTTTAGGGAAATGGATGGATCTGGAGAATATCATCCTGAGTGAGGTAACCCAATCACAAAAGAATGCAAATGGTATGCACTCTCTGATAAGTGAATATTAACCCAGAATATCGGAATACACAAAGTACAATCCACAAACCACAGAAACTCAAGAAATAGGAAGACCACATTGTGGAGACTTCCTTCCTTCTTAAAAGGGGAACCAAATACCCATGGAGGAGTTGCAGAGACAAACTATGGAGCAGAGACTGAAGGAAGGACAATCCAGAGACTGCTCCACCTGGGAATTCTTCCTATATTCAATCATCAAATCCAGACACTATTGTGGATGCCAGCAAGTACTGGCTGACAGGAGTCTGATATAGCTGTCTCCTGAGAGGCTCCCACAGTACCCAACTAATACAGAAGTAGAGGCTCACAACCATCCATTGGATTGAGTACAGGGTCCCCAGTGAAGGAGCTAGAGAAAAGACCCAAGGAGCTGAAGGGTTTGCAGCCCCTTAGGACAAACAACAACATGAACTAACTGGTACCTTCAGAGCTTCCAGGGACTAAACCACCAACCAAAGAGTACAGATCATGGGACTAATGGCTCCAGCAGCATATGTATAGCAGAGGTCGGCCAAGTTGGTCATCAATGGGAGGAGAGGCCCTGGGCTCTGTGAAGGTTCTATGCCCCAGTCTAGGGGAATGCCAGGGCCAGAAAGCAGGAGAGGGTGGGTTGGTGAGCAGGGGGAGGGGGAAGGGAACAGGGTTTTTTGTTGTAGTTGTTTTTGGTTTTGTTTATTTGTATTTTTATTTTATTTCTTTTTTCGGAAGTGAAACTGAGAAAGGAGATATCATATGACAGGTAAAGAAAATATCTATTAAAAGGTAAAAATAAAATTAAAGGAATAGCAAAGAAGTATGTGATACAGCCAACTTTTCATCCAGTATTAAAAAAAATAATATTGCACCAGGAAGTTTGGGACATACTTACTACTTCTCCATTTTCTTGTGTCTTATTTTAAGAAGAAAAATAGTCTATAATATCTGGGCAGTGTAAAGATTTAAATAATGGTTTGGCTTTAACTTTAGAAATGCTAACTTTATATTAATATTGAGACCCAGGAGATACAAATAAAGTAAAAGTGTGATGGCTTCACATCTCAGATCGCCTAAGAGTAAATTAAAACCTGTTTACAAAAGTATCTTGACAGTAAAATATTTTTAGAAAAGATTTTTTGCCCTAAGTCATTATAAAATACAGATCCAAACTCTGCTTTTCGAAAATATGCATTTAATAAAAGTATAATACTTCCTAATATTAACAGATACTTACAAATTTCTTATTTAGTTCCAGTCATATGTTAGCATGTTTAAGCTTATTAGTTATAAAAATGTGCTATTTTATTCTTACTTCATGTGTGTATTGGGTATATGACTTTAAATGATTTGTAATGTATCACACTTAAAGGTACAGAATCTAACATTAGCCCAGATATTGGAGTGAGTGCCTAAATTCACAAATTATACCATTCAAAATTTCAATGAACAAAACCCATGTCCATAAATAGGATTCACTTGTAGTGTTTAGACAGATGACCACTGAGATGAAAAAGGTCCTTTGGAAAACAAAGGACTGCCTTCTTAAATTAATTCTCCTTATGTCAGTCATTAGTTGCCCACAGTTCTTTTAGAATTCCACAAAAGTTTTTCTCCTTCCTTGGTAATATGTTATTGACACTGACATTGCTCCAGATACATTTATGAAGACATATCTGGGTGGTACTGTTTCACATCAGACTTCTTACCATTCTGACTTCCTTTATTTCTAATGCTATATATTTTTATTGGATATTTTATTTATTTATATTTCAAATGTTATCCTCTTTCCCAGATTCCCCTCTGGAACCCATACCTACTCCCTCTGCTTCTATAAGGGTGCTCTCCCACCAACCCACCTACTCCTGCTTCCCCAACCTAGCATCCCCCACACTGGGGCAATGAACCTTCACAGGACCAAGGGCCTCTCCTCCCACTGATGTTAGACAAGGTCATCCTCTACTACATATGCGGCTGGAGTCATGTTCACTCCATGTCTACTTTTGGTTGGTGGTTTCCAACTACTACTCTCCCTGGGAGCTGTGGGGTTCTGTGGGGCTCTAGTTGGTTGATATTGTTCTTCCTTTGGGGTTCTAAACCCCATTCAGCTCCTTCATCCTTTCTCTAACTCCTCCATTGGGGACCCTGTGCTCAATCCAATGGTTGGTTGTGAGCATCCTCCTCTGTATTTGCCAGCCTCTGGTAGAGCCTCTAAGGAGACAGCTATATCAGGCTCTTGTCAGCAAGAACTTCTTGGTATCTGAAATAGTGTCTGGGTCTGTTGATTGTATGTAGTATTGATCCGCAGGTGGGGCAGTCTCTGGATGGCCTTTCCTTCAGTCTCTGCTCCACACTTTGTCTCTGTATTTCCACCCTTGAGTATGGAGCATTTTGTTCTGCCTTCTCTGACTTTCTTAAAATCTTTTCACCCACCCTTCCATGATGTTCACTGAGCCATAGATTCAGACTTAATGATGTATATTTATCTGTTGAGGCTGGGTGTTTTTCAACTCTGCAGTGTGTCCAGCTGTTTTTTGTTTGTTTGTTTGTTTGCTTTTGTTTTGTTTTGTTTTTTTTAATAGTCTCCACTTGCTATAAAGAAAGGCTTCTTTGATAAAGAGTAGCAGTTACCCTTATGTATGGCTGTAAGAATAAGATTTAGGATATAGCCAGGAAGTATGAGGGTGTAGCAACTGACATTAGCAGATCATTTTTTTTAAATTCTGTGAGCACACTTGCCCTAGGAAGCTGGCTAGATTTTTCAGAACCTGTCATGGTTTCTCTCCTGTTAAATGGGACTTCAGTTCGATTAGAAAACTATTCATTACCACTGTAATGAATTTCATCACATGAAAATCTTGTGCCGAGCCTCCACTTCTGTATTAGTCGGTTACTGGCAGGGCCTCTCAGGAGACAGCTATATCAGGCTCCTGTCAGCCAGCACTTGCTGGCATCCACAATAGTGTCTGGATTTAATGATTGAATATAGGAAGGATTCCTAGGTGGAACAGTCTCTGGATTGTCCTTCCTTCAGTCTCTGTTAGTCTCTGCAACTCCTGGACTGAGTACAGGGTCCCATATAAAGGATCTAGAGAAAGGACCCAAGGAGCTGAAGGGTTTGCAGCCCCTTAGGTCGAACAACATTATGAACTAACTAGTACCTTCAGAGGTCCCAGGGACAAAACACCAACCGAAGAGTACACATGGCAGGACTCATGGCTCCAGCAGCATACGTATAGCAGAGGATGTCCAAGTCGGTCATCAATGGGAGGAGAGGCCCTTGGCTCTGTGAAGGTTCTATGCCCCAGTGTAGGGGAATGCCAGGACCAGTAAGCAGGAGAGAGTGAGTTAGTGAGCAGGGAGAAGGGGGAGGGAACAGGGGTTTGTTTTTGTTTATTTTTATTTTTATTTTATTTTATTTTATTTCTTCTTTTCGGAGGGGAAACTGGGAAAAGAGTTATCATATGACATGTAAATAAAGAAAATAGCTAATAAAAAGAAAAATGAAAAGAATATTTAAAAAGAAAAGAAAAAAGAAAAGAAAATCTTGTGCCAAAAACAGGCTCTGATGATATTCAGCAACCCAAGAAGGGATTATAGATTCAGCCCTTGGTCTCATTGCCAGGAATCCCATAAAAACAACAAGCTACTCAGCCATGACTTGCATGCGTAGGACCTAAGTCCTATCCTTGCAGGCTTCCTGATCCCTCAGAGACCCCATGAGTCCTGACCAGTTGATTCTGTGGGTACCTTTCTCTTGTCTTCCTGGTATCCCTGATGTCTACAATTCCTCTGATCATGAATGCCCCTCCTCCACAGGACTCCAGGCAATCTACAGAAGGTGTGGCTGTGGAACTCGGCATCTGCTGCCAACAGTTGCTTGATGCAGTTTCTCTTCTCTTTGATGATGATTCAGCTACATTGACCTTAGAACACAATGATGGAAGGGCAATCGATAGGATCAAGTCTTTATGCTTGGGTTGGTATCTTAATCCCTCCCCTTGTGGCTTTGCCTGATAACGGGAGGTGCCAAGTTCAAGATCTGTGTCCTCATTATGAGGAGTCCTTGCTAAGCTTACTGCCTTAGATCTCATGAACTTTCCACTGCACTTTTTTTTCACTTTAAACCTGGAAGTTCTTCCAATTCCATTTGTTTTTCCAAGTATTTTCTTCTTTTCTCTTGTCTTGCCACTTGATACTTCCTATTCCCAGCCCATCAGCCTACAAAATCTGCTTTATTTCCATTCCCCAGACAGATCTTGGCATCTTCCCTTAAGAACTTCTTGTTACTTAGCATATCTAGGTCTATAGGCCAAAACATGGTCGACTATTACTTTACATGTAATAACCATGTAATGTCTTTCTGGGTCTGGGCTTCCTCAGGATGATATTTTTAGTTCTATTCATGAGCCTACAAATTTCATGATGTCATTGTTTTTAACAGCTGAGTAATACTCTATTGTGTTAACATATTGCATTTTCCTTATCCATTTTTCTCTTGAGAGACATCTAGTTTGTTCCAGTTTCTACATATTATGAAGAAGCCATCTATGAACATAGTTGATCGACTGTCCAAGTAAGAGGATAGAGCATGCTTTAGGTATATGCCCAGGTGTGGTAGAATCTGGAGGTAGATTAATTTTCAATTTTCTGAAAAATAGCCATATCAACTCCCAAAGTGTCTGCACAAGTTTGCACTCGCACCGGCAATAGAGGAATACTGCCTTTGCTCTATATTCTCACTAGCAAGAGCTGTCACTTTTATTTTTGATCTTAGTCAATCTGACAGGTTTAAGATGGAATCTCAGACCCGTTTTCATTTTCATTTCCCTGATAATTAAGAATATTGTCTATTTCTCAGCCATTTGATATTTCTCTGTGGATAAATCTCTTCAGATCTGTACCTAGTCCACAAACGATATGGAGCTTAAGAATAAGGAAGACCAAAGTGTGGAAGCTTCAGTCCTACATAGACAGAGGAATAAAATAATCCCTGGAGGTACAGCTAGAGAGAGAAGAGGGGAGTAGGGAAAAGGAGGAACAGAATCAAGTATTAGAAGGGACAGGAGAGAAGTGCAGAGGGTCGGGAAGTAGAATGGAAATATGTAGCAATGGGGATGGGGAACTGGGTGTAGTCACCAGAAAGTCCCAGACTCCAGGGAAGCAAGGGGCTTCCAGGAACCAACTGAGATGACTTCAGTGAAATGTGCAACAAAGGGGAGAAAGAACCTGTAAAGGCCACTGCCAGTAGATAGGCAGGGCCCCCAGCTGAGGGATGGGGCCACCCAGCCATCTCAAAATTTTTAACCCAGAAATGTTCCTGTCCAAAGGAAATACAGGGACAAAAATTCGAACAGAGATTGAAGGAAAGGCCATCCAGAGACAGCCCCACTTAGAGATCAATCCCATCTACAGATAACTAACCCCAGCACTATTGTTGTTGCCAAGAGGTGCTTGCTGACGGGAACCTAGTATGGCTGTTCCCTGAAAGGTTCTACCAGTACCTGACCAATTTGCAGATACCCACATGTGGTAGCCCTGCCGTGCTCACGGAAGAACTCCAACCGAAACCAGAGATGACAACTCGACTCAACTCGCTGGGGGTTTGGAGCCTATGTAAATGAATCGGAACCAGATACCAGCTCCCTAGGAAGCCGTGAACCTTTGATCTCTTTTCCCTGTTCTGGAATCCTTTGTATCAATGTTTGAGCTTTGATGTCTGTTCTCAACTAAATGCTAATTGCATACCTGTGTTGTAGCTAAGTATATATGCTTCATTTTGACTGAAGTAAAGTACACCTCGATAAGGAAACTTTCCTGGTGTGTGTCTCCTTTCTCTGCCCTCTTATTGCAGGTCTCCAAATTCCCGGTTCGTGGAACCCACGCAAGTAGGAACGCTGCGGGCCGGCCTCCTACACCCACAGCTAACCATCACACTGAGCCAGCGGGACCCAATGGAAGAGCTAGGGGGAAGACTGAAGGAGGTGAAGTGGATTGCAACCCCATATTAAGAACAATATCAACTAACCAGACCACCCAGAGCTCCAAGAGACTAACCCTCTAACCAAAAAGTATGCATAGGGAGATCCAGATACATGTGTAGCAGAGGACTGCTTTATCTGACATCAAGAGACACTTGGTCCTGTGGAGGTTTGATGCCACAGCATAGGGGGATGCTAGAGAAGTGAGGTGGGCATGGGTCATGGGTGACTGGGTGGAGGAGCACCCTCATAGAGGTAAAGGGGGTGGGGAGAGGAAAGATAGGATGGATGTTTGTAGAGGAGTAAACAGGAAATATAAACAAATCAAATGATTAATTTTTAAAAAAGGAATATATTTTTAACTTATGTCACTATGTCTTCAACTTCTGAGAAAAAAAGAAAGAAAGAAAGAAAGAAAGAAAGAAAGAAAGAAAGAAGGTTATCTCCTGTGCCAATGAATTCAAGGCCATTCTTTAGACTTTTATGCAGGATGCTAAATTGGACCTCCATAAGTTCTTCTACATATTGGACCCTGATTTAGAGGAGCAGCATCCAGTGAAGAGCCTTTTTCTTCCTATTGTACCATTCTGGCTCCTTTATTAAAAGAAAAATCAACTATCCATCAGTGCATAAACTTATGTCTGCTCTTCTATTTGATTCCATTGATCAATAAGATTTTATGCTAATGCTATGAGTTTTATTACGAGAGCTCTATAGCACAACTTGGAATCAGCGATGGTGATGTGATATTCTTTTATTGTTCAAAACTAGTTATCATTTCCATTTTTATTTGTTTCTTTTTGTTTTTTGTTTTTTGTTTTTGTTTTCCATATGAAGTTAACAATGTCCTTTTAAGGTTTGTAAAGAATAGCGTTGGAATTTCTATGAGGATTTCTGAGAATCTGTTGAAGACTTTTAATAGGATGGCTAATTTTTAATAGAATGGCCTACTAATTCACCATTCTTGTATTTATTCATCTTCCTTTGATTCATTTAGACCCATGTGTTAGAGATTATGAAACCGTGAATTAAAAGAAGACTGGCTTTTTGAACATAAGCCAAGAACATCTGTAGTAAAGTCTTTATGAGGAAGAAATTAAATTTTATTTTATTAAGACATATATTATTTGATCACTTATAATTAATGCTCTAAAAATTGAGCAAACTAAAATAGAGAAAAAAAAGATTCATAGCTAATATGTAGGTAGACCCCGGAAGTCACTTGAGCCAAAAATATCTGATTTTCATTCCCATCCTATTTTACAGTGTTTATTACCATAAAAAAATGATGCTCAAGAAAGCTGTGAAAGATGGTAGCAGAGAAAAAGCCTGACAAATGAAACAGGAAAACAGCAAAATACAAACAAAACATTCACTTTTTGTTATTCTTGTTAATAGATCCAATCTTTGACATGGTAGGCAATAGTATGAGGAATTAGAAAGTAGCCATGTGATTTTGAATGTTGAAAATATTAAAAGAATAGTTTTATTTCATTTTTTATTTCTACCTTCATATTTTGATCCATAGTTGTAGCATGAAAAACTGCAATATGAATTTTTTTCACAAAAAAAACAGTCTAGCATTTGAAGATTTCTTTTGACTGTGAGGAAATTCAGCTACACAGCTTTGTTACCAGAACTGAATAAAAGAAGGGAATAATTGAGTAATGTTCATATATTTATCACAAGTAATACTTATAAATTAGTCTTAGGAAATTTAAACTTTTTCTTAACAAATTAAAATTCTTGATTTTAATTATTTATGTGCTGAATATAATTATTTTATTTGGTGAGTGTCTCAAAATATGAAACAACTAGCTCATGCTGTCAAATACACGATCTTCATACTTGTTCATGTGAGTCAAACAGGAAGGCTGGTGCAGAACAAAACAGACTGAACCATTTAAAATCTTTTTCTCACTGTACGGGATGTGGAAATTCTAAGATTATAGGATAAGACCTATTCTCCTAGTGTTAATAGTCTTTTCAGATTAGGTTGCTATAAAAATAAAGTTGGTAAAATGTGTTTATCTTCCAAAGCTCTGCTGTAAGACATAGACAAAAAACTTTAACAGAAATGATTCTGGGATTAAATTCAGATAGCAATTTGAAAGGATTTTAAAGATGTAAAATTAGTCATATAAATAAAAAGACTCTGAACAAATATTGTAAGTACAAATACCTTAAAGAAATATGAAGAAATATGATTTAAAGAGCCAGAGGACAGGACTTGCAGGTAAAGGTTAGAAAGGAAGAGTATGAATGAGATTAGAATCAAGATTTTATTGATTTTTGCTTTAGTTACAAACACTTACTTGAATTCTAGGTGAAAACTGTTTCTCAGAGCTGAATTTATAAAGACAAATGTTGCAGTATAATTTAAGTTCTAAAAAGACTAACTCTTTAATAACTATGATGAAAAATGATGAGGGTAAAACTGAAAAGAAGAATCCAAGACTGGCTATTTTTCTATTATAATAATTCAGCAATGGGAAAACAATTTGTAACCTGGGAAGTAGGCAGGCATTTCCAACTTTCTTGGAGGTAGAAGAAAGTGTTGAGGTTGCAGAGATATATATATATATATATATATAGTGCTCACGAAGGATTTACAAATTAACTTTATAGAGATAAATCAGCATCCAAGTACATGGTTGATTAAATTCATTATAGCATTCTCCTACCATTGCTCAAAATGATCTGATTTTAGTAGTTCCCAGACCAAGTTAGTAAACCAATATTCTATAAAGTCAATATGTAACAGTATTTGTAAGGACTCAAGATCATTTTAGAAATCACTATAATCTAGTGAAAAAGGCAAATTTAGAGATATGAAATGATTGACTTGTCACATACACTGAATATATACTATATCTTTTCTTAAGGTGCGCTAACAACCACAAAACAATTCCAATATGTTTATATGGGCCAATAACTGTGTGATGTGTTCAGTTGTCTCAAAGTACCTTAAAATTGAATCAATCATTTTATGCTCACTTGTTATTTTTGTTACAAGAGTCCTAGAGAAGCACATCTAGTGAGGCTTAGCAAGTTTGAAGGTAAAAAAATCTCATTTCAGAGTGCCTTGTTGTTTGAAGTTACACCAAGGCAGTTTCAAGGGTTCAACTGATTAGAATCTTATCATTTTATATGCTACTTATTCCTATTTTACTTATAATCTTAGATTTAGAGGTTCATTTCTGGTTGCAAATGTAACTTGTCACTATTTCCAGATGAACATTTGATCCAGTTGTGTGTGAACATTATGATAATTATATGGACATTGGTATTATAAAATTTGCCATCTAAGACTCCTGAAAAATCACTTCATGACTTTTCACTACTAATTCCATTGGCAATGCCCACTCCTGGATTAGACCAATATACTGATGCCCATTTCTGCCAAAGTACAGAGCTCTAGGTCATAATATTATTTTATGATGCCTGTATCAATTCTGTGACAAATACAGAACAATGCTACCGGCATAAAGCAAGTAGCACCCAAATGTCTTCATATAGAAAATAAAATACAATATTAAGACAATACTTCTGTGAACCAATGCTAAAGAGGCTTCTTTAGTCAATCTGGAATGTTATATTCTATACTATTTGACATCTGGAATCTGTACATTATGAGAAAAAATTAAAAGGTTTTTTTTCCCCTGTTTTTTATTATTATTAACCATTCCATTCATTTACATCTCAAATGATATCCCACTTTGCAGTTACCACTCCACTATTCTCCCATCCCACATCTGCCCTTCCCCTCCCTTTTGTGTATATAAGGCTGCTTCCCCACCCACCTGCAGTCTCCTGCACCACCACTCCAGCATCCCCCTACTCTGGGGCATCAAACCACCCCAGGACAAAGGGCCACCCCTCCCATTGCTGTTCAGGCAAGACCATCTTCTGATACATAGGTACCTGGAGCCATGGTCCCTCTAGGTACACTCCTTGGTTGGTGGTCTAGGCTCTGTGGTCAAGCCAGCCTATGTTGGTCTTCCAATGGGGTTGCAATCCCATTCCGCTCCTCCAGTACTTCTGTCAGCTTCTCCACCAGGTACCCTGAGTTCAGTCTGACAGTTGGCTGTTTTAATCCTGTCTTACAAAGAGATGTTTTCAGTTCCAGCTGTTATAGGAACAGTGTTATAGCAAACACTGCACACAAAGGAAAACTGGCATAAGGAACCTGTATTAACATGACAGCATGGAGAACAGTAAAATGTCAGACTCTGAAAGGCTTCTGTTGAAACTGCCAATGTTGTCTAATGATTTTACCCAACTATGTCCTAGCAAACAAACCAGCAACATGATATAGATCATAATCTGGGACAATATCACAGGAAGTACAAATATTATTGTTTTCAGAAGAGCATCCCATGGAGCAGCAGAAGGCATGGAGAAGCCTGGGGTGGAGGGAGTGCTGTGTACATTGTATCTAAACGTCTCAGGTAGTCACACATGCTGAAATAATGCATGCTTGTTTGAAAAGCACAGGCACGTGCCTGTTATACTCTTAGGTATAACAACATTTATATCATGGGAAATAAAAAATAATTTCCTACCTATTATGAAAAAAAGTCTCAAGAGTGAAAGAGTTAAGACAGTATAAGAAAAATAACGTTATGCAACAAAACTGCACTCTCTTAAGAAACTTCAAGATGAAAAGTATGTGTTATTCACAATCTTTCTTTATAACACATTGTTAGAGTATGTTCAAGTTTACAGAATATATACTTCCCCCAATAAACTCCTCCAAACCATGATAGCTTCCAGATACCAGCATATCTGAGGTAAATTTTATTACTATGTAATGCTATAAGTAGGTTTTATGGACTTCCAAATCTATCTTATCTAAAGATAATCTAGTGAATTTTCCCAGTTCAATATGAATAAATATTTGCTCAAGATAATATAACTGTTGTTGTTAAGATAGAGGACATACTCCCCTGTATTAATGTTCATTTTAATGAAATCTATTCTTTTTTTAATTAGAACAATCAGTTTCATGTGTTCTTTTAAACCCATACCTTTGATAGTTTATATATATATATATATAT
>NW_022196915.1:94579296-94582866 GCF_008632895.1 Mastomys coucha | reverse complement strand
ATATATATATATATGCATACAGAGAGAGGAGAGAGAGAGAGAACAATTCAAATATTCTCAAAAAATATATGAGATTAGAGTAGAAATGTTTGGTCAGCTGACAAAGATTATAAAAATATTTACAATGTTATAATACATTTGATCTAGAATAATGTTGGTCTAATTATATAAAGAGTAGACTATGGCAAAATTAAGCTACCAAGTAGAAAAATGATTAAAAATTAAGTAGAGTTATCATCTCTGGTAATAGTGTAATCTAAAGAGGCTCTCAGTCCTTGCACTTTTATCACCTAATATAGATACAATTATACTTTTTTATTATGAGGAATTATTCAGTGAATTTATTCACAAAATTATTCACAAAGTAGTGTTTAATTATTTCACATTAGTGACTAGAAATATTTGAAGGATAGCATGTTTTTTAAATAGATTATTAGTCAGTAAACACTAAAATATTTATGCAATTTAATTATATATATACATATATACATATATATGTATGTATATGTATGTATATATATATATATATATAAATGCTTATTTAGGAAAGAAGATGTAAAAATGAAACAAATCCTTTCATTCCTGGAGTCCTTATGGTGTACAAAAGACAAAATGCATCCAGGACCTTTGTAACATCAAAAAGCTAAAGCCATTTTGTAATTTCTTATTTCAATTTCTTTAACTTTAATTGATCTTCACAATGCTGAGACAGCAGAAAATTGTGAAACTTCTATTAGTCAAGAAAACATTTGGCAGTGAATGCAAATCAAGACGGATTTCCATTTTGCTAATGTGTCTTGGCTCTGAAAACGTTCCTAACAGCGCCAATTTCTATTCTAAATTTATGTCTTTGGTTTTGCCTCCTAAAAATTTGATCAAAATAATTCTTTTAAAACAAAGAGACATTGACATTAATTTTGGACACCTCCAATTTTTCTGTTTCTTTTTGTTGTTGTTGTTGTTGTTTTAGCATAGAATATAGTTATTTAGGGCATGGGGAAAGTAGTAGAGGAAGAGAAAGGCAGAGTGGAGAGCTTAGAGTAGAGGTTGGCCATAGTGAGGAGAAGGGGGAAGGGAAGGGGAGCAAGGAGGAAGAGGCAAGAGACAGGAGCTCTCAGTGTGTTTGGTATTAATTTAATTGGAAACTAAATATGACCATTTTGAGCTTATACATCTTATAACATCTAACATTTATTCATTATATGTCTGTCATGTATCCATAGTTACATAGTACTAATTAGAAAGCTTATGATTTTGTTTGATGTAGCACCAACATCGATAATAAAATACAATGGTTAATATTGTAGAATTCCATAAGAAATTTCCCTTCACATGTGATCTAGTGAAATGACTATTTTAAAATGCAATATTATGTGTCTCTTAACTAGGACTATAGTTTTTAGTACCTATACACACATTTGTAATTTCCAGACATTATATCAAAAATAAATAATGTAGCTACAAACAAATGCAGGTCCTGTTGAGATAAAAATGGATATAATATAATAAACAGGTTTCAGAAACAAATATTATTACTAGAAAGCAAAATTGCTTGAAAGAACAGTGGATGCATCAGCCGTGTAGAAAGACGAAAGTAAGTATGTAAAGTGGTAAATAAGGAGAGGTAAATAGTAGAACTTGCTGATCATCGAGTGTACACAAGATCAGTGTCTTTCAGTCACTTGACCTTGCTTTCTCACACCTGTAACTCCAATAGAAAGGAGATAACATCACTTGCTTTCTGCTCTCCACTGCAACTTCACACATATTATGTATATACAGGCATGCCAGGCATGCCAGGCATGCACTCACTCATGTACGCAAGTGTGTATGTGTGTGTGTGTGTGTGTGTGTGCACCCACATGCAATTGAAAATAAGTAAATATATTTTAAAGTAATAAAGTAAGTTACTAAGTCAAGAAATAAAACTGATTGAGAAAATGTAATAGTGACTTTTCCTGTTGTACATGTTTGTTTGATATTTTCAGGTTACCAAAGAGTATCCATGTACATCTAGGCTCATGTTCAATGATAGATAAGAAAATCTGTTATGCAAATACATATTTCACCAAAATCCCAATCACATCATCGTTTTCTGTTTTCCAGGATGAATTCATGCTAATTGCATGCTGCTCATCTGTGGTTTTACATATTTACTTTTAGCAGCTTACTTGCACAATTACATTTATTTTCCTGCAAATGACTCCTTCAGCTCTTCAATAAATGTTCTTTCAATATTTAATATGGTGGTATATATGCAGCTTCAGATTTATTGTAAATGAAATGTTTATTCGAGATATTTCATTTTAAAGTGTTTTCATTTTCGACTCATTTTGGTTGGAAAAGCAATCATGCAGAGTCGTTTAAACTATCTTTCCTCTGGTGTCACTGCTGTTAGTAGTCAAGTAATCTGAAAAAGCACAAAACCAAAACGAAGCCGACATTCAAAAAATTGTAGCCTTCATTCTTCAAAATAGACTTTCTGCATACAAAAAAAGTTTCTGGGTAATCTCTCCAGCTGCCAGACCAGCGCACTTATGTGTTCATTCATAACAGACACAAAGATTGCAGTGAATGAAGTTGAAGGATGAGAAAATAATCGATTTAACGACCACAGGGGTGGCCATATGCAATTTTTAACTTTATGCATTAGGCCATGGGACAAAGGTCATTAGGTTATAATTAAAGAGTGTGTTGTAATAAAATATTTGCACCAACAAATGCTTGCTGACAGGAGCCTGATATTAGCTGTCTCCTGAGAGGCTCTGCCAGTGCTTGACTAATACAGAAGCGGATTCTCTCAGCCATCCATTGGACTGAGCACAGGGTCCCTAATGGAGAAACTAGAGAAAGGACCCAAGGAGCTGAAGGGTTTGCATCTCCAAAGGAGAAAAAAAATATGAACCAACCAGTACCCCCAGAGCTCCCAGGGACTAAACCACCAACCAAAGAGTACACATGGAGGGACTCAAGGCTCCAGTCACATATATAGCAGAGGATGGCCTTGTGGGACATCAATGAGAGGAGCGGAACTTGGTCCTGTGAAGGGTTGATGCCCCAATGCAGTAGAATGCCAGGACAGAGAAGAAGTGGGTGGATTAGAGAGCAGGGGGAGGGAGGAATGGATAGGGATGTTTTCAGAGGGAAAATGAGGAAAGGGGATGACATTTGAAATGTAAATAAAGAAAATATCTAATAATAAAAATATAAATAAAATAAAATATTTGCATGATGGAAATTAATTGTACCATTGTTTAAGATGGCACCTAAAATTTTTGCAATGCCTATATAAAGAAAACAGATTTAGTACCCTCAGAGCTCCCAGGGACTCAACCACCAACCAAGGACTATACATGCTGGGACTGATTGCTCTGGCAGCATGTGTATAGTAGAGGATTGCAAAGTTGATTATCAATGGAAGGAGAGACCCTTGGCCCTATGAAGGTTCTGTGCCCCATTGTAGGGGAACGTCAGGGCCAATAAGTGGGAGAGGGTGGGGTGGCAAGCAGGGAGAGGTGAGGTGAGACAACGGGATTTTGTTTTTTTTGGTTTTTTTTGTTTTTTTTTGTT
>NW_022196915.1:94548252-94579286 GCF_008632895.1 Mastomys coucha | reverse complement strand
ACTGGGAAAGGAGAAATCATATGACATGTAAATAAAGAAAATATTAAAAAAAAACAAGAAAAAGAAAATGGATCACATCATTTATTTACCTACCCATGGAAAGTGTTTGAAATTTATCTCGTTTCCTTTGATTCCCAATGTTTACATTATACAAGCAATTTGTTTTTTGTTTGTCTTGTTTTTTTGAGACAGGGTTTCTCTGTGTAACCCTGGCTGTCCTGGAACTCACTCTGTAGACCAGGCTGGCCTCGAGCTCAAAAATCCACCTGCCTCTGCCTCTCAGGTCTGGGATTAAAGGTGTGTGCCACCACCACCCAGCTACAAACAATTTATTTATTCTGTTTCCCCGACATAATGAAAAAACTGAATTATCTTTCTTATTTTCCTTATTTATTTATTTATTTATTTATTTATTTATTTATTTATTTATCTATTATCACATCTATGGGAGTAATACCTCTAAATTCATTTTCAAGAATTAGTGATACCTCAAAAAAATTAGGACTTAAGTTACTGCCTCCAATGTTTTCAAAAGTGGAGGGGTGATAATTTCTTAGTATTTAAAATATACTATGGTCAATTAAATTTTGAAATTGAGACACATGGTGAATTCATATTTTTAAAATAAAAATACAGTACTAATTCTTTGAAAATTTATACAATGTAGTTTGCTCACATTCATGCCTTCTTTGTTCTGCTGTTCTTTAAAAAGAACTATTAATGATCTATTGTCTCTAATTGGTACTTCCCATATACTCATGGATGAATGTACATTGACTGGAGTGTTTTCAATCTACAATAAACCACATTCTTAAATAAAATCGGCATTTCCTCACACAGAAGCCATAGAGTGTGAAGCATAGCTTCTCAGTGACCATGGATGCTCTTGAACCTTTTCCTACTAGAACACTGGATGTTTTGACTGTGCTGATCCCGGATGGGGAGTAATAGCTGTTGTGAGTTCATGGACCATAATATCCAAAGGACCTTGTTTGCTTCTGGTGCTCACCCACCTCTGACTGTTAACATCTTCCACCTCCCATTCTAGTATGATCTGACCATTGGAAAGAGATGTGTTATAGATGTCATATTTTTCATGGAGTACTCCACAGTCTTAAAGGATAGAGATTCATAGAGCATAGGTAATATTAATAGGAAGCAGGAATATTGGAGAGGAAGATAGGATGACAGGGAAGAAGAAGGTTGCTGGATGGAAATAACTAAAAGTATATTTGAAATAGCCATATGGAAATCCTAACATTTTACAACATGAGATATATCTATCTATATATAGATAGATATAGATATAGATAGATAGATAGATGATTGATAGGTATAGAGATAGACATAGTTATGTAGATATAGTTATTTAGATATAGTTATATATATTGACTGATATATATTTATACATAAATACATATGTATATAAATCACATGCATTTGTACAGTATGTGCATTATGTGTATTCATATAAAAGTTTTTACATAGGGTTCCTGTCTGGATACAAAAACCGATGCAATAATACAGATAATAACCAACCCATAAAACTTTTAACCAAAAGTTTATCCTGTCTACAAGTAATACAGACATAGGGGAAGAAGGAGAGACTGAGAGAAGGAAACCTATCCCACGAGCAAGCACCAAACCTTCACACTATTAATGAGACTTTTATGTTTGCAAACAAGAACATGTTGTCTTCTAACCAGGAATTATCAGACACTTGAGGCCATACCCTGGAGCTTATTTAGACAGATACAGATACCCACAGCCAAACAGTGGATGGAACTTGGGGACTCTAACTCAAGGACAAGAAAAAGGATTATGGGCCCAGAGAGGTAGGTACTCCACAGGTAGAACAACAGAGTCAATTAACCTAGGATTCATAGAGTCTGTACTACCAGAAAAAAATTCATGCGAAGGACCTAGGCCTTCCTGATCATTTGTAGCAGACGGGCAGCTTGACCTTCACATGGGTCCTGATCAACTGAAATGAGGCTATCTCAAAAGCTATTGTCTGTACATGGCATATGTTCTACTAGGTGGGCTGCCTTGTCTGGCCTCAGTGGGAGAGGAAGTTCTTAACTTCATAGAGACTTGAAGTGCCAGGGTGGTGGGTGATACATAGGGGAGCCCCACCTGCCCAGAGGAGGAGGGGAAGGAGGAGGCAAGAAGGATTATGGGAGGAGATGACCAGGGGTCGGTCAGTGAGCATATAAAGTGAATAAGAGAGAAAAAGAGTTAAATTAAATAAAAAGTTTATATATGGGTATTTTGTTCATCTCAGAAGAAACTTTCAGTTATCAGATAAGGAAATAGAGTCAGATATAGAACATCTTCCATTTATTTGTTGGTCAGATGTGTATCCCTCATGCCCAAAGCAATGCAGGGTATTGGCTTTATTCTTAGATGTCCACCAGAGCATGCTGCTGAAATCACAATACTGAAAACAGAGCACACACATGTCACAAGACGTGGTGAAACCAAACTGGAAATTTTTTCCTTCTGGCTACCTCTCCTACTTCTGGATTCTGCTATGTAGGATGCTGTTTTAAAAAAAAAAATAGGTTTTTCCCAGTTTTGAACCTTGTGAATTATAGTAATGGCCATTGTGAAAGTATATGCCTTTATTTACAATGATGGTACAAATGTTCTGAGATGAACCAATGGATGTTTTGTTCTATTTAAGGCCTATAAAAAGGAGAAAAGGGATTCCTAATACTAAAAATTTGACCAAAATTATCATGATTGAGGATATCACAGACCCCATGTGTTAACTTGCTGCTCTCATTTTGCAAATTGGACATATATCAAACAGTCATTAAAATTCTCGTCTTTCTATCTGTAAATTAGACCTCCTCAGATAAGATAAAAAAGAATAGTCTTATCAGTGGATGGTACTTGATGCAGAAACTTATAACTGATGTAAGTATACCATTTTATTGGAAATATTCAGTACAGTATTTGTGCATACTTTCATTAAAATTTAACTGTGCCTATTTTAAGTTTGAGTTTTGCTTAATTACCTTTATTTTATATGAATACAATTTAAAAATTGTTATCTTAGCTATAGATTTTATTTCATAATTTTCCATCTATCATTTCAGCAATACAAAGGAAAACTATCATGGTTTCTTTCCTCTTTTTTATTGTCAATTAATAACACCTATTGGATAACTTAATATTTACATATAAATTTAGTCATATAATTATATCATTGGCAAAATGTTGACACCATTTTCATTATCGTTTTCAGAAAAATTAATTAATGCTATTCTTTCTCTATGTTCATTGCAATGATTATTAAAAAATAATCTTTTTCATCTATATATTATTTGTATGTGTATATGTGAATACTATTATGGAGACGTTATCAACATTCACACATGCCCATATATATTTTCACACACACACGCACACATATATGTATGTATATATGTGTGCATGTGTGTTTGTGTGTGTTTGTGTGTGTGTAGTATGTCCTCTACTTAGGAACTATGTCAATAAAATATTTTAATTCAAGACCATGGATATCTAGATATTTTTTATTAGTTATTAGATAATATATTAAAAGTATTAATTACATTCACTTCATTTCCTCAACTCCTCACAGAACTTTTTCCCATACACACACAATTTTCTGTTATGTTTTCTTTGTAAAGCTCACTAATTGTAATTTGTTCTAACAACATTTTTTTTTCTTTTTCGAGACAGTCCTGCTGTCCTGGAACTCACTCTGTAGACCAAGCTGACCTCGAACTCAGAAATCTGTCTGCCTCTGCCTCCTAGGTGCTGGGATTAAAGGCATAAGCCACTACTGCCCAGCTATACGAATATATTCCTAGTTGTGTGACACTCCATTGTTACTTGGTTGACATATCAAGGGATACACTCTTAAAGAAAAGTAACTTTCCCTATCCTGGCATATATCAGTTGCCACTAATTTCTCAGCCAGAAGCAAGGCTTTCTATCAGTTCTCCTCTCATCTTGCAAAAATGTCTACTTTCAGAAGTACACTGTATTATACTGAGTCACTTTCTTCTTAACTTAAAATGCAACTAATATATTATGAAACAATTATATTTTAGCCTACCTTGTATGATGATTTGAATATGCTTGGCCCATAGGAAGTGGTACTGTTGGAAAGTATAGCAGTGTTGGGGGAAGTATGGCAATGTTTGGGGTGGGCTTTGAGCCCCTTCTCCTAGCTGCTTACAGGACAGCCTTCTGAGTACCTTTAGATCATGATGTAGAACTCTCAGCTCCTTCTCTAGCACCATGCCTGCCTAGATGATGCCATGCTTCCTTCCATAATGATAATGGACTAAGCCTCTGAACCTATAAGCCAACCCCAATTGAATGGTGTCTCTTTTCAGCAATGGAAATCCTGACTAAAACAGGTTGTGTTAGAGTACACACCTGACCTCTTTGAGTGCCTCGCTATGGTCTTCAATCACAGCAAAAAACAATTATTCTATTAAAAGATAGAGAGTTTTGTGGCTTTACTTTCAGTTTAGAAATAAGTTACCTGATTGTTAAAATGATTTAAATGTACATATACTTGCATATTTCATATGCATAATCAAATACTAGAATCATTTTTTCTGCTTTTAAAGAAAGATTCTGTGATGAAGAATGTATGTAGGAATCAGTGTATCTTTATCATAACAGGGGAAACTAAAAATCAGTAAAATTATAGGCATTAATTTCAAAATATACAGCACAAAGACAACCAAATCCTGTGATGCATTTACACAGTGGAGTACTACTCAGCTGTTAAAAACAATGAATTCATGAAATCTTTAGGCAAATGGATGGAACTAGAAAATATCCTGAGTGAGGTAACCCAATCACAAAAGAACACACATGGTATGTACTCACTGATAAAAGTTTGGAATACCCAAGATACAATTCATAGACCTCATGAATCTCAGGAAGAATGAAGACCAAAGTGTGAATGCTTCAGTCCTTCCTAGAAAGGGGAAATATACTCATGGGAGGAAATACTGATACAAAGTACAGAGTAGAGACTGAAGGAAAGTTCATCAAGAGACTGCCCCACCTGAGGACCCATCCCTTAAACAGTCACCAAATGCAGACACTATTGCAGATCCAAAGAAGTGCATGCTGACAGAATCCTGATATAGCTGTCTCCTGAGAAGCTCTGCCAGAGCCTGAAAAATACAGAGGTGGATGCTCACAGTCAACCATTAGACTGAACACAGGACCCCCCAATGGAGGGTTTAGAGAAAGGAATGAAGGTGCTGAAGTGGTTTGCAACCTCACAGGAAGAACAACAATATCAACCAACCAGACCCTACAGAGATCCAAAGAACTAAACCACTGAAGAATACACATAAAAAGATCCATGACTCCAGCTGCATATATAGCAGAGGATGTCCTTATCTGGCATCAATGGGAAGGGAGGCCCTTGGTCCTGTGAAGGCTTGATGTCTCAGAGTAGGGGAACGCTAGTGGTGGTGAGGTGGGAGTGGGTGGTTGAGTGGGGGAACATCCTCATAGAAGCAGCAGGAGTGTGGATGCCATATCAGGTTTCCAGAAGGAAAACTAAGAAGGGGATAACATTTGAAATGTAAATATATAAAATAACCAATAAAACATGAAATTAAATTAAAAAGGAAAAAAAAATAGATGTGTTCCAGTTGTGTGACTACCTGAAAAAAAAATGTTTCTTAGTTGTCTGAGTTTCTTTCATTGGCTTCTGAGGTAGATTAGAAGTGAGACTATAGAGAAATTTTCATCAAATAACATGGGAACTCTGGCATGGGTCACATTCACAGAACTAGATCTCTGTGATCAGGCTGGAATATAGACATGACCCTGGTACACACCATTAATCCCTCTGGCTGGCATATAGACCCACTCTTATTTCACACCTTTAATCCCAAACAATGACTTCTAATCGGGAGCAGAACAGAATGAGTCAGTGATAGGATATAACCACCTCTTACCGAAAAGAAAAAAAAAAAAAGAAAAAAAAGAAAAGGAAAAAAAACAGCAAGAGCAAGAGAGACTACTTAAGAGCAGGAGGGATTCCACTAACCAAGACTCTGGGGTCCGATCTAGGTCGTCTACATACATGTTACTGCTGAGTAACTTGGAGTTCCTGTAGCAAACCTAACACTGGAAGCAAGTGCTGTCACTGACTCTTTTGCCTCTTTAAGCCTTGGTGATATGTACCCGTGTAGTGTCCGCCCGCAGACCCTACACGAGAGTCGATTGTCCTGGACTGGAGACGAACTGGACATGTGAAATTAAGCAGGTGGGGAGCAAAGAGACAGGACACCAAGTAGATGTATCAAGGTGTGTTTTACTTAGGGTGCAGTGTGTTTATATAGTAAAAGGCAAAAAAACGAAACCACAACAGACTTTTAACATAAACATGAGACCAGACTTGAAGGGAAGCTGGCAGTCTGTTTACAGCAGGAACTTTAAGTGTGAGTTCTGGCAGAAATGAGCTGATTGTCAGTCTTTGATCTCAGGAGTTGCAGTCAGGGATTAGCTCCACAGGTGGGCAGCCTCAGTCCTGGGCCTGTCACATTCTTTCACTTTCAGAAACACCATCAGAGGGAGGGAGACCACATACCTGGTTTTATTGTAGCTTATTATGCATATTTGGTTGATGTCACTCTGAGACCTGGCTTTTTCTGAGGGGAGGAGAAACTGCAGTATGGATAATAGAGAAGATTAAATCATCCTATTAAAAGTGGGGTACAGGGATAAGAAAGAATTCTCAACTGAGGAATACCAAATGGCTGAGAAGCACCTAAAAATTTTCAGCATCCTTAGTCATCAGGGAAATGTAAATCAAAACATAGTGGAGCATGTGTCCTTATTATGTGTTGGAGCATCTTCTGGGTATATGCCCAGGAATGGTATACGTGGGTCCTCTGGTAGTACTGTGTCCAATTTCCAGAAGAACCACCAAACTGATTTCCAGAGTGGTTGTACCAGCTTGCAGTCCCACCAGCAATGAAGGAGTGTTCCTCTTTCTCCACAACCTCACCAGCATCTGCTGTCACCTGAGATTTTTATCCTATCCATTCTGATTGGTGTGAGGTGGAATCTCAGGGTTGTTTTGATTTGCATTTCCCTGATGACTAAGGATATTGAACATTTCTCTAGGTACTTTTCAGCCGTTCAGTATTCCTCAGCTGGGAATTTTTTGTTTAGCTCTGTACCCCATTTTTAATGGGGTTATTTCTTTCTCTGGAGCCTAACTTCTTGAGTTCTTTGTATATATTGGATATTAGTCCTCTATCAGATAAAGGATTGGTAAAGATCTTTTCCCAATTTGTTGGTTGCCATTTTGTCCTATTGACAGTGTGTTTTGCCTTACAGAAGCTTTGCAATTTTATGAGGTCCCATTTGTCGATTCTTGATCTTAGAGCATAAGCTATTAGTGTTCTGTTCAGGAACTTTCCCCTGTGACTATGTGCTCGAGGCTCTTCTCCACTTGCTTTTCTATTAGTTTGAGTGTATCTGGTTTTGTGTGGAGGTCCTTTATCCACTTGGACTTGAGCTTTGTTCAAGGAGATAGGAATAGATCAATTTGCATACTTCTATATGCTAACCCCCAGTTGAGCCAGCACCATTTGTTGAAAATGCTGTCTTTTTTCAACTGGATGGTTTTAGCTCCTTTGTCAAAGATCAAGTGAGCACAGGCATGTGGCTTCATTTCTGGGTCTTCAATTCTAATCCATTGATCTACCTGTCTGTCACTATACCAATACCATGCAATTTTTATCACAATTGCTTTTTAGTACAGCTTAAGGTCTGGAATGGTGATTCCACCAGAAGTTCCATTTTTACTATATTAATCCTGCCAATCCATGAGCATGGGAGATCTTTCCATCTTCTGAGATCTTCTTCAATTTCCTTCTTCAGAGACTTGAAGTTTTTGTCAAACAGATCTTTTACTTGCTTAGTCAGAGTCACACCAACGTATTTTATATTATTTATGACTGTTGTGAAGGGTGTTGTTTCCCTAATTTCTTTCTCAGCCTGTTTATCCTTTGTGTAGAGGAAAGCCACTGATTTGCCCTGAGATTCCACCTCACACCAGTCAGAATGACTAAGATCAAAAACTCAGGTGACAGCAGATTCTGGCGAGGTTGTGGAGAAAGAGGAACACTCCATCATTCCTGTTGGGAATGCAAGCTGGTACAACCACTCTGGAAATCAATTTGGCGGTTCAACTAATACCGAAGTAGAGGCTCACAGCTGTCCATTGGACTGAGCACAGGGTCCACAATGAAGGAGTTAGAGAAAGTACCCAAGAAGCTGAAGTGTTTTACAGTTCCTTAGGAGGAACAACAATATGAACAAACCAGTATGTCAGAGCTCCCAGGGACTAAACCACCAACTAAAGAGTACACATGGTGGGACTCTTGGCTCCAGTAGCAAATGTATAGCAAAGGATGGCCTGGTTGGTCATCAACAGAAGGAGAGGCCCTTGATCCTGTGAAGGTTCTATGCCGTAGAGGAATGCCAGGGCCAGGAATCTGGAGAAGGTTGGTTGGTGAGCAGGTGGAGGAGGGAGGGAACAGGGGTTTTTTCCCCCTGGAGGGAAAACTGGGAAAGGAAATATCATATGAAATGTAAAAAAAATATATCTAATTAAAAATAAAAATAAAAATAATAAAGCATAATTCCTAAAATAAAATAAATGCAGTCTATATTTTGCATTTTTCACAATTTAAAATTGTTAGTAATAATTAGAATTAATACTGACTGGAATTAAAAACTTCTGTGTGTGCATGTGTATGTGTGTGTGTATATGTGTATGTGTCTGTGTATGTGTGTGTGTGTGTGTGTATGTGTGTGTGTATGTGTGTGTATGTGTGTGTATGTGTGTGTGTATGTGTATGTGTGTGTGTGTATGTGTATGTGTGTGCATGTGTGTGTGTATGTGTGTGTATGTGTGTGTATGTGTGTGTGTGTGTATGTGTATGTATGTGTGTGTGTGTGTGTGTGTGTGTGCGCGTGTATTTGTCTCTTTCTTCTTTGTTCTTCCTCTCTCTCCTGTAATCTATAAAAAATAAATTCTGCTCATATCCCTATGGAAGAAATTATTCCATTTTTTAAAGTGATCTCGTGAATTCCCTTTTTTCCAGCTTCAGTTTATGTGATTACAGTGGTTGACTTTGTTTGAATGTTTTGTTTTCTTGAATGTGTTTGAGTTTTTTCTTTGGTTTCATTTCTGAGGTGGCAGCTCTATTTAGGTCTTCTGGTACAACTGATTAAAAATGACCTTTTTTGCAAATAGCCTGTACAAAACAAAATTCTTTGTTGGTTCTCAACCTACTTGACTCTTAGAAAAATTTCTGAAGATATGCAAAGAAAAATAACACATACCATGAATATATTAATAATTACAATGGTACAACTCTTAGATATTCGCACTATGCAAAGGTGGAAAACATGATTAAGAAAACACTTTCCTAGAAAGGTTAGTTTGAGGCATGTAGTTTAAAGTGGATTTGCTTGTTAAAAGTTGGCCATATAATGGCAAAATATCAGCTGTATACACACCTTATTCAAAAGCAAGAAATTAGAGATCTCTTCATTTTGAAATATGTAAACACTTAAGGACCTCTCTGAAGTTTGAATTGATCATACAAGGTTTAAATTTACATTTATAACTAAATATACTGTCAGAATCCTCAGGATGAAGCATTTAAAATCATCTCAGTATTCATGAAGACTCATTCAAGAAAGACGAGACATCATGAATTTTCTTCCACAGTAACGACATTTCAAATCCTGCCTAGAAAATACCGATTTAGATCATGATTTATTATGCTTATGTCATCATTTCCAAATAATTTATGTGGCTATGTTTGTGTGGAACAACATCTATCATGTGCCAGTATCAATAAAAATACAAGTATGTCTTTTAATACATCTCTTATGTCTAAAATGTCTACTCGCTTAGACAAAGTCTAAAATTCATAATGTTGAAGGACTTACATAATTTTTGAGAATCTTTCTTTCTCAAGAACATAGAATCATTTGTCATTGCCAAAAAGTTCATTTAAAGGAGTAAAGTTTTATAACCAATCATCTTCTGTATATCCTCTTACATTAATCTTTCTTAAAATGAACTGATTTAAATTTTATTTGCTTGAAATGCTATAACCAACCCATTATCTTTTATAGTTTAATGGGCCATTGTTTGTATCACCTGCTATAAATTATACTTGATTGTGCAAATATGTGTTAACCTTGTCTGAGAGTGATCAGGTTCTCTTATATAAACATAGGACAAAATATAACAATATAATGATTTTAGACTCAAATAAGTAACTATCTAAAGTATCTTGTTGATTTACCTTGTAATGACAAAGTAATTAGAGAAACCCACTTCAGGTTATAGAAAAAATTAAATTTGTCTCACAATAAAAGGTTAGTAAAAAAATAATAGACATATTCTATGATGGTATCTACGAGGGTGACTTTGAAAATGCATATGGATTTTACATTTACAAATATCTTATACTTTGTGTGTATCAATTTGAGCACTGCAAGAAAATATAAGCACAGACATATTTCTCTATAGTGCAAGGTATGGTTGGAGGTCAGAAGCATGAATTTATAGTTCCTACTATGTTTTATACACAGGACTTACTATGTTTAGTCATCTTTGTTATATTATCAAAATTCTATATGTATTAAATCCCTATATTGAAAATGTAACATATTTATAATTTGACACCTCAATCTTATCTTGGCATATTTTCCTCTTTCACTAAATGAAAACAAATATGAACTAAGAAAAATCCATGGTTTTACCTTTGTAAAATTGACTAAAAATAACACTTCTTTGTACAGTGAAGTGTAACTCTTTTGCAGAATGTGGCCAATTCTTTTTCTTAGGTTAATGCCTTGAAGCTGAGAAATAATAACATAGCATATGTAGTCCTTAAACTTGTAGAAATATCCACAATATTAAAGCGGCTTTACTGTATCCCATCACAGCAGGAATCTCTAAGATTTTTATTTTACACACATTCTTGTCAACGCTAGATATAACAAATATTTTTCTTTTTTTTAATTAGATATTCTCTTTATTTACATTTCAAATGATATCCTCTTTCCCGGTTTTCCCTCGGGGGTGGGGGGGAGACAAAAAAGCCTCTGTTCCTTCTCCCCTCCCCCTGCTCATCAACCCACCCTTTCCCACTTCCTGGCCCTGGCATTCCCCTACACTGAGGCATAGAACCTTCACAGGACCAAGGGCCTCTCCCCCCATTGATGACTGACTAGGCCGTCCTCTGCTACACATGCATTTGGAGCCATGAGTCCCACCATGTGTACCATGGTGGTTTAGTTCCTGGGAGCTCTGAGGGAACTGATTAGTTCATATTGTTGTTCCTCCTAAGGGGCTGCAAAACAAATAGAAGAATGGGAACCACTTGGCTTAAACTCTGTGAGCTTAAACTGTTATGGAAGCTGATAGTCAGTAAAGAAAATATGAATGCATGTTAAGCTGTATGATTTTCATATACAATAATCACAATGTGAACAAATGGTGAAGAGTAAAGCAACATAAAAACATAACAGGAATTTAGAAAAAACTACACAGAAAACATTATTTGACCTAAATCTAGATAAGTTAGGTCAGTTCATTTATTATTTATGATAACATATATAACAAAAATTGAAAAATCTTGGGATGTCATTTAAATTTGAACTTATTACCTCAAAATGTTGGGTCAAATATACAATACAGAGAATGTCATTCTGCTATTGAAAAATTGGTTTAACAATATAATCAAGGAGTTTAGTCTTAAGACATTGCATTATTCTATTAATGCATGTCTGTCTGTTTTAATGATTTTAGGAATGAAATCTTGATTTCAGGTTTTTAAGAGAACAGCTTCCTTAATATCTGTATACCACTATAGCCACAGTAGGACTTGGGAGAATGGAGTCCACAAATGAAGCAGACTAAAGTCTAATGCAATAGACAACTTTACTCAGAGCACCAGACAATTTATACTAGGGGTATTACAAGGAGTCACAAAATTAGTGTGTACAATCATAAGGACAAGCCCCGTATGGTGGACAAGCTGCACATGGAAAACAAACCATGTTTTTTCATAGAAGCATAAAACAAACAATAGGCACCCATAATGAATTACCTGGAGTAAACTCTCTTACAGGCTACTCCTTGCACAAACGTGAGAGCACCCTCCAAGAACAATTCCTTGTTTTTGAAGAAACTGATGTCACAATACTCTTGTCTCATTTTCAGGAAGTTTCTTACAAACACTCAGAATTCTCCTTGGAAAACTTCATAATTGCACATGTTGTAGACAAACGTCACCAAGTGAAGGGATCTAAATTATTACTAAGGGACCATTCTTCCTAAAGTCATGCTGTGGACTTAGATGCCAATTAGTGTTTATTAATATTTAATACACCAATCAATTCACTAAAAATACATATTAAATATTAATGTTGTATTTAAAATTTCAACATGAAGTGAAATAAAAAGCAAAAGTCACATACATCTACATGCAAATTATAACCCATTTCATGCACTATACTAGGAAGATGACATCTATATTCACCACATTTCCTTCTTGAACACCCAGCAATATGGTTCAATGCATGTAATATGCTAGATATACTAGCCACTAATCCTTTTGTTAGAAACATACATGGGGCACATGTCCTCCTCTGATTCAATATATTGTCTGACATGACAATGTGGTGGTAGTGCAGTATTGAATCAAGCTCAAAGAGGGAAGGAACTCCTACCCTTCTATGTGGGACCCATGTCTTGTAATTTCTCTTTAAGTGTTAAGAATTACACACAGTCATGCAACATAAAGTTTCAACTCTATGTCCCCCAAATTTTTGCTCTTTATATTCAAAAAACAGAATTTTCCAATAAGTAATAGGTAAATAAAGCTAGTGACCAAATACCTCAACCTTTAGTAATAGAGGTAATTATAATCTTACCACACAGGAAAAAATTTCAAATTCTTTAGCATGTATTTACATGGTAGATAAAATAGAAAGATAAGGTTCATGATGGAGGCCCTTTAATATCTTGATATTATTTCTAAGATATTCTTTTTAGGCTTCTAATAATTTTGATTAAGACAATATTTTAAAAAAATCTATGCTGGTGAGATTATACTATGCAGTGGTGAAGAAGATGAAGTGTTGGCTTGTAACACCCAATTCTGTGGCTCCTCATAAGTATTTAGCATCATAGAATTTTGGTATCAGTTGGCACATGGACACAGAGATGGACACATCCACATGGTCATACACATACACACAGAGAAACACACACACTCAATTTTTTTTTCAATAAGTAAACAAGTAAATAAAGTTAGTGATCAAATACCCCAGCCTTTTGTAATAGAGATAATTATAATCTTATCACACAGGAAAAAATTTCTAAACATAAATACACACAAATAAACATGATTATTTTAAAAGTGAATCCTTTGTAGTTTTCTCATTACATAGAAAGGGAAATTACCATAGCAATGTTGCCGTAGACACTTGGGTCCATTCTCCAAAACTACCATACTCCATCCTCATACATATTCAACAAGACAAGCCCTCTCACTGGGGACTGGTGTAGGTAGAAAATTATATCAGGAAGTGTGTCCATATTCTCATGGAACCTGTGGTATAGCTAACAAAGGTTGCAATAAGCAGTCCTTTCACACTCATAAATTAATTGAAAGTGAACAAATCCCTTTGTCCCAACAAAGAACCACACATTTTTCCAAAATTTGGGCCTGTCCTCCTATTGATGCCAGACTCTGCTACATATGTGGCTAGAGCCATAGGTTCCTCCATATGTATGTACTCTTGGTTTGTGGTTTAGTCCCTGGAAGCTCTGGGAGTGGAGGTCTGGTTGGTTGATATTGTTGTTCTTCCTATGGGGTGGCAAATTCTTTCAGCTCTTTCAGTCCTTTCTCTAACACTTCCATTGGAGACCTTGTGCTCAGTTCAATGGTTGGTTGCACACATCTCCCTCTGTATTTGTCAGTCTGTGGCAGAGTCTCTCAGGAGACAGACATATTAGACTCCTGTCAGCAAGCACTTCTTGGCATCCACAATAGTGTCTGGGTTTGGTGTCTGTATGTGGGATGGATCTCTAGGTGGGACAGTCTCTGCAGAGAGGGACTTTCCTTCAGTCTCTGCTCCACACTTTGTCCCTGTATTTCCTTTAGACGTGAGCCCTTGTGGGTTAAGAATTTGGATATGAGTGGGTGTCCCCTACCCCAACTGGGGTCCTTGTTTAACCTCTGGATATGGTCTCTCCACATTCTCCTTCCCCTTTGTTTTTAATTAATAAAAAATGGATTATAACCTGTGGAAAAAAAATATGCCCAGGGAACTGTGGAGACAGCTCTGAGAGACTATCTCTTGATGTGAAAGGGTCATGAACATAGATGAAATTCTCAGTTCAAATTTTAAAACTGGGCATAGTTTCAGAGGAGACTTATTCTGAGTAATGAATGTATTTGAATGGGAATATAAGGATCACTGAAGCTTGTTAATTACTAGTCTAGTTCAAGAGTGAGAGACTATTTCATGAGTATAAGGCAGAGTGACTTGGTCGTACAGCAGACATCCTCTTCCATAATACCTGAGACATGAACACATACACTAAAACATAGGCAAATATCACACACATACATACACAAATGCACACAATTACAAATAAATAAATATCTAGGACAAAATTTATGTATAACTCTGCCATATATAAATCAAAAGTGCTGTTTAAAATAGAAAAGTGAAACAGACTTTCCATTACCAGAGAGCCTGTTCAGTTTTAAATATCTGTCCCTATAGGAGTTTGGCAAGGAACCTATGTAAATGAGGCTGGCATTGACAATATTGTGTGAAATCCTAAATATACAAATAAAATGTTTATGTGTTTTCACTTACATGCATGTATTTTTAAGGCTAACCTTTGGATTGAAGACTCAGTAGATGCCCTCTGGAAGGAAGACTATCTCTCTGTAGGCTAGCATTTAGTAACTATCTGCAGCTCTTTGTCTAGGGTTTAATATGCATGAGCTTTTCCAGTTACACAATATGGTGTCTGAGGGTGCTTGCATTGTTTAATTTCTGAGTCTTAAGTTTAAGAGTTGTCTTATAGATGTTTCATATGGACTGGGAATCCAGAATTCAGGATCTAGATTGGGTATGATTTTGGTTTTTGTTGTTGGATTGAGGTGTTGTTGTCTCTGCCTGTTGCAAAGAAAAAATTCCTTGAAGACAGGTGAGAACGGCACATACCAATCACCTATTTAAAACCACTCAACAACTTCCTATTTCATTAAAAATAATTGAACTATAGTTTGTTCTCACTACTTTTCAGTCATGCCAAATGACATCTCTAATCTGATGTATACGAATAGGCTTCTTTCTCTCAATGCTGTACCAGGCAAATATATTTTTATCATGTTAAAAATTGGTCTTGTCACCCACAATAGTGTCCACATTTGGTGACTGTTTATGGGGTGGATCCCCAAGTGAGCACAATGAGAGAAGAGGCCCTTGGTCCGTGAAGTCTCGATGCCCAACTGTAGGGGAAATCCGAGGGCAGGGAGACAGGAGTGGGTGGGTGGGGGGTCACCCTCATAGAAGAAGGAAGAGGGGATAGTATATGGGGTTTCAAGGGGGAGATTGGGAAAGGGGATAACATTTAAAATATAAATAAATAAAATATCCAATAAAAAAGTTTATCTTCTTTTTGCTTTTCCTCTTTTGAGGTCTCTCTACTTTGGTAATTCATAAAACCCTGTTCATGTTCAACCTCCTCATCTCAACCTTCAAATCCTCCATTTTCAGTCAGGAAACTAGATTATCAGTGGCTTTTCTACTTATCTTTCTATTCTGACTTCCAACCAAGGCAGTAGCTGTAAGTACCCACTATCTCATTTACTAGGGTATATACCCTCCATTCAACTTTATTTTTAAGAGATAGAAAGTTTCTCATATTATCTGAAAAGTAGAAGCTTTTTGTTCTTTTTTGTAATTTAAATACCATCAAAATATATCCTCTTTCATGACTAGGTTTTAACACATATGTCCTTTCTTATGAAGTGCTTATATACAGCATCCTAGCTAAATTAAAATATAAAACAAGTTTGTATATGTGTATGTATATATACATTAAGTATTGCCCAATATGTATACATATATATATACATACACACATACACATATATATATATACAGTTACTTAATGTATAAATACACTAAGTAATATATATATATATATATATATATGTATTTCTCTGATTTCTTAAGAATTTCATTTTAAACAAAATTCCTTCATGTAAAACTGCAATGACTAATGACCAAACTATTTGAAGCCACATGTTATGTCCCTCTAATCCTTTCTTGACATCTTAGGAATATCCTGATTTATGTTATTATCTGTACTGTCATTATTGCTGATAACAAAATGGTTATATTTCCAAAATGTTCACTTAGAAGGATAAAGTGTCACTTGTAATTTCTATGCATACACACACACACACACACACACACACACACACACACACACACAAACACACACTGCTCATGACTATCTCCTGAAGTAAGAATCTTAATCTATCTCATTAGGGAAGGCACTGAAGCATAAAGAAACAAAGTGACTCTTCAATGAGTACAGACTGTGGACTTTCAGAACTTGGCTTCAAAGTGGTGCTTGCATGTAAATGTCTATTACTAAGACCTTAGTAAGAATGCATTACATACATAGTTTTATTTTCAAGTTATGAAAAATATAATGTCACTTCAAAATTATGAATAAAGATAAAATAAGAGCATTTTATCTTTAAAGATGTTTGTGAGCATGTGCACTCAGGCACACACATGCACACTCTTTCACAGTTTAAAAAAATAATACCTATTTTGTTTCTAGATTCAACATTTTTACACAAGTTATAGAATTAAATGTTTCTGTTTGGTTTCTTAGCATACTAATTTATAGAAAGTGCATGCTGGAAAACGAAAACTAACAAAGTTCCAGAACTGAAAAATAACTGGACATGAGAAGAAAGCAATGTGCACAGAGATCAAATGTATATGTTTTTGAAACCAGGTGAGAGCATGTGTTATGTGCCTGAAACAGTGTGCCCACGCTGCTTCATTTCTCAATTTGTTTTGTTTTTTAGCTCACAGTTAGAAGTGTGAAGTTCAGTAGAGTATAAAATATAGTTTATACTACAGACATTTTACTATTGCATCCTCACTTTAAAACACATCTGAGTACCAAATTATGAAAAAGATTAAAAAATCATCACTGTGATTTCATTTACTGTATTTCTATGTTTACTAGGAAGAAAGAAAAGCAGAAAATGTATGTAACCAAATAGCTTATCAGAATTGTGATTCTCTGAACTCAATCTCATACAAAGTATTTAAGAAATTAAGTGTTTAAGTTATTAAGAAATATCAAATAGAATTGTATCATTTATGTTTGATAATGAATAAATCTCTCTTTTTACATTAAATTGTTGACAAAAGAGACAGTTGGCTTTGTACTTTATAGGAGAAAATTCTGCGGAGGGCAGAGAAGATAAAAAACTCACTCTGAAATATTCTACCGCTTTCACTTAATGCCATGCACGCTTTAAGCAATCTACATTATAATAAATATATTTAAAAGGATGTTATGGCAGAAAAAAGAACAACAATTCATAAAGAGGCAAATATAACAATTGCTGCACTTGACATTTTATGAGCCCAAGAAGAAATAATTCAAACATTTGTAAAGACTGTCTCTAAGTTTAAACCTTTTGAATGACCATGCTGGTTCCACAGGTAAGACATATCATAAGCAGTTAGATTCGGTAATAGCTGCAGCAGAAGAGTTATTTCTGTCTTTTTCATTTGTTCTCTGACTAGGCCCACATTCAGATATATTGGGAGTAATTTTCTAAATAATATTCATTCTTTTCTTTTCTGTGGGAACAATTCTAGTTTTTGGATACATCCTCAATTGCTCTTTGTAGCAACAGTCCATATACTAAACCAAGAAGACATCTGAGGATTCACATTATACTATTTATTTCCTTTGGTTTGAATGCATGTGTATATTTGTGTGTGTGTGTGTGTGTGTAAATGTATGTAAATTTTATGTCTAATATATATGAATGTGTGCATGGGTAACTATGGGTATGTGCATGCCACAACACAGATAGAGAAGTCAAAGGTCAAATTTGTTGTCAGTTCTCACTTCTCTCTTGTTTTAAACAAAGTTTCTTTGTTGTTTTTATATCTGCATACTCTAGTTTAATTTACCTTGCAGTTAACAGAGATTCTCCTGTCTTCATGGCATATCTCAGAATAGGAGCACTGGGATTATAGATGCTTGTTATAGTGTCTGCTTCATTTGGGTTTTAGGGATTCAGAGTCAGGACCTAAGGCAAGTGTTCTCAATGTTTAATGTATACACTAGTACATCTCTCTTCAGGTCTATATTCTATTGATTTTCATTGATTAACATGTGAGATGGCTAGTAAATGGCTTCTATATTGTGAAGTAGAATATGTGCATATAAGGGTGTGTGCATGTGTGTGTGTGTGTGTGTGTGTGTGTGTGTATGTGTGTGTGTGTGTGTATGAGTATGTGCAAACATTTGATAGAGAGATTATGTTCGTATGCATGAGTCACATATATTCTAAAATTTTATTTTTTTTTCTTCTTTCATTCCCAGAAAAATACTACAGATTTTTTTTCATTTCCACCTTCCTGGCATCCTTCTTTCTCAGATTTATCAATATTTCACTACCTATTGATTATCTAGCCTTTCTAAAAGACTCAGTAATAATGTCTTTTTCTATTCAAATTTTATTAAGCAACTGTGCCATTCTATATTCATTTTCTTTTCCAACATTACATTTTTATTGATTCTTTGGGGATTTCACATCGAGCACCTTTATCACATTTGCTTTCCTTTTTGTCTCTGTTCCACTCACCATCCTTGTTACCTCCCCTATGATAAAAACAAAAGGATCAACTTTAATATAATCTCACTTATACACTTAGTGACTTATATGCTTTTATTCTAATTATGGGGAAAAAGATAAACTGCCTTTCCACATTGTTAATATGTTCCCTCTCTTTGTCTCTCTCTGTCTCTCTGTCTCTGTCTCTTTCTCTCTCTCTCTCTCTCTCTCTCTCTCTCTCTCTCTCTCTCTCTCTCTCTTTCTGGAAGTAAAGGAAAAACAACATAAATATTCTGTCAAATAAGTATAACTCTTCCAATTAACCATTCTAGAATTGGGGCATTGTTGCAAATGCAGTGTTTTCCTGATGGCCTGCCTTTTAGTAACTAAGCAGCAGTAACTTGAGCAGCTTATGTCATCATCAGCTGACACTGTCACCAACACATACATTCCTTTAAAGATCCCCTGGACATCACGGCTCCCCCTGACTCCATCTCCTGACTCTCTGTGCCTTTCTCTTTCTTTCTTGTTCTGGGTCTTCTTCGTCCTGTCTTTGTCTGTCTGTTTTTCTGTTGTTCTGTCTGTCTGTCTGTCTCTACCTGTCATGTCCTCACTCCCAGAGGCCGTCCATCCCTCACTTCTCCAATAAACCTCTGGAATTAGATCTGCTATATGGTGTAATTTTTTTAACAGTACATCAAGGCTGCCAAAAGTACACAAATTCTCACCAATTTAACCTAACCAAATGACCAAAGGATGAATTCAGGGAACAAATGGATGCACTTTGGTCAGACATCACCCAAAAACTCTATTAATCAACTAAATTCCCTAAGTTCCAACTTTAAAAGTAGGGTTACAATATTTCTTGAGGTCTCATGAAAGCAGTGTACATTCACAATCAGTATCTAATACATGTCCGAAAGCCAGCTTTATGGTGTCTGTGACTGTTATTCCTAGTTGTCAACTAGATGACATCTGAAGTGAGCTACAATCCAGAAATGGAAGACACACCTATGATCCAGATCTTATGGCTGGAAGACATAGGTTTTTGACCTGGATCTTGACATGGGGTGACACATGCTTTTAATGCTGATCTTGAGACATAGCTGCCATGAAAATCTTCATCCCAGGCAATGTATTATACACCTTTAGTCCAGGGAGATTGTTGAGTTTAAGGGGAGACTGGGACAGAGAAACTTCCAAATCCAGGCATGGTAGTACACACCTGTCATCTGGGCCATACCTTCTGCTGGAAGTAAAGACAATGGAAAAAGGAAGGCTTTATTCTTCGTTGCTTGGTTGCACTTACTTGCCCACACACATGTTGGAACTTACTTCTTCGGGATTCCAGCTTATACAGAAGATCATCTGAAACACTTAGCCTCATGTCACTGAGCAACTACTATACTCCTGGCTTTTTCACTCATGGTTGTCGATTATTGGAATAGTTGGATTGCAGACTGTAAGTTATTCCAATAAATCCCGTTAATATAGAGAGACATTTCATAAGTTGTATGAACCTTGACTAATGCAGTCTCTAATGCATCAAATCACTAAATTTTGTTAACTCATAGACACTCCCTCCATTCAGTCTCTTCTTCCTTCCCTCTAACATCCTATCTCTCCTGCCTTTTTTTTCTCCCAGGGCTCTTTTTCCCATATAGATCACCTTTCAATATTCTCCATCTTTTTTTACCCATCCATCTCTTTTATTTTTTAGAATATATTTTTTCAATAATTTTTTGCAAAATAATATATCCCAAGACACAGAAAGAGGTACACTTGGTTGATATTTAAAATATTTATAAATATAATGGACAATTTGAAGTTTCCATCATATATGTATATTAGAACATATTTGGATCTTAAATATATCCATAAGCCTTCTGCTTCATGTATAGCTATATGGAATTTTATGAATTGATAGCTTTTTGAGACATAATTCACCAGTCTCATCATTAATAATTATTGACTTCAAAATATGCCTGTTGAAAAGGATCTGATTAAGATTAATTCAAGTAAAAGAAAATTTTCTACACTGGAAGTCATCAGGAGATTGCTATATTTCTGAATTGAGCATGTAGACAAATGAAAAAGTTTAAAATTTATGAAGGTAACATGGAAAAGATAGAGAAGAAAAATAACAATGAAGAATGAAGAGAAATATAATTCTATGATGTTACCAACAATACTCAACAATATTGCTTTTAATATCCCAAATCATCCCACGCTTTGAGTTCAAGCCTAGAGTCACCTTGGTCCAGGGAACTAAATGAAGGGAAAATTGGCTTGGTTGTCAGTCATCATACTTTAAAACGCTAGGTTTTAAAATATAATTTCTGCCTAAAAGACACCAAGAAAATAATATTCCTTTAATTAGCTTTTGTTCAGTGGTTGTCATTCTTCGTAATGCTGTGACCTTTTAATACAGCTCCTCATGTTTTAGTGACTTTCAAACATAAAATTATTTTTGTTGCTACTTCAGCTACTTCATAATTATAATTTCACCTGTGTTATGAATCACAATGTAAATATATGGTATGGAGAAAATCTGATATGCAATCCAATAAAAGAATTATTTGACCCCCAAAGAGGTAACTACCCAGAAATTAACAACATTGCTCTAGAGAAATATGCAAGAGAAACCAAAGCTATGTAGGTGTATCCATGTAACATGAGATGTTGCAGCTCACAGACTCAGCAAAACAGAGTTTTGTGTTCAGACTCTGTTAGTGCTCTGTCTTAATGTCTCTCTCAGTAATGTGAAAAGCATGAGGGAAGTTAAACTGCAAACATTAGGATAGGTCATAGGATAACTAAAACAAATTAGTATAGTTGTTGTTACTAGGACTAGAATCCTTTCATCAAGTGAATGTGCATAGACAACTCACAGTCCAATCAACCCAGTAAATGTACAGGTTATTCTTCACATTTGAAGTCATCATTTGCTAAAACCTAAGCTCTAAAATGGTGTTTAAGCTCCTTTGAAGTTTGTATAATGACATATTTTCATTTACTAGCCTACAAGGGAAGTGCTTTGTTTAGCTTTGACAATGGATTTTCATTGACAAGATTCCAAGATGCTTGGAAGAAATGCACCACTCATTTTTAAAGGTAAGCATCATTCCTAACGTATGGAATACTGCAGCAGTAATTATTTCTTTAATGTATGGTTTCATTGTTTAACACATTTGAGTATTTGTTAAAATAACTATAGAAGATAGAAAGATGGTTAAAAATCCTGCTCCAAAAGCAAGTGAATATGTGATGCCTTATGCTAATTGATACATCTACAGTACAATACCTACACATTTGGCTCAGTGATCATTGCAGAAGAGGTGCCTGAGAGACTCTAACAGCCAGTGAATAAGGAAGTAAGTTATAAGATTTTTATCTACTAATTATGTCAAAGCAGATACACAGAAAATATCTCATCAACATGGTTGACTACTCAAGACATGATCAAAGACAATGGCTACATAGATCCTAAATCAGAAGTAGAAACTCTCATGGAATCTCAATGCTAGATGAAGAACTAAAAAATGCTGAAAGGGATAAGCAGTGTTGCCCAGGCAAAAGGTTTTGTTGTCCAATATGAAGTGGCAATCCCTGATGATTTATAGGCAGTGCTGTGTGTGTGTGTGTGTGTGTGTGTGTGTGTGTGTGTGTGCGCATGTCTGTGCGCTCACGCGCGCATGCACAAACATATGCAGAAATGTACACATGTGCGTATAACTACAAAGAAAAGAATTAATTTGAATAACAGCAAAAGGGACATATATAGGAAGTGTTGCAAGGCAAAAAGAGGATTGTGGTAATAATGTAATTATATTTCAATTTAAAACTGTAAATTAAAAACTAGAACGTTTGCTGCTCTTCTACATGACCTGAATTTTGACCCTGGTGCCAAGACTAGGACGTTTACCGAAGCTTGTAATTACAGGTCCAGGATATGAACGTTCTTTGAACTTTTATACAACATACTTGTATCATTTATACACACAGATGCAGAACAGGGAATATAAGTTTCAAAAATGATTATCTCTGTAATAAAGGCGTGATGATATCTGTATCATCTAGAATATAGTATAAAAAGAACAGGATATCTGTAGGTATAGAAGAATGTAATTTAATTAGTATTATATATATTATATTTTATAAGATTCTTCATATATACCATAACTTTATATTTATATCATTAAATGTGTTATTTTTATTATTTGTATTTTATTTCTGTCACAAAAGAGTTTTGGTAACATAAATAGTATCACATAAGTATGGTCCAAAAATATTTAGATGTATAATATTAATTTGAGACTGTATAATAAACTACACGTGTATTTTCTATTATTTATTATTTAACAGAGACATAATTTTGCTAGGTAGGAAGAACTTTTAGTATGCTCAGTTTTCTTAAATTATTAATTTTTTGTAATTAAAAATAAACTGCATTAAATAAAAGTATAAATAAATGGATTAATTTCTTTATAATAAATAATAAAAGCTCCCATCATGTTTTGTCTTTGTACTAATAAGATTACTGCTATGGAAGGAACCAAATTCTCTCTAGTAAAATTTGAGACCCAATTCTGAAGAGGGAACCTATACCTGGAACTGTAAACAAGGTTCAAATCATATAGTGGAGTAGATTAAAGGATGTATATGAAGGATTCAATAATTTTATGGAAATAGAGACAGCATCAAGCTTTCAAGTAAATATTTATAATTATACAGAGTCAAATGCTAATTCTAGGTTTTTCCCCAAGTTGAACATGGTAAATACAGACATTCATGGCTCTACAAGGTACTGTGAATAAGCCATAGAAGAATGAGTGCTCCACCATACATAAGATACCAGCTAGTCTAAACCTTCCAGGAAGAATGCAGAAGACAAGGCTAAAAGAACATAAGAAGCAGAAGGTAAAGGTATATGAATCTCTAGGAGATACCTAGGTATTGTCACCAGGAACTCAGCACACCAAATACCTGTCTCACATTTGTATAATAGTTGCCAGTGGCTGAGTGTGGCTGCAGAGTGCCCTAGACCTCACTTCACAGCTCCTTATTAGTGATCGATTCAACAAGATGAAGAATAACTATGTTTTCAGTTGAATGCTCAGTGATGAATCTACCAGCCTCCAAAGTAGAGTTCCAATCTAACAAACCAGCAGATGCCCCTGTTTAGCTAAATGTATCAAAAACACTAAGCAGAAAAAACAAATAAATTTTGGGAAAGTTATTGGTAAACATTAGAAGTGATCAAATGGACTTGAGAGAAGAGCAAGAGTAAACAGAATATAATATATACACATAAAATTGTCATAAAACAAATATAAAAATCATTTCAAAAGCTAATTTTTGTAAACATTTATACTTTTACTGCCTTACATTTATAAAATAGTTTACATATATGAAATGTTTAATATACAATACTATATTCTGAATTCCTTGGCTAGTTTTCATGCTTAGAATTAACTCCAATATATAATAAATCCCTGAAAATGGGTAAAAGATAAAATACATATGAAATTGCAAAATTGTCACATTTTAGAATTTTCACCATCTATTCATTTATATCATGTAAGAAGCATCTTAAATACTGATAGTGTTTGAAAGAATCTTGGAAACATAACTTCCAAAATTGGCTGAAAAGAAATTCTTTGCTGATGCTTTGAAATTTAATAATAAATCCTTGCACTGTGCACAGATAGACTGTGTCTGTAATGCACTATGAAATGCATGGCACATCATTTGTTAGATCTAGTTAACTATGATTCATAAAATGTGACATTTCTCATGCCATTTGCAAGGCAGTTAATTTATCCAGCAAATCTCATGATATGCTCTACACTTGAAAAGGTTTACTGTTTAGTAATAAAAAAGAAATGTTTTTAAAGAGTAGAAGTGATGTAACTATATAATATGGTAAATTCAAGATTGTGCAATAAACTGTAAAGTAACCCATGCTAGAGTGCTGACACATCAGATTTCTGCCCAACAAGGTGCAAAACAGGCAAAATAAAATTTGAACTATCAGCTGGCATGATGTTTTTATGTACTAGGTTAAGCTTTTAGTGCTGAAAAATAATATGAGCATGGTTCTCTGGGAAATATCTCTATAGAAAATATAGATGTTACCAATACCATTATGGGAACTAGCTACATTTTGAGTCTTATTATTATCAGAGACAAATATTGAAAATGTATTTTTATTAATTTGAAGAAAAACTAAATGCTTTTTCTCAGAAATGAATGATAAACTTTTGTAATTCTAGATGTAAAAGAACATGATGATTTCTGAGTTTTAGTGTTTTGTGAAGTTAAAGATATTGTAATAAAACATAAAGAGAAAAGGATTAATATGAATTAACAGAAAGTCAATGAAAGTAAGCAAAATCCACCTAGGAGAAACTGTTTACCCAAGATACTGAGAATTTGTATATACAACAAGAAATACATATATTAACCTGTCCTCATCTCACTGAATTATATTTAATTTTAGAAAAAATACTATCAAGTATAATGTCTTTACCCATTTAGTTTTTTTATTCTTTAATCCTTTTATATAGTATAGTTTTCATCATCCTCTAGGTCTGCTACCCAACCACTCCCCATCCTATACCTCCTCCGCACATCTCCACCATGGCTCCAAGGGGATGTCTTTTTACTGCAAATATTTATTATATATTTATGTCTGGCAGTCATAGGATAGCTTGTATAAGTTGGATTTCTAGAACTCTGACTTTCAGATGTTTTGGCAAGTACTTTTATCTAGTAAGCCATCACAACAGCACATGATAGACAACTATCTGTCAGAGACCTTTCTAAACAATCTAGAAACCTGTTTGAAACTAATATATGAATGTAGTGATACAATAAACATCCATAGTCTTTGTATTAGTTATTGTTCTAGTGATGTCAGAGACAACATGACTAAGGCAACTCCTATACAGAAAAGCATTTAATCAAGGGCTTGTTTATAATTTCAGAATATTAGCCCATTTCCATGACAGGAAACATGGAAACAGGCAGACAGGCATAGGGCTGCGAACTTAAATCCTGATCAATAAGCAGCAGGCCAGGTGAGAGACTAGGCCTGGTGTAGTTTTTGAAACTTCGAGGCCCACTCCTAGTGTCACACCTCCAACAAGGTCACATCTCCTCAACAGAGTAATTCCCCTAAGCCTTCTTAAACAGTTTACCAACTGAGGAGGAAGCATACAAATATATGAGCCTGTAGGGGCCATTCTAATTGAAACCACCAGTCTTACAAGACAAACAGAAAATGAAATTCAAGAAGAGTGTCAGTAAAATATCTTGTAGTGTCACTTAGCTCTCTTCTGGATCAGCTGCTCGCTCGCTTGATGCGCCATCCATTCACCCTGTTAAGGCATAGAATTGTAAAAATAAAGCACTTAAAAGCCAACAGTCACTAGAAATTATTTTTTATTACTCACTCAGGCATGTACACAGCAAGGTCATTTCCTGTGGGAGGAATAGGACAATAACATCCAGGAGAAGGAAGAAGAACCCATGAGGCCTGCAGTAAAAATAAATATTATAGAAGGCTTTTTACCTGTCCTGTTCAGCTAAGGCAAGCATTTACTGCTTAACCTGACTGGTGCTGAGCAGGTCAGCCAAATGTCACTTGCTGAGCAGGACCTAATTTTACTTATATGCAACATCAAAACCATTTAATGTTTTTAAGTTAATGTTTTAAAGTTTAAAAAGATTTAAATAAAGAAGCAAACTGTTAATGAACTGTAAGGCACACTTACGATATTAGCTTTTACAAATTGTTTTATAGATTAACAAAAATTACAATCTTGGAAAACTGATTTCTGAAAACTGACACTATGTAATCTCTCTGTAAACATAAAAAAAAAAATACGTCCATCTTGTGCACATCTGAAAAAGATGGTCTGTGGAGTGAGGTGCATAACAGTGCCACTGCCTGATTAAGTATGTGGAATACAATACTAAAGTACACAATAGTTCTGCTCATGAACCAATTATGATCTCCTTTGGTTACATTTTAAGGTGACTGACAGTTAAGACACTATCAGTGGTCAAATGTAGACACTAGACCACTGTAAAGTGCTTGGCTCCAGGTGGATATATATATCAGTCCCTGACACCCCCTCACTAAATGGAGGCAGGAACTCAGGGAGTATCAGCGATGATGTAAAGGAACCTGCAAGAGCCAGAGGTTAGAAAGGACAGATGAGCATCAGTGTCTTCTGCCTGTGGCTATGGCTGTGTTTCTGGAATCTACACAAAACTGTGCCAGTCAAATTTAAGGATGGGAGAGAAGTACAGGAGAGACTGTTGACAGCTGATAGCTAGAGGGAGAGGCAAAGTCTTTTTTTTTTCAAAGCTATGACCTTTGTATCATTGGATCCTAGATCACTACATGGCCATGTGCATATAGATAGCACTCAATGGACTCAGTTGTACTTGCATAATAACAATAAAGGATATGAAGTCATGAGGGACATTCATTAAGGGCTTAGTCTGTGAGAAGATGTTCAATAACAATTTTCAGTACTTGGAAAATCTATCACTTAGTATTTGCATAAGATTTGTTCAAGTTTAGACAAATCATACCAGGTACTCTAAATACTTAATAATTAGTTTCTCATAAGGTAATGGATCTATTGTTGCTTTCCTAAACCATAGCAATTCCTAAGTGCTTTAATCTATTTATCCCTATACCCATAGATACGTGTAGATCTATTCCCTCATCGATAAAGTTTATGTTGCTGCAGATGGAGACAATGACAGCCATCATTACTTGTCAAAATGCAGAGGTCATCTAATAATATGTGCCTAGCCTCTACTGATACATCACCCACACATTTCCCCCACATAACTCTCAAGGAAAATCCCAGAAGAAGGTGTGAGAAGATTGTAACTAGAGGAACAGGAAGTCTGATGTAAGAATGTGTCTTTGAGAAATTATAAGAAGGTTACATTCACAAAATCTCAATACTGTGGCTTTTTAAACTAGACCCACACAATGACAATACTAGCTACATTAAGATGAGTAGGGTTAATCTCTCAGGGCTCCAGGGAAGAGGTTTTGGAAGAGGAACCATTAGTCTTTTTTCAGGGAACAGAACCCAAATGGTTATCTAATACCAAGTATTCACCCCTAGAAACATATACCTGCCAGCACAGTAGACAGATTCACTAGGGTACATTTATATATTTATGCATCATAGGCTTAGGGTGTTCTGATGTAATATACAAATTAGCTTGTATCATATAAAATAACCAAGCAAAAATAGTTAAATGAATGATTTAATTAATTTATGTTGGCCGCCGGCCAGCGTCTATCCAAAATGGCGCCAAACTTCACTTCAGCACCACGGACAGCTGCTTGGCGCAGGCGCGCGGTAACAGTGACATGTCTCTCGGCTCTCCCCCTCCTGATGGGGATATGCTAATAAGGTGCTTGCACTAAACTAATCAGACAGTAACACGTTTGCTCGCCCCCCTCCCGCGGGGGTAGGTTAATGAGGTGTCTGCATGGTGCACCAATCAGACAGTCTCGCTTGGCTAAATAAGCCAGCAGCTCCAGGGTATCAGGGTCCTTCGCTTCAAACTTCAAGAGGAGCTCCAAATAAAGTGCTGCTGAGAAGAATCCTGTTGCCGCGTCGTTCTTGCGGGCGAGACCGGTCGCGACAAATTTAAGTATTACACATTAAATATTTTCATAGGAGATGCATATTTTAAATTCATAAAACCTGGAGAAACAACCAGATGAAATAAAACATTTAGCTGTTTATGCTGGTTAAAATTAATAGCCCCAGCACCCAGATTTCAGGGTACAATATTGTGAGTTTGATATCATCTTTTGCCACATTAGTTTGCACACCTAATTAGTCCAAGTTCTTTGTGGACTATTTATAAAAGTCTATATACATAGAAGGATGCACGGGCTAGATAGTTTTACCCAATGCCATAAACTAAATTTATAGGGAAAAAAGAACCTCAATCAAGAATATCCCTCCATTAGATTGGACTGTAGGAAAGTTGGTGAAGTATTGTCTTGATTAATGATTGATCAGAAGGACCCGACCCAGATTGCTATGTGCATTGCCATCCCTGTATTTGTGGTTCTGTGCTATCTAAGAAAGCAGACAAACAAGCCACAGGAAACAAGCCAATCAATAGCATCCTCGATTGCCTCTGTTTCAGTTTCTGCCTCCATGTTTGTAGCTTGAGCTCCTGCCCTGGTTTCCATCTATGACAGACTTTGAACTGAGACCTATATGTTGTTTTATTTGAACTCTGTATACAAATAGTCCACTGAGGTGGTAATAGACAGTACGAGAAATGATCAAGGTCAGCGTAGATTCATACTTAGTATTTTGTTTACTTTAAAAGATATGGACTTGCAGCAGCTTTATTTGCTTTTAAAGTAGACAAATTATACTGTATTTGTAAGCCAAGATTTGTCTGTTAGATTCATAAAATTGATGATGTTTTAGATAATGATGCAATTTGTTAAAATTCTGTCCATGAAATTTTCACCATGATTCATCATGAAGAATGATAATTTACAAGTTAAAGGAAAATGGCTACATTATTAGTGTTACGAAAAATGTTCAAATAAATGTAAAAATAGATAGTAGTTGAAATCTTGCCCTTCTTCCCAAACATAAGCTTCTCCCAATATATGAAGCTATTTATGGATACATGTATATATTTAGCAATTAGGAAAAAGTGGAGAGAAGTTGAGAAGGGGGGAAGGAAGAGATAGTATGGTAGGAATATCAATAGTATCATCAGAAAGAAGATAACAAATGAATGTAGGCTTGGTACAAGGACATTTTCATAAGGAATATGGCAGTGTAAAAATTACATTTTTTTTTGTATTTCAGTTGTATTTGATAACTTCCCAGTTCCTTTCTGACGTACACCCATATAAACTTGAAGTCCCTTTTCTGAAAATGCACTAAAATTTTTCATGCTTGCCTGTAACTGGAAACTGTTGATGAGAGAATACTCGCAAACAAGGACCACTATTTAAGCACATTTGTTTTATTTTTTTTTTAAGAAGCAAAGTGGTTCAAATAGGAGCAAAGCTCAAGAAACTAGACAAAAAAACAAGTAAGACTAAAGAAGTTCACCTTATCAGTCTGTTGTACCCATCTGTTGTTATTTTTGTTTATCTTTTAGACAGGGTCTCTCCATGCTGCCTAGGACATCCTGCTGGAGTCGCAGGCCCATTATTATATCCAGCTTCTCCTCTCTCAAATACCTGAATACCCTCAGCATGTCTGGGTTTAAACTCTTCCGGTGTTAAATGGAAGGCTGCCATGGATGGAGATACTGTTTCTATAAGGGTCTAGAATAGAGAGGTACAAGACAAGCACACAGCACACTGGCTGCTGGCCATGCACACACTCCACTTAGACCAGAGTACCCAGTCTTGCTGGGCTCAGAGGCTGACCTGGACCTTGTAGGTCATTCTTACTTTATTCGGTTTTCTTTTGTTCCATATTTGTTCCACTATTTTGTAATTTTGGCAAGGTCAGAGGTTTAGTTAGTCTAAGAATGCTTAGCCACACCTCAAACTGTCTGACTCAAATGTTTTTTATCCTTCTGAACATATGCCTAATTTCCAGCTACAGTTATTTTAAATATATACTATAAGTCGGCTGAAAAGAGAGGTGGGGTATGGGGCTAAGGACAGCCACCACCCTTGGGCATAGCACTGATGAGGGAGTTGCACAACGGTAGTAGATAGGACCAGCTAGTAAGTCTTCTCCAGGAAAGCCTTGCAGCACCTGAGGCATAACTGGTACACCACCTCGAAGCCCGAGTCATTGCCATAATAGGTATCTTCAATAATGAGATGTTTCTGTGCATCATAGCTCCAAAGTAGCTCAACTTCATCTTTGCAGTTTTTAACTTGATTGCTTTTTCTATTTGGATCTCTCAGATTGCTTTCATCCATACATAGTATATAATCGAATGTGGCAAAATCTTCTCTTTTTTTTTTAATTTTTTTATTTTATTTTTTTTATTTTAGATATTTTCTTTATTTACATGCGA
>NW_022196915.1:94543050-94546601 GCF_008632895.1 Mastomys coucha | reverse complement strand
TGAGGTAACCCAATCACAAAAGAACAAATACGGTATGCACTCTCTGATAAATGGTTATTAGTGCAAAATCTTCTCTTGTAATCTGTCTTGCCTTACGGACTATGCTAATGCCATGATTCCTTAGGCAGCTGATGGCTCTATGATCTGGGACCCGGCCCACGTTCCATTCGGAAACAGCACTGCAGTCCATGGCAGAATTATCTGAAACCTTTTTATTAGTTAGCAATTTTCTGAACACTGCTTCTGAAATGGGTGACTGGCGAATGTTACCAAGACACACAAATAGCACTGACTTGGATCCAACCTCTGCCACGTTTCGGTGCAAACCCTCTAAAATTACATTCTAATTTATAAATGCCAGGACAAATGATGAGCCAGCAATTGTTTCAAAGAATGTTAATTGATTATAATCACTATTAATTGGAAAAGTTCTGCATATTTCTGTTTCACATGTTTGAACTTCACTACATCCTACATTATGAATTATGTGATTTTTAAATGACACATATTTCTAAATTTTCAAACCAATATAGAAAGAGACTTTAAAATTTATTTTCTCATATTTTACATCCAAGAGAGTTTCAGCCTTTCCTTCTCTCCTCTAAGTCTCTCTCCCCGGTTCCTTCTCCACAATATAGTTTTTTAATAAACTCTACCTCTTTAACTCTGCTTTGTACTTTATGATTGTTTGTATGTTTTAGTTGCTGCAATGATGATAATTGGGTTGAGATAGATATCAACTGCCATTGTAAACACTCCATTTACATGTGAACTAATGTTTACCTGTATGCATACAAACATTATAAGGGAAGGTTACAGTCATATACATGCATATGTAAGCCTGCAAGAAATTTAAAGATCCATTGGTCAAAGTACATCTTTATATTAAGGTAGAAAAAGCAATGAGGTACCATATTTGTACCCACTTAAAAAGTTGAATGTGAGAATTCAGACACATTTCTTCTAATTCAAAATACTTAGGTAAATTCACAAAACATTTTACTCTATCTAAATTAAAATAAGGTATACACATATTTACATGCAAACACAAAACATACATAAAAATTCAGAAAATTTTCAGAGTATTGACATGGTATCATTGGAAATATTGTTAAAAATTATTTTGTTATTTAGGATGAATCAGAATATTGTGGAGATAGGACATGGTGTAGTAATTGACATGCCAGTCAATTACCCAATTCCAGGTGGGTTATCAGGGGCTACCCATGAAGTTTATCTCTTCTTCAGTGAGATGCATGGACTGAGTTTATCCATTTACCTTTTCAGTGATTTTTTTGGTTACCTTAAGCCATAGAGACCATTAAGACTTTTCCCCATCAGTAAATAAAATAATGGTTTCACTGTTTACTGTGTTTTGTTCTTTTCCAAACACCAATAAAATGATATTAAATTCTCTCATTGTGTGCTGAAAGCGTTTAGACAGGAATGGCTGCAGTATCTTTTCTCTCTGATTTTTTGTCTTGTTAGCTCTTTATATTGCATCAACATTTACATCTTTTCCTTGTCATATAATTAATACATCTGTATGTTTCAAAACTTTTCTCTGGCTGATCACCTTCTCTGAGGTCTGTATGGATTTAAATATGGTATTTTTTTTCTCCTTTCACTGGTTTTTCTCTTCCTCATTAGAAAGCCTGATGTTTCTTTCAAGACTCTACTCAGTCACTACCTCTCACCATCCCCAAACTATACACTCTCATTCTACTGCTATGTAGTTTTTGCATTATTAAGAATCAGTTGAAGATCCTCTTTGTTATTTAATTCTGGAGTATGCTTAGTTACTTTATTATCCTAGTTCATAGGGTAAATTAGAGTTCATACAAAGTTAACACATAAAGCAAAGTCTATAATTTCTTTCATTGTTTCCTGACATATCTAAGATAAACTATGATTAAACTATTAAACTCAAGTCCCATTTCAGTCTCAATACTAAAACACAAGTATGTCACTTCATCGAAAACTGTTAAGGTGTCAAAAGGGAGTCAGAGTTTCACGTGGTTCTCATTTTGCTCTGTCATCTTATATCCCCAATAATTCAGCCTTGCTTCAAAGTTTCAGAAATTGATGTCCCCTCAGTTATGTGCATTTTCCTTTAGCTGTTATCCATTAACTAATCATGCAGCATAAATGACATATTCTTTTAAAGCCTGTTACTTAATTCCTGGTTTTGTGAATTAGGAAGCCAGAACGTTTTCTTTTTTGTTTGGAAACACTCTGCATTTCCAGTCAGAAAGATGTGGAGCTCCCTGCTCTCATAGATCATCAACCAATTCAATCCACAATGTCCAGCTGAGGGTTCAGAAGCCCGGTGATGATTTAGACTGAAAATCCACACCCATTAACCAGGACCAGCAATCAGTAAACAGATCCACTTTACTTAGGGTGATTCAAAACTGAAAATGTTTTGGAGAATTGAAGAGTAGGAACTTCTGGTGTAAGAAAAGCTCATTGGCCAGGGGCTTAGGGTACCTGGAATGCCTCCCCTGTATGGGGAAGCATTTCAGGAATCTCAGATGCTGACAGAACAGATTTTTATCATTAGGAGGGAAATTGATAATTGAGGCTGTGTGATATTCTTCAAGTAGAATTCCCCAAGCAAGGTCACAAAAGGAGAAGCCCAGCTACTGACAGGAGTCTTCCATATTGTACAGAGCCCAGATGCTTACTGGTCATGGTAGACATGGACAAAAATTTAGCATAGTTTTCCCACAGAAAGATGGTTGCATTGAGTTTGGCCAAGGATTACACAACCCCAGAGGAAGTTTCTTTAGAAACAACAAAGCATCTTTAGATGCCTTTATTGTATAAGGTATTTATTATGTTTAATGACACTGTTTTCAAGGTGAAAAACAAGCTATTAAGTTCAGATCTGTTTTTCAGGGAAAAGATAGTAAAAATCATTGTAATAAAAAAATGGAGTGAATGCTTAGACAACTATGAATGATTTTTAGAATTCTTATTTTTAGAATTCTAAGTGCTAATTTTCAAATGAATTATTTTAATTAGTCTTTTTATATACAGTTATATATGGATTTAGTAAGCATAACGTATTTCATCATAAAATCTTTAAAGTTTGGAATGATTATATATAATACCATATTTTACATCGGTAGTCATATCCTGAATTAAGAAAACCAGTTTGCCTATTAAAAAATGGGGTACAGAGCGAAAGAAAGAACTCTCAATTGAGGAACATCGAATGGCTGAGAAGCACCTGAAGAAACGTTCCACATCCTTAGTCATCAGGGAAATGCAAATCAAAACAACCCTGAGATTTCACCTCACACCAGTCAGAGTGGCTAGGATAAAAAGCTCAGGTGACAGCAGATGCTGGAGAGGTTGTGGAGAAAGTGGAACATTACTTCATTGCTGGTGGGATTGCAAACTGGTACAACCACTCTGGAAATCAGTTTGGCGGTTCCTCCGGAAATTGCACATAGGACTACCGGAGGACCTGGCTACACCACTCCTGGGCATATACCCAAAAAATACTGCAACATGTAACAAGGACACATGTTCCACCATGTTCA
>NW_022196915.1:94528412-94542332 GCF_008632895.1 Mastomys coucha | reverse complement strand
TGAAGGTTCTGTGCCCCAGTGTAGGGGAATACCAGGGCCAGAAAGTGGGAGAGGGCAGGGTGGCAGGCTTGGGGAAGGGGGAGGCAACAGGGGTTTGGTTTTGTTTGTTTCTTTGTTTTTTGGAGGGAAAACTGGGAATGGAGAAATTTACATGTAAATAAAGAAAATATCTAAAAAAAAAAAAAGAAAAAGAAAACCAGTTTGGCATGTTTGCTCTAAATTGTTTCTAAAGAGAAGAATATATCTTGTGTGCATGAAAATTTAATTATTTTTAAATAATGACAATATATCAAAATTATTTTACTACACATTATACTTGTTTAATTTTTGCTTTTCCATAATGACTACACTACTAACTTTTTCACTCAAGTATACATTCTCTGTGTAGTATAAAAGTTTAAATCCCACTTGTATAATATCATATGACTTCAGTTCTGTTTAGTCACCAACTTTTTTCCATCTTTGCTCTCATGATGACCATAGCCTGTGTATTCTTAGAAATATACACATATATAACTATAGATATTACATTAATCATATATATATTTACTTTCATCTGCTAGTGAAATTATCAGCAGAACTAATTATATTTATGATTATTAAATTTTGGCAAATTATTTTCTAAATAGATATAATTATTTATACTAAAATTTAACATAACTAAAATCCTATTCTTTATTTCTATTTTTAAGTTTCATGTTGGAACAAATAATACAAATGCAATACTTTAAACATTCTTGGTAACAAATATGTTCTATATGCTTTTATAAACCTAATAGACTTTTACATTCCCTTTCCTTAAACTATTGTTTACATACTATTAGACTTATTTGAAGTTACATACTGATAGTTTATTCATGTATGTTATATATTATGTGTTTATATGTATACAAGTGTTGTGTAATATATTTTCCTGGGAATGTGCAACTCACATATATTTACTAACCCTGAAAAGAAGGCCAAGACAGAACAATGTTTGGGTATCATCAAAAACATTGTGAATAAATGAATTTTTGAGGGTTTGCTGTTGTGGGGTAATACAGTTTGCTTACAGGAATATCAGTGTGGTTCATTATAGAAACATATGTAACACAAAAGACAGCTCCATTTCAAAAGCCTGAACTCTCTCATGTGACAGCTCACAAACGCAGAAACCTGGAGGGCATAGGAAAGCCTACAAAAGGCTCAAAACACTGGAAAGTGTCCTTTCAAGGTGGCACAATTTGTCTAATCCTCTTCCAGGCAGCTCCACTGCTCTTTGGTTCTTTGAGATAATGCACATTTTCTCAGGTTATATTCAGCTGACAAGATCCTCTCTGCTTCTTGTAGGTAGCTGGATTTTTCTGACAGTGAACTTCAGAAGTCTTTATTTTTAATACAGTCTTTTAGAACTAGGGGCCTAGATGTGAGTCTGCTCAGTTTTGGGAATTTTCTGAAGTTATTTTTTATTGCTTACTTCCTCTTTTTATGAGGGTTTTCTTTTACAGAAAGGTATGTTTCAATCTCAGAGAAGACTGCAACACAGCATCACACATCAGTTGTCTTCGTGTGATATGAGTCAGTCTTTACTAGATTTTAATATATACTTATTTGATTGAATCAATCACACTGAGACAAAGATTGCATCCATATAGCAAACATATTACAGCAAATGACGTAGTCTAAGTGAGTTCACCATGCACAACAATTAAAATGTGAGGATTTGGCAGACAAATACACTGAGACCCAGAAATCATAAAACAATCAGATAGGTCTATTTATATAGTTTGAATCTTGATTTTTATCTTGCTAATCGAATGCTTTCATTAGTTCAGTCCAACATTAAGCTGATTAATTCATTTTGCACAGTTAAAATTTAATGAGATAATCTTTTATGTTGCTATTTAATCTTTTCAAATAAGTGTGAAGTTCTATTAAATAGGATAGAATATTTTAACCTAGATATTTCTGATGTCAACAATCATGTATGCTTAGAATTTGGACAAAATATTTCAAACAACACTAGACTGACAGAATGGAGGCACACCAATACATACAGTGCACATTTTAAATCTGTCCATAGAACACCTTTAAGGAGTCTTAGAATAGAAGACATTACCCTAGCTGTGAATTATTCCTCCTTGATTGAAATTCTAAATATGCATAGAAATCATTTTCTTAATGGATCATCTTAATTTTGTTTAAAAATTTAATTAAATACTGGAATGAAGGAATAGGTCAACGAGTAAAAGCCTCATTGCACTAGTATAAAGACCTGGATTCACAGGTTCAGCTTTGAAGTAAAAGCCTATCTGCAATCTTAGGTTTGGGGCAAGAGAAACAGATGGTTCTCTGGGTTCACTGGTTAGCCTGTCACATTAATAAGTAACCTCCATGGGCAGAGAAGATAACCTAGACTCAAGACGTAAGGTGGACACTGCTAAAGAATGATAACCAATACAGACCCATGGCCTCCAAACACAAGAAGATAAGCACATGTGCATGAATATACACACAAATAAGAAAATATCATTACTTCTACTCTATTATGTCTGGAGACTTTAAACAGCACATTTAAAAGATACAATCTATCTTTTAAACATACCATTTTATTTTAAGCTAGTACTACTTAGCAATCAAACATGTAAATAGAGAATATAAGGATGGTATGACTGCACATCTCACAATGCGACTGGTAGTTTCAATAGAGAAACGGTAGCTGAAATACTGGATGATTTCAGTGACTATCATGCAGTGATTTTTCTGGTGAATTGAAAATGTAGGGCTCTAAACCATAACACATAAGAAAGAATAAGTATCTCTATTTGATCTATTTTTGATTTGTTGTTAGCAAAGAACCTGACAGACAATGTTACTAATAGTAAAAGCCTATTCTGTACCACAGATTTGGGGGAAGAGGGCTAGAATTATGTTTTACAAATTTTCCACTTGTGTTCCAAGTACCAAAGATTCCATAGTTTCTGGAATAAGTCCTGCCTACTGAGGACTAAATGTGGGAATGTATGAGACTGTGGAAGATATTACAAACACAAATATAAGAATATCTCTTCCAATGAAATGTTGAAAATTAATGTGTTGAAAAAATCTAACACATTTTCCTCTCTTTTGATCATGTTAATATGGATTTTACTTTGAATTTCAAGCACAGTTTAATAAAGTCTTCCAACAGATAATTCCATTTTTGGCAATTTCTAGCCTCTTGGTTGATCATGTAGCTTTTGTTTAATATATATCTTTGATTGCCATTCTGAATATTGCAATAATGTAAACGTTTTGCCATTGAGGAGCAGGTTTGTAGGTCCTCTGGCTCTTATATTCTTTCTGCCACTTATTATTCTATGTCCCTTGTGTCAAAAAGGTTTTTATTGTAGATGTAATCTTGTGGGTTAGGCACCTCATAGTCAGTTCTTCTTTCAATGTGATTAGTTATGATATTTTCTGATAAGCTATGTCTATACCAAAATCAAGATTCTTTGGTATATGGTAAGAAATACATGAATCTGTTGATTTAAGGATAAGTATGTAAGATGCATTTAAGGGATTTCACTGGATTAAGAAAGTGGCAAAATTGGTTGTCCTCTATGGTCCAGGACCTTATTTTCCTTGGTTCAGAAAGGTTATTGACATTTTTATTTTATTGGGTACAATCTTAGTGCAGATGCACAATTGGCAAGGTCTTGTGTGAACAATCTGGTTGAAGTTGTAAATGCTGTACAACATGCATTCAATCATATTTAATGTTGATAGTTTCATATAATCCATCTATCTTACTTTTACTATGTTCAGTTGTTCTGCAAATAAGTGTATTAAGAAATAACTGTCTTGTTTCATTTATATATTTTGTAATGGATTACCACTTTCAATTTATTCTAGCATAAAACATAATGGATAGACTGAAAAAGAAAATTTCTGTTTGCATCATGAGAATAATTACATAATTTAGTCAGATTTTTAATCTGTAATATTCGGATGTTTTATACTTCAAATTACATTTAACAGTTAACTTTTACATTTCTTCATTGTCTGGAGTTTGAGTTTGTGTACATGCCACTGTTTAGGAAATCACAGGACAATTTGCATTAGTTGGTTTTCTCTTTTCTATACAGTGAGTGACCTTGCGATATTTTTAATATTTAATTTAATTTAATAATTTTTACTTATTCCCTTTATATCTGGATCACTGCCCCACTCCTTGTCAACCCCTCCCACCATCCTTCCCACATCCCTCATCTCTCTTCTCCTCTGAACAGGTGGAGTCTCTCTGGGTATCCCCTCAAGTTTCTGTGAGGTGAGATACTTCCTCTACTACTGAAGCCAGACAAGGCAATGAAGCTAAAAGAACATATTCCACAAACAGACAACAACATTTGGAATATCCTCATTCCAGTTGTCCAGGACCCACATGAAGGTCAAGCTGCACATCTGCTACATATGTTCATGAAGGCGTAGGTTCAGCCAATGATTGATCTTTGGTTGATGGTTCAGTCTCTGGGAGATCCAAGGGCCCAGGTTAGTTGACTCTGTTGGTCTTGCTGTGGAGTTTCTATTGCTTGCAGGGTCTGCAACCCATCCTCTTATTTTTCCATAAGAGTCCCAAAGCTCTATCCACTAGGATGGAGCTTAGATTCTGGAATTTCTCAGTTACCTCTTCAGGTTTATCAGTAGCAACCAATTATACTTCCTAAGTTATATCTTCAGGTGAAAATTACTTTTATATTAAGCAAATCACAACTCCAGTTTATCAAGAAAATATTACTGATTTCTTATGTGCTGTGAGATTATTTCATTCATTTATCATGATTGCAATCTTAGTATAGTTATATGTGTTTTTATATACTCACTTAAAAACTGAAAATTCAGTTTACATAATGAGAATCATGGTGATTAATGTGACATAATTATTTGTTTACTGCATGAGCTAACATTATTATTAAGATATTATATTTATTTAAAACATTTAAGATGTGAATTAGTTACATTAGCTTAGCAAAATTTGTATGAAGTATGGAAATTTGTATTAAAGTTGACATAAAGCTTGTAATGCTTTAGAAATAATGTGTGTTGCTTTAATTTAATTGTAAAACTTTTAGTAATGCTTATTGAAGCACTAAACACATGATATTTTATTAATCAATGTTTTATTTCAATAAGCATTGTACATAATAGCCTGGATCATTTATATACTTTAATGAATATTTCTTTTGAAAAGACTTAGTACCATTTGGATAGATAGTGTCATGTGCATAATGACAAAATTTATTAATAAACTAAGGAGAAAATTATGCTGTTGTTGATTTCAAAGGCTCATATAGACAAAAGTTGGGCATATACGCAAAAGAGGCTCCACCATTCACAAGGACATGTCCTCCACTATGTTTATTGCAGCCTTACTTATAATAGCCAGAAGCTGGAAACAATCCAGATGTCTGTCAACTGAGGATGGACTCAGAAAATGTGGTACATTTACACAGTATAATACTACTCAGCTATTAAAATTGAGGACTTCATGAACTTTTCAGGTAAATGGATGGAACTAGAGAATATAAACCTGATTTTCTGGTAACTCAGACCCAAAAGGACATACATGGTATGTACACACTGATAAGTGGATATTAGCCCAAATGCTCAGAGTACTCAGGATGTAATTCACAGACCATATGAAGCTAAACAAGAAGGAAGTACAAAATATGAATGCTTCAATCCCATTTAGAAGAAGGAACAGATAATGAGGGGAGGTAGAGGGAGAGAGGGACCTAGATGGGAGAGGGGGAGGGCAAAGAAATAAGGGAGCAGGATCACATAAGTTGGGGGAAACAGGAAAGAATCTCAGAGGGCCAGGAGAATGAATATAACTATTTAGCAGTGGATGGTGGGGAACAGGAGGAACCGCTAGAAAGTCCAAGACACCAGTGATGCAAGGGTCTCCCAGGAACCAGTGGGGATAATATTAGCGGAAATGCCCAATAGTGGAGAGACAGAACCTGAAGAGATCACCTCTAGTAGACAGATATGATCCCCCTCCCCAGTTGAGAGAGAGAGCCACTCGTCCATCTCAAAAAATTTAACCCAAAATGTTTCCTGTCTAAAGGAAACACAGGAGCAGAGACTGAACGAAAGGCCATCCAGAGACTATCCCAGCTTGGGATCCATCCTATCTACAGACATCAAACACCAATACTATTGCTGATTGATGTCAAGATGTGCTTGCAGACAGGAGTCTGGCACTGCTGTTCTCTGAGAGGCTCTGCTATCACCTGAATAAGGCAGATGCAGTCAACCATTGGACTGACCCTGGGGACCCCAAAGGGAGAGTTAGGGGCAGGACTGAAGGAGTTGAAGGGGACTGCATCCATACAGAAAGAACAACAGTATCAATTAACCAGACCCTCAGCGCTCCCAGGGACTAGACAACCAACAAAGAGTACATATGGGCCAGTCCCTGGCTCTAGCTAAATATGTAGCAGAGGACTGCATTATCTGGAATCAGTGGGAGGTGAAGCAGTTGGTCCTGTAGAGGTTTGGAGCTCCAAAGAAGGGAGATGTTAGAGGGGTGAGGTGAGTTGGGTGGGCGGGTGTGGGAGCACCCTCTTAGAGGACAACAGGAAGAGGGTAGGGTGGGGGTGTGTGGAGGCGGGACCAGGGAACAGAGCAACATTTGAAATGTAAATAAATAATAAAAAAGAAAGGAAAAAAGGGACTGCAAATAGAATAGAATAAGACTGTATTTTCAATTTAAAGTTTTCTTTTTTTTTTTTTTTCGTTTTGGTTTTTCCCGAGACAGGGTTTCTCTGTGTAGCCTGGCTGTCCTGGAACTCACTCTGTAGACCAGGCTGGCCTCGAACTCAGAAATCTGTAGATTATGAATACTTACTGAGTAATTTTGTTCTGGAATTAACATTGAGTCTTTCTGTCTATCAACAGAATATTGAAGCCAGAGATATGTAGAGGATTTCAACTTAATCAATAGGAAATATCCTATGTGCGATCAGAAAGGAGGCAAAGCTATTAATTTTCACCAAGTAGTATAGGTAGTTGAAGAGGTAGAGAGCTTCCAAATTGCTTTTCATTTTCAACATTCTACCAGCAAATGACATTGAATGTTCATTCTCTTTCTACTCTTCTACTTTCTGTTAACACATGCTAAAAATTATTCAATTCATTAAAAAAATATATCAGCCAAGTGCCATAACTGATTACTTTGAAAAGTTGTCTAAACAAAAGATCTACGGTTTTTCAGAATAGAGGATTGCCTCAGCATTCTCACTGGGTGAGTGCTATAGCTTCATCATTGTTCCTGGGGCCCACACATTTATGTTTCATAGTTCTCTGCTTGTTTTCCTATGGCATGAGTAAAATCAATACAATACTATGGGGGTAATTTGGTTCTGAAATATTTGCTAGAGCTCTCATGCTAAAGGTGAATGACAAGACAACACAATGATTTGGTGGAGTACATGTGAGCGAATCCTCAGGTCTCTGATCCATTTCATCACTTAATTCAATTATGTCCTAATACATTAATGTCTTTTGGGAGGAGTTGGAGACTTCAGGGAAGTAAGGACTAGGGAGTTGTACATGTATATCACTGAGCCCTGATAAGAAAGGGTGGAAGATTCTGAAGAGCCAACTTCTGCAGCCAGGAGCTAAGCAGTTTAGCACCACCCTGTGTCTGCATCACCACGTGAATTTGTTCCAGACTCATGCTTCTATGTGTGTTGAAGCTTCCTTTCTTTGACATGTTCTCTTGAGGACGTAGGGAGTGAGGTGAAAGTACCACAGGATACTCCGAGAAACTTGTTCATATGCAATGAAGCCTTCGAAACATAACGTTTCACTTGAAATTAAAAAGTCATTTCTGCAATGGATGCTCTTGGGGAGCAATTGTGTATTGAAACATATGCTAATTCACACTATCACGAATGGAGCATCTATGGCTTGAGTGCTTTATAAAGCAGAAGACTGAGAGATGACATACTAAGGACACTTGAAATCATGCTTTGCATGGGTATGCTAATAGAGTAGGCTTTAGAATAATTACAAATGATACATTTTATTATAAAAACATGAAAAGGAAAGGTTAATAAATTTTTGCAATAGAACTAATTATTATCACTATTATCACATACTATTTCTTCATTTACATTTTACATATTTAATTAGATGGCCCATTAAATGCAAATTTTCACTTGTAAAAAGCAAAAAGAATCAGTGTCCTAATCATTTTCTTATACTGAACAGTCACATAAAAATTTAAAAGAAAAGCCGACAGTGGGCGCATGCCTTTAATACCAGTACTTGGGATTAATTATTAAATAAAAGAAAATACTTTTTCCTAGTAAAATTCATGATTTCATCTCTTAAATGAACTTAACACTAGTTTATTTTTAATCATATTGCTTTATGCCACAGAGATCAACAGAGGAACTGGATCTCCTGTAACTGAGGTTACATGCAGTTGTAATGCACTAGAAGTGGGTGCTTGGAATCTAGCTAGCTCCAAGGCCCTCTGAAAGAGCAGAAAAATGCTCTTTATTATAAGGCCTGCTTTTATCAGCATTTTAAACAGTATAAATTTTGAGATAATTTATTTTGTTGAGAGATACATATCCATTATATCAGTACTAAGCTGTAACTGAGATTTTCTTTAAATTCTCATGAGACATGAATTGGTGTTTTCCTTGGAGTTTATATGCTACCAATTTGAGTTAGAGATGTTAAAATTCGAGCCACACATTCACAATTGGCTATCTCTGGAAAGCATTTTATCTTATTTTCTCTTGTGTCAGGGTATGATCACACCACTCTGAAATTCTTCCAGTTACGGATCATCTGCCTCATCTTTGGGAGACGATTTTACCATCAAACACAGTTCACCAGCTGTGTCAGAGTCCAAGTTTACTGGCTGCGAATCAGAGGAGAATGGTATTTCCTTCTAACAGAGGGGCCATTTCCCTCATTTTATTATTTTTATTGCTGGACACCATAGCAAACTAGCTAGTGGACTGTGCATTCACAGACATGGGCCTGCCCCGAGGACTCACTTCTCAGCAAATGATCCCTCTCGTCTGCCTGGCTGGCCCAGCAAAGGACAGGGATGCAATCATCTTGATCAATGAACCCGAGGAAAAGCAGAGCAGGCAGGACACTAATCAAATAAGTGGATCTGCCGAGGCTAATCCTTCAGCCCCAAACTTTGTTTCTTGAGGGCCCACAGGAGATACGCAGAGAAAAGAGAGCCAGACAATGTGCTGTACTTGCAAGGCTGGAGTCAGCCCTCTGCTCCACCCCCTCCATGTGGTCACCTTGGGAATACACACAATGCAACAAACCTACAGATGCACATTTTGCTTCAAAGGAACGTTATAAATAAATTTTTCTGCTGTCTGGCATGTTCAGAGCTTTGAATAATCATGTGTATAGTACAAGTGTCATCACATAGAGAGCAGGATGTGGGAGACACAATTAAACATAATTAGTCATAATGCAATTCCCAATGTAACATACATCAGAGCCTTGGAGTTCAAAGCAACAAAAGCAATGAATCTGGGTCAGTATCTGAAATTAGACACATATGAACAATGTCACCTTGAGAAAACAATTTCATAGCTCAGAACTTCAAACAGATCTGAAAAATGATAATAGTAGATAAATAGTAGATTTTATTTGGTTTGAATCTTTACTTAGAGGTGATAGTTATAACTTATAACTTACACTTAATGTGTACAACATTAATTTTGTCTTTTTCTTATTAAATAATTGGTACAATATTAATATTAATTAATTAAGATATGTTACAGAGTTTTTGACTGAAGTTTTTATTTTTTTTTATTAGATATTTTCTTTATTTACATGTCATATGATTTCTCCTTTCCCAGTTTCCCCTCCAAAAAAACCCCAAAAAATAAAAAATAAAAACAAAAAACAAGAAGAACACACCCCTGTTGCCTTCCCCCTTCCCTACTTGCCACCCCACTCTCTCGCATTTATTGGCCCTGGCATTCCCCTACACTGAGGCACAGAACCTTTACAGGGCCAAGGGCCTCTCCTTCCATTGATGATTGACTTTGCAATCCTCTACTATACACATGCTGCCAGAACAATCAGTCCCACCATGTGTACTCCTTGGTTGGTGGTTGAGTCCCTGGGAGCTCTGAGGGTACTAGTTAGTTCATATTGTTGTTCGTCCTAAGGTACTACAAACCCTTTAGCTCCTTTGGTCCTTTCTCTAATTCCTTCATTGGCAACCCTGTACTCAGGTCAATGGATGGCTGTGAGCTTCTACTTCTGTATTAGTCAGGTACTGTCAGAGACTCTCAGGAGACAGCTATATCAGGCTGAATTGTCCTTCCTTCAGTCTATACTCCATAGTTAGTCTCTGCAACTCCTTCCGTGAGTATTTTGTTCCCCCTTTTAAGAAGGAATGAAATGTCCACATTTTGGTCTTTCTTCTTCTTGAGTTTCTTGTGGTTTGTGGGTTGTTCTTCCTGTATTTCAAACTTCTGGGCTAATACCCACTAATCAGAGAATGCATACCATATGTGTTCTTTTGTGATTGGGTTACCTCATTCAGGATGATATTCTCCAAATCCATCCATTTCCCTAAGAATTTCATAAATTCATTGTTTTTAATAGCTGAGTAGTACTCCATTGTGTAAATGTACCACAATTTCTGTATCCATTCCTCTGTTGAGGGACATCTGGATTCTTTCCAGCTTCTGGGTATTATAAATAAGGCTGCTATGAACATGGTGGAACATGTGTCCTTATTACATGTTGGAGCATCTTCTGGTTGCCCTGGTTGAAGAAGAGGACCACCCACCCATACAGAATTGTTCCTGTCCAAAGGAATTACAGGGACAAACAGTAGAACAATGTTGAAAGAAAGTACATCTAGAGACTGTCCCACATTGTGATCCATTCCATATGCAGACACCAAACTCAGTGCAGGCTGACAGGAGCTTGACATAACTGCCTCCTAAGAGGCTCTGCCAGAGCCTGACCAAAACAGATGTGGGTACATGAACATGGGAGCTCCAATGGAGGAGTTAGAGAAAGGACTGAAGGAGCTGAAGGGGTTTGCAACCCCATAGAAAGAATAACATCAACTAACCAGAACCACCAGAGCTCCCACCAACCAAAGAGTACACATTGAGGGACTCATGGCTCCAGCAGCATATATAGCAGAGGATGGTCTAGTTGGTCATCAATGGGAGGGGAGACCCTTGGTCCTGTGGAGGCTCAATGCCCCAGGGTAGGTGAATGGTAGGGAGGTGAGGAGAGAGTAGATGGATGGGTGGAGGAGCTCCCTCACAGAATCAGGAGGAAGAGGATGGGACAGGGGCTTTGCAGAGGGGAAACCAGGGAGGGGGTAACATTTGAAATGTAAATAAATAAAATAACCAATAAAAAATTTTTAAAAAGGGAAAAGGAAAAGTTACTAGTATTTTGATTATTTAAGTTACTTTAAACATACTTAAGCTTGGAAAATGCTGATTTTTATGGAGTGACTCAGTAAACATATCTCAAAGATGGAAAACAATGGAGAATATCAGGAAGAACAGCTAAGTGTATAGAAGCAAAGCATGAACACTCTACTCAAAACTATTGTGCCATTTGTGATGACATATGTAGACATAGATTGTATTATATTAGGTAAAGTTAGAAAGACAACAGGAGATGTTTGCTTTTACAGTTGGACTCTTAACTTTGTTCTAATATACTAAAGAGTAAAATTCTCATAATAAACCAACTTTAAATTCATATAAAGAAACAGATATTTAGGGAAATTTAGGTAAGAGGAGAAATGGCCACAAGAGATCTACCAGTCCTGAAGCGCCATATTCAGTTCTAATGATAGTCCTTACACCAATCCAACTAGTGAGACTCATTTCCTAAATTGTCATTGTCATAACTATAGATATGAGGATGCTGACAGTCTATCAGAAAATTTTGTTTTTCTGAAACGTGAACCATGTTCTTTGGTGTGTCAGACATAAGAATATTTGTTTAAATTCAGCAATGGAGTAGGAAGGATTTTGTGTCTTTTGGTTTTTCAACACAGTTTATTCCAGTGGGTATGTAAAAAGGCATTGTGATTGATCCATTTAATGGTAACAGAATGCATATCAAGAATTTCTGTAATGTTCCTAGAAGGTTTGAACTTTTAAACCTAGGATAATCATGGTGGGCTATATAAATAATATTATACAGGGATTAATCTCTCTGTCTCTCTGTCTCTGTTTCTGTTTCTGTCTCTGTCTGTCTGTCTGTCTCTGTCTGTCTCTCTCTCTCTACACACACACACACACACACACACACACACACACACACACACATATATATATATATATATATATATATATATATATATATATATGCAAAACATGATTTAAGCCAGAGTGTTTAACTTTTCTATTCCGTCTCTCAAAACAGATTGAAAATGTAGAGGCTAGTTGGACAGGAGATATGTGAATGAAGCTATCTTCTCATCTCCTGTCACATGACAGAGGAAGTCTTTTGTCTGTAAGCCTTCCATAAATCCTGAATCCTGAGAGAACTCTAGCCCATAACATGTTATTTTTAAGCCTGACAGTTATAAAGACAATGCTGAAGGGCAAGTTCTCTTCTTCCCCATGCTTCCAAACCTTCACAGCTAAGTAGATGGTAAGTAGAAACACTTTTTTTTCTAAATATGCCTATCATTTTTTATGACAAACTAAGATGTTTTTTATTAGTAGCAATTAATAACAGATATTTATTAATTAAAAGTGAAAACAGCTTCTTTCCTTAGGTAATTCAATTTTTTCCATATTTAAACATTCATGAATGTTACTATTCTCTGATTTTTATGCAAGAATGAACTATTAATCTCTGACTATAATTCCAATTTAAATGAGGGAAATGGCATTTATTAGTTACATTCATTTTCTGGGAAGAATGTTTGGAATTAACATTTCAACTACTAATCTCCACCCTGAATGCAAATAATCTGTGAAATATTTCCAAACAATAGGAGATTAGTGTGGTGAAAATCTGACATTTAACCCAGAAAAATGCCCAGTTAGAAAACAAATATCATTCTGACTGAGGTAACTCAGTCACAAAAGAACACAACAGTATGCACTCACTGATAAGTGTCACCAACCCTGGACACTATTGTAGATGCTAGGAAGTGCTTGCTGACAGGAGCATAATATGGCTGTCTCCTGAGAGGCACTGCCAGAGCCTGACCAATACAGAACAGATGCTTGCAGCCAAACATTGGACTGAGCATAGGGTCCCTGATGGAGGAGTTGGAAAGGGGACAGAAGGAGCTGAGGGGGTTTGCAGCCCTGTGGTCAGAGTAACAGTGTCAACAGGCCAGACCCCCTGGAGTTCCCAGGGACTGGACCATCAAACCAAGAGTACACATGGAGGAACCCATGGCTCCAGCTAAGTATGTGGTAAAGGATGGCCTTTTTGGCATCAGTGGGAGAAGAAGCCTTTGGGCCTGTGTGGGGAGCCGTGAATCTTGAGAGGCATTCGCCATGGCAGGATGGCACCTACTTCTGCTGTTAACTCCTAGTGGACAACTGTTTGCGCATGTGCATGGAGTGAAAAGGACACCATGTCACGGCCCATCCCAGGGCATTACGTAGGGTAATGAGCGAACAGCCAATCATGAGCAGACACGCCAAGCTTTGGGCAGATACGCCACACTGTGGTGTATATAAGCAGTGCAGATTTTGGGCTCGACCCTTTTTTCCCTATGGATGGAGACAATAAACAGTTGCTGCAGAAGGAACCTAGTGTGTCCGCGTGTCTTCTTGCTGGCGAGACGACCGCACTGGCTACAGCTGGTGCCGAGAAACCCGGACGCCGGGAGAGCCTTACAACAGCTGGTAGGTTTCAGAACTGCAGGACAGAGTGAGCTCTGAGAGG
>NW_022196915.1:94527023-94527805 GCF_008632895.1 Mastomys coucha | reverse complement strand
CTATAAGGAAGAGAGGTATCATCTAAATGAGCATTCACCGCCTCTCCAGAATCTAAAGCAAAAGGGAGCTTAGAGCCCAGGAACGCTTCATGCTGTCCCGCCTTTTTTTCCAGGTGCACCCCTGCTGTGCACTGATGGACGTTGTTTGGATTCCTTTTTGTCTGGAGGAGACGAGAGTAAACTCTTGCGTGCCTTTCCAGTGTTTGAAGATACTGGTGGTGGCCGTGTCTGTGCTCCAGTGGAGTGCACCCCTATCGGGGAGCTTTCTGAGTCAGTCAACAGGTGTGGGCCTGGTGCCAATTTTGCCATTGTGCAACTTGAAAAACTTGCAGATTACACTGGGGAACTTCAGGTTCTCTGTTCTTGCCCGCAGGGTGTCTCACAAGAGGGCAATCCAGGAAGACAGGGCCTGGGTTTTCCCTAGCGGCCATTGAGGGTTCAATGCCCATACCCTGGCTTACAGAGGAGGCCTTGTGGGTTCCTCAATGGCCCTTATCCTCTGAAAAGCTGAAAGCTGCTACAAGGCTGATTACAGAGCAGCTGCAGCTAGGTCATTTAGAACCATCCACCTCGCCCTGGAACACACCCATTTTTGTTATAAAAAAGAAATCGGGGAAGTGGAGACTTCTCCATGATCTAAGAGCCATTAATGCACAAATGCGGATGTTTGGCCCTTTTCAACCAGGCCTGCCACTGCTCTCCACTTTGCCTAATTGCCACGCACACTTTGCGTGAAGGCGTATCTGAGGCGTAAACTTCAAGGAAAGTCAGTCTCCTGCCTC
>NW_022196915.1:94480244-94526052 GCF_008632895.1 Mastomys coucha | reverse complement strand
TAACTATCTCTATAGTACTCTTTACTCTTAATTTTTTAAATTTGGATGATGACGGGCATACAGCTGCCCATAGTCATTGCTCAGAACCTGACAGGCCAAAGGAGATGGCAAAATAGAAGGATGTTTTGACCCGTCAATGGAAAGGCCCGGATCCTATTTTAATAAGATCCAGGGGAGCCGTTTGTGTTTTTCCACAGGAAGAAGATAACCCGATTTGGGTACCAGAGAGACTAACAAGAAGAATTGAGTCGAAGGAGGAGGGATCATGACCGGCCCTTCGAGACTCAGATCCTGACCTGTTTGCACACGTCTGGATCTGTCGTTTACAGAAGGATTCGGTTCCTGGATTTCTTCAGCCCTTTTTTATTTTAAGGAATGGGTGGGAGTCGGCCTGTTTGGTGCAGCCCTATGCTGCGGCCTGGTGTTTTGCTCTGGTTGATCTGTAAGCTCAAAACCCAACAAAAACGTGACAAGGTAGTCATCACTCAGGCACTTGTGGCCATTGAACAGGGAACTTCTCCCATGGTGTGGCTGTCCATGCTACACAAATCATAAAACCTCCTGCTGTCTCGTTCCTCCCCTGGCTAATAGTGCCTTTGCTAGCGACCGCCCAGCAGGCTCAGAGTAGACGAGCTACGCCAGCTCCAGGGTACCCAGAGATGGGCAACCTTCTCCAAACACAGACCAACCTAAGACAGGGAGCCCTCAGGCGGGGGGGGGGGGGGGGGGGGGGGGTAATCCTATGATGGGTAAGGCTGCGGGTTTGATGCGGAATGACCTAAGGCAGGGGCCCTGGCAGAGCAACAGCACTCTCTGACTTGCTACATTTGGCCTTCCCTTTTAACTAAAACAAAAGGGGGATATATGGGGAGCCGTGAATCTTGAGAGGCATTCGCCATGGTAGGATGGCACCTACTTCCGCTGTTAACTCCTAGTGGACAACTGTTTGCGCATGTGCATGGAGTGAAAAGGATGCCATGTCACGGCCCATCCCGGAGCGTTACATAGGGTAATGAGCGAACAGCCAATCATGAGCAGACACGCCAAGCTGTGGGCAGATACGCCTCACTGTGGTGTATATAAGCAGTGCAGATTTTGGGCTCGACCCTTTTTTCCCTATGGATGAAGACAATAAACAGTTGCTGCAGAAGGAACCTAGTGTGTCCGCGTGTCTTCTTGCTGGCGAGACGATCGCGCGGGCTACAGGCCTGATGATGTTCAATGCCCTATTGTAGGGGAATGCCAGGGCAGAAAGACAGGAGTGGTTGGGTGGGTGAGCACCCTCCTAGAAGCAGGGAACAGGGGGAGATGAGATATGAGGTTTCCAAAGGGGAGACCTGGAAAGAAGAAAACATTTGAAATATAAATGAAGAAAAGCCAACCATTGAACTGAGTGTGGGGTTCCTAATAGAGGACTTAGAGAAGAGACTGAAGGAGTTGAAGGGGTTTGCAACAGCATGGGAAGAACAACAATATCAACCAACCAGACCCCCAGAACTCCCAGGGCCTAAACCATTAACAAAGAAGTATACATGTCTCCAGATGTATATGTAGCAGAGGATGGCCCTGTCATGCACTAATGGAAGGGGAGGTCCTTGGTTCTATGAAGGTTTGATAGATGAGAATCGAGGGTACAGAGGTGGGAATGGGTGGGTGGGTGTTTGAAGAAACACCCTCATTGAAGCAGGGGTGGGAGGATGTGATAGGGTATTTCAGGAGGGAGGGAAAGTGAGGAAGGGGATAACATTTGAAATGTAAATAGAGAAAATATCCAATAAAAATAAAAAATAATAAAATAAATAAACAAAAGAAAATATCCATTTTTTTAAAATATTCTGCTTCTTCCATTCCTCCTTTCTGAAAGGTCACTGTAGGGGTCAAACAAGGCAGGGACAAGAATGAAAAACCTGTGCAGATTTCTGTTGACAACCTGTTTCAAGGCTTCAGGGTGTCTAATGCCAAGCAAGCAGTTTATTCCCAACAAACTTAGTATATTTGGGGAAAAATTTTCCTGGTGTAATACATCCCCTGCACACAAGAAAGCATAATCACATTGAAATTCAACTCAAGCTGTGTGTCATTTATTCCAAGAAGATGAGATGTAGAAATAGGGCTTCCTGTGCTTGCTTAAAGGCCTGAGGGTCTGCCCTGGTCTCTGTCATACACAGCACAGAGGTCATTTGGGCTATTAGCTACTTCTGGTCCTGTTTGGGGGAACTTGGGAAGCCTGTGGCTAGGAGAGTCATTTAGATTATTAGCCACCTCTGGTCTGGGTTGTAGGAGATTTATAAGACCTGGGACAACAGATAGCACAGATCACCAGGCTGTTAATCACTCCAACACTCAGATTCCTGGGCGGGGGCACAGATGCTTCATCCTTCCTAATGGAAAGGCAATCCTGTGTGCTTAACATTCTGGGTTTCTCTGGAAATCTATGCACTCATGGATCTCCAAGCCAAGACCTCTCTTTTATTGACAATATTGTCTTGGGTTAATTTTTTAAAGGAAAACCACTATAGTATTTCCTCTTGGGTATATATTTTTTAAATGATAATGAATTATAGACAAACAATCTCATCAATAGTTAATGCATGAGTTCACTTTGACAGTTTATTTATTGGAAATTTTCAGATTTCATTCAGTCCTTAAACCATAAGGCTTTTGTATCAATCCACTGAAATACTAAAGTATATAAGGTTATCCTAGGCTGTCATTTCTATCATCTTTAAATAAATATATTTTAAGTAATAAAGTTTCAGTTACTACAACATTTACATATGTGTGTATGTGTGTACTTTATTTTCTGAAATGTTTGCTGAGATTATCTAATTAAATAAGGTATTGTTTGATATATTACAAACACCCTGAGCATTTTTTAAATGTATATACAAAGACGGCAAATTTTACTCAATTTTATACTTATATGGTGAAAATTCTTGTGTGTATGTGTGTGTGTGTGTGTGTGTGTGTGTATGAGTATTACTCTGTATGTTTTTGTGTGTGTTCACACACAACTGTGTGTCCTCTACACATTTTGTAGAGGACAACAGAGAACTTTCAGGAGCCAATTCACACCTTCTGACATGTAGCTATCTGGAACTGAAATAAGGGTATTGAGCTTTGCATCAGACACTATCACCCATGAATCCAACTCACAGGAACAAGAAACTCAAGTTCAAAAAATCACACAGACATGGACACATACATACACACACAGACATGATGCAAATTTTTCTCTAACCTTGCACTTAGATACAATTAAACTCACCTGAAAATCAAATATATGAACCAAACATAAGACTGTAATGGAGAATGCAAACAGTATATATCCTTTGGGGAATGGCTGACTGAATGGTATGGTGATATATTACTTTATTCTTCTACTGTAGCAGTTCAGGACTTGACATGAGACAATTTAACTACCACAAAATATTGATATTTTGAACAATAAAACCCACCAAATAGTCTGTCAGTTGTGTAAAAAATAGCAGGAAACAGAACAATATATCATTACAAAAACTCCTAGAAAATGGTCTTTCATTGTTTGTTACAGAAAAACAACGTTAAACCTTCAGCTCCTCCCCTATTTGCTAACAAACCAGGAGGAAGCAATCTGGAACACATAGACATTGACTGACTCCTGTCAGTCACTATAGCTGCACATTATGTTGTCACCAGAGACCACACTAGGAGTGGGAACCCATCTTACTAGATGTCATAAGGCACAGTGATTTTGTATTAGAAATTGGAGAGACAGAATGAGAACATTCATTAAATTATAAGGAAGGGCCCCGACCATGTGGTGTCAGTAAAATTCACATATAGAGATAAAACTAACCTTTTATGACTTGTTCCCCTAAGAAAACCTCAGTTGCTATTTGTTATCAGTGGAAGATGGTGAGAAAGTTAGATTTTTGTTTTGTGACATAACCTCACTATATAGCTTTAGATGTCCTGGACATCACTGTGTAGACCACGGTAACCCCAAACTCAGAGAGATGTACTTGTCTCTGCCTCCCAAATGCCAGGATTAAAAGGTTGAGTCACCATACCTGGAAAGGAAGCTAGATAATGCTAAGCAGTGACCAATCCTATCCTTTCCTATGTTATATTCTTAGGTCCAGTTTAAGAAATGGTTTGAATACGACTTGATGTCCTGTACCATATTATAAAAAATACCCACATTTCTATCAATAATTTCAATAATGGTAATAATCAATGAAATCTCATACTGAATGGATAAAGGTGAAAATAAATGTCCAATCTGGTATAACAGAAATGCTATAATTTCCTGGGTAGATTTTAAATCAGCCATGATAAAAATGTTTGAATGTGTATGTGTAAATTCTTAGAAAGTAGGTAGATTTCCATATGTGCTTTTTGAAAGACATTTAGTGTTATTTGTTATATATCCCTCTATGTATTTTCTCCTCTACTCTACCTTTCCATAATTTAAATTCCAACTTAATTCCAGGTAAATCTGAGGAATTATTGAGAGTGGACAGGTGCTAGAAAATATTCTGTTTTCTATGAGAATATCACCTGATATGGCAACTATACTTCAGTGCAAGGTTGCACATCCAAGAATAAGGAAGCAGTACAAATTGCTTTCTATGGCTTAAAAACAAGCAAGTAACAACAATCAGAAATAGAAGGCAGAAATGGATGAACAGCAAAGTCATTTGGACCTGATGGGGATGGTAGGAGGGTTCTAATATGATCAAAACACTGTTTACAAAATTCTCAAAAAAATAATAGAAAGTGAACTAAAATAAAAGCATCAATCCTCAATTATAACCATAATTACAAAATGAGCTCCAAAAAACCATAGAATTTCTAATTACAAAAGCAAATTTGAAGAATGTATGAAAATGTTGTAAGTTCGTAAGCTCATTAAAATGTTGTTCTTGTTTATTTTATTTTATTTTATTTTATTTTTGGTTTTTTCAAGACAGGGTTTCTCTGTATATCCCTGACTGTCCTGAAACTCACTCGTAGACCAGGCTAGCCTCGAACTCAGAAATCTGCCTGCCTCTGCCTCCCAAGTGCTGGGAGTAAAGGCATGCACCACCACTGCCCGGCCAGAAACCTGATTTTAATATGGACCTGATTTTTTTTTTTATTTTAGATATTTTCTTTATTTACATGCGAATTTCTCCATTCCCAGTTTCCCCTCCAAAAAACAAAGAAACAAACAAAAACAACAAAACCAAACCCCTGTTGCCTCCCCCTTCCCCATGCCTGCCACCCCGCCCTCTCCCACTTTCTGGCCCTGGCATTCCCCTACACTGGGGCTCAGAACCATAAAAGAGCCGAGGTCCTCTCCTCCTATTGATTTGAAAAAAAAAAAAAAACTATTTGAATAGAGAGAACCTAAACAAGAAGACAACTTTACTTCCACAATCTACAGGCAATCAATCAGGTGAGAACCACAGTGCAAGGATGGGTACCTCCCTATGAGCATTTACTCTGGAAGACCCTAAATTCCCCAAACAATGCAAACAAATTGAATTGATGATTGATTATAGTTAACTACTGAAAGAGGATGGTGGACATCTTTTTGCTTCGATAACCTACACTTTGATTCACTCTGTAACTGAGATCTTCTTTGCTGACAAATTTTTATAGTGCTGCTAAATGAAACACAGGCTTCTGTCAAACTGTCACTAACAGTGTACCACTATTGACATGTTTGACTAGATGTGCCAACTAGTGCTAAAATGGTATGACAGTAATTACATTAGTCAATTTCATTTCTGATTAGATTAGAGACCTACTATTTAGGAGGGAATTCATTCATGGTACCTGTGCCAGACTGAGTATTCAAAATTTTATCATGGCTCAAGTAGGACCTTGTTAAGTCCCACCCCTCCCAGAGGAACTATTGGTAATTAATACCTATTGGTGGAGAGAAGAGATTTTATTCAGATTTACAGTTAATGGTATTATCCATACTACCATAAATTTTCCCTCACTGGTTGAGGATCATGGAGGCAACTAGGTATAGCTGAACTTATTAGGTATCAAAAATAACATGAAAGAATTCAGATTAATGCAAATTACAGAAATAAATTCAATGATTCATTAAGCCAGCTTTAATTGAATTGTTTTGTAAGTTTGACACCATTTTCCTAATGAAATGAACAGATGTTCATTCCTATCTTCTGAGAAAGTGTCATAAGATAAGGTCCGACTGCAGAATAGGATAACATAGGAAAGGATCTGTGAACTGAAAATAAAATCTAGAACGTATCCAGCATGAAAAATAATTGTACCAACTCAGAGAAAAATGAAGAAATGTAACAAACCTGTAATCATTACACAAAGCTCCATTGATTTGTCATATTATCCAGTCTTGAAATCTTTGCTCTTGAAACACAATTGCATAGAGATACACATTGCCATTTTTTGGGGGGTCAGGTGAATAAAAAAGTATGTTTATTATATATCATTCTTTTTTAACATTTTTATTAGATATTTTCTTTATTTACATGTCATATGATTTCTCCCTTCCCAGTTTCCACTCCAAAACAACAACAACAACAACAACAACAACAACAACAACAAGACCAAACCCCTGTTGCCTCCCCGCTCCCCCTGCTTGCCACCCAACCATCTCCCACTTATTGGCCCTGGCATTCCCCTACACTGAGGCATAGAACCTTCACAGGGCTAAGGGCCTCTCCTCCCATTGATGACAAACTTTGCAATCCTCTACACATTGCCAAATTTTTAAGACTGCTATGAACAACTTTCAAATACAACACCATCAGTAAATCTAAAAGGTTGCAAAACATAATGGTTTTTAGGCATGTGCTTTGCCAAAACATGTTTTTGTTTCCATTCCATTGTTTAACCTCTTTTGAGTGCAATAAATCTATCAAGGTAAGAACAATTTGCTTCAACTTGGTGAAACATGTATTTATTAAGCATTAATAAAATGTCACGATACAGTCAATGTATTTTTAGTTGATAATCTCTTTTCCTGAAATGTGCTCTTTGGCTTTGGCTTGCTTTGGCAAATTCTAGTGTTTCCTAAGGTTAATCCAAATACAGTTTGTACTGTGGTTTTCAAAAACATATGTACCTACTTCCTGCTTAACTTATAATTTGTTTCTCAGTGCTCTAAGATCCTAGTCAAGCAGACGCTAGTCAAGAAGATGATGCTAGTCAAGCAGATGTTAGTCTAGTCAAGCAGATGCTAGTCAAACAGATGCTAGTCAGTCAAAACAGCATCCTCAGGTTTGTTTTCTCTTCTCATTGAGCCATGGAACTAAAAGCAAGGCCAATCTCAACCCATCCATTTAATCTCATGCTCATGACTTGTAACAACAACAACAACAACAACCGATTTGATAATCGTCATAGCAGTTTAATGTTTGTTTAGAGTGTGGTAGACCAGTTCTACTTATAGAACTTCCTAGGGAAGCATGCAAAATTTAACAAGTGTTTCCAATACGGCAATGCTTGCTGGTCTTTGAATTAATCTGGAGAAATATTTTGGCTTGATCTGTAATTTCAGAATAAAAGAAAAGAATGAAAGAACTAAACAGCTACTGATTAAGTATTTCATTTAAAAAAAAAAGTTCACTTGACTGTTATGCAGGCTAGTTGCAGCCACTTGGGAGCAATTTTATTTTTCAGAAAAACATTTTATAGATTAGAAAAAAAAAACTTTCTCTATGATAGCAATAAAGAGTAGTTGGAAATTTTGTTATTAAAAAGTATTTAAAGGATGAATTTAAACTTAAATGTGATGTTTTAAATATTTTAATTAAGACAAAAATTCCACAGTTGATGTGCTAGTGCTATTTTTGAAATAATAACATTTATTATCAATTCTAAGTATCTTATGTTTCTAAACTTTTAAGTTTACAAATATTCTCTGTTTAACACATTATAATAAAAATGAGTCAAGGCTTTTGTTACAAGATGGGATGGTTAATACAGATTATAGACAGAATCTAGAATCTAATAGGTGTTAAGCTTGTAACTAGGACGAGGACTAGAGATTATCTAGATTCAGTTGGTTGCGACAAGGAGATCTCAACTGAAATAAAAAAAGAAAAGGAAATTTATGTAGCTACCTCAAGTTCTTTTTCTCCAGAATTTCCTCAGTAATGGACTAAAGCCTTTAAAGGTGAATCAGAAGATCTCATTTTCCCTTCATATTGTTGTTGTCAGATTATTTTTATCAGAGCAACAAGAACAAATTTCTACATAGGAGTGGGCGGATTGGGCATGACCCTAGGTGAGATCTCTAACAGCAGGGGATATGGAACCTTGAAAGATCACCTCCTATAACCAGACTGGTCTTCCCATGGAAGAAGGGGGACATCAACCCATCCACAAACATTTCAACCCAAAATTTGTTCTGCCTACAAGAAGGTCAGGGATAAAGATGGAACAGAGATTGAATGAACAGCCAACCAATGACTGGCCCAACTTGAGTCCCATCCCATGGGAGAGACCTAACCGCTGACACTATTAAATGATATTCGCCTATGCTTGCCAAGAGAAGCCTAGACTATGTCCTGAGAAGCTTCATGTAGCAACTGATAGAAACAGATGAAGAGACCCACAACCAAACAATATACAGAGCTCAGGGAGACTTGTGGAAGAATAGGGGGAAAGAATGGAGTAGCTGGAATGGTCAAAGACTTACAGAATAAAGCAACTTGGACTCAAGGTGCCTAACAGAAACTGACTCAACAACCAAAGAGTATGCATGGGCTGGACATAAGCTTCTTACATATATATAGCAGATTTGCAGCTTGGTCTTCATGTAGATTGTTCCTAACAACTGGAACAGGGGTTGCCACTGACTCTGGTGAGGACCTTTGGATCCCTTTCTCCTAGCTGGGCCTCCGTGTCTAGCCTCGGCAGGAGAGGATACACTTAACTCTGCTATGATGTGTTGTATCAAGGTGGGTGGGTACCCATGTGGGGAACTCCCATTTTCTGAGGAAAAAGGGAGGGAGAAGGGCAGGTGGGTTTAAGGGTGAGACAGGAAGGAGAAAATGGAAGGGGGGCTGCAATCAGGTTATGAGGTCAATAAGTAAATTACAGAGGGAAGAAAGAAAATAAAACTTAACTGTGTGATACTTCCTCCTCTGGACCTGTTTTGTGGAAAGACTATGAAATGGTTTTAGAAAACCACTGAAGGATGCAAGCAGTGCTTGACAGTTCATTTTGGAGGTAGTTTGGGAGATGAGAATGGAGAGAGAAATGAGGACAGTGACAGTAATGACCAGTTCATTAGATTTCAGAGCTGAACAAGAAATGGATTGTGAGCTGAGCTTCAGGCCATCATGTCTACAATCCGGCACAGAATCTGGCTTTATTTTGCTCATATCTTGTGAACTGGAATGCACATTCTCAAAGGAAGAAAGGACTAAATTTAAGACAAAACTGCATTCGGTTTGTGCCATGGCTCCTGAACAGTGCTCTTACTCAGGTCTACACTGCAAAAGAAGAAAAATATTAGAAAAATGTGAAAAAAAATGCTGAGGTTGGTTATGTATGAGTAAGTACAAGCAATGGTTTTAGCAAAGAGAACAAAAAGCAGAAACCACAATATTGCTTGAAAAGAAGCCTGGTGCACTTCACTAACAGTATGCAAAGATGGCATGGGAACAACAGCTCCTAGAATGCAGCTCTGTCTTGTGAAAAACGCAGATTTATTTTAAAGGATAAAACCTACATTGCTATTTAAAGGGCCCTATGATTCTTGAAAATTATTGTGTAGGGACATAAATACTTCATATCAGTGTGCAGAAACTGATGTCACTGGGGATGAAGGGGACAGTGATCCATTCTGATCTAGTAACAGAGTTTGACATTATTGTTCACATTAGATCTAATTCTGAAATCATGAAAGATGCAATCTTGAGAGTGTCACATGTTCTTGTTCATAGTTTCAGAATGATTTAACATCAGATAATATGTGTCACTGTTGGAGTTTTTGTAAGTAAGTAAGTAAGTAAGTAAGTAAGTAGGTAACTAACTAACTAACTAAATAAATAAATAAATAAATGCCCAGAAGTCATTGGCTTGAAGCTGTAACCAGGAAGTTTGGATTTTAATGGAGATCCCAGGAATTGTAGATGCCAAGACTATGAACATCTGCTAAAGAAAGTTACCATCTTTGAACTGATGCAGCCCAAGGATAGAAAATGTCTGTTATAGTTATCATAACATTTGTGTGGAACTGCCTAAGACATTTAAAATCCAGATGATTACATCATGTGTCCCCAATGCTGGATGTTGAGCTGCAGAATTTTGTGTTTTTCCTGTTGGGCTTCAGTTAAACTTTGGTAAAATTTTTCCTTGTTATAGTGGCATTAAGCTCTTTAGGAATCCTTATTGTACTAGAAGTAAGGGATTTGTTTTGGTTTTAGTGAAACTCACAGTTAAACATCATTCAGCATCTCCCTTGAGACTTGGACTTTCAAATAATTTTGCAATTGTTAAAGAATTTGAAGACTTTTGAAGACATTTTGCTCTATGAGAGACCCCTGAGAGAATGGGACAAGAGGTAGTAGGTGAGGCCTAAAGTGGTATGTGTGGATGAGAAGTAAAGAAAGAGTGGGCTTCTAATGGGTAATAATGGCTTTTGATTTGGCAGGGTATAGAGTCACTTAGGATAGAATCCTCTAAGAATGATTATTTGGTTAGGTTTGCTTCTTCATATCTATGGGATTAGTTATCTAGATTAGGATAATTGAGTTGGACAAACTCATCCTAACTAATAGACTGAATAAAAGGAAGAAACAGCTCTGAGTCTATCTTCTCTGACCCATCCTGGTAGTGGATACAGTGGAAAAAGATATCTCAATGTCCTGCTGTCAAGTCTTTCTGAGTTTTATGGAATACACCCTGGAAATGCAAGCTAAAACAAGTTCCTTACTCATTACTGTAATTATTTTGGGGTACTTTTTCAGACAAATAAAGTAAGTATTAAAACAGGGTCAACATTCCCAAACACTATAAATCATAAACCTCTCAATAATCTCTAAAGGTCCTCAAATACTGACATTAAGAACAAATTAGTCTCATTTGCTATACTAAATACTTTGAAGGATGTTTCTCACTGTTTATATCACTGCATATAAATAGATGATGAGCATTGTCTTACCACAGAAATATTCTTATATTCCTGTAGGTGACTAAAGAAACAGTAGAGACACAATAGACTCTGGTGAAAAATTCTTGAAATCCCAATTTTTATGCATGTCTTTAGAAAAAACTCTAATAACCTCATTTTTTTGTCTCATGATTTTTAATATTCTTTTCTGACAGGCTATCTAAGGGGACAGATTTCTTTGAAATGAAACAAAAAGGTAAAAAAAATTACCAGTAGGATTCAGTTCCAGAGTTTGAAACCAGATCTAAATGCTTTTCCATCAGTACTTCTCTGCGTCTTTGTTTTCTCTCTGCCAGTTGATATATTGAAGCTAAGACAAATGCATTTTCACATTTTTAGAAAGGTAATTTGTTACTTCTTAGAATTTAATGTCATAAATTTGTGTTATAATTTGATATAGGTTATAACTTAATTCAAGTTTATTACAGAACACAGTCAACAAACTGTTAACTCATCAAAAAATTTAGATTAAACTCATTTTTACAGTTTAGAGTGATAATTGGTGAATTTTTGTTTCTTAGTGTTATTTTCCATTTTCAGGCATTAATTTTAGTTTCAACACATAAGCAACTTAGTGTTTCATTGCTGTAAATGGACAAACATGACCAAGGCAACTTTTATAAAGAAAAACATTTAATTGGGGCTGGCTAACAGTTGTAGAAGTTCAGTCCATTATCATGATGGGAAAGATGGTATTGCACAGGAAGTCTAGGTGCTGGACACCAACAGTTGTACATATTCATTAGCATCTCCAATACACTGGTTCTCCTTCTGCACATAGATTCCACTTTCACCAGTATCTTCTCATAGGCTCTCTTCACAGTGCCAAGCCTCAACTACTTTGCATGGCCCCTTCAGTCCTGGGCTTTCAATGACCACTGAGGCTGTACCTTCACAAATGACATTTCCTGGATTCACACAATGACAAGACTCAGCTGCATTCCATGACATTTCCATGCCTTCAAATCCAGTATCACCTGGCAGCATGAGGTCAATCTCTGAACTACAGTTTCTTTGTGATCCCAGAAAACACTTCCCAGAAGATATCGGCTCACTGATGTTGCTTTCCTTTCCCACAATAATTTATTATATTCACTTTACATCCAGATCACAGACCTGCTCCTTCCTCTCTTCCAAGTCCCACCATTACAAGTCCCTCTTTGCACTGACTCCTCTTCTCCTCGAATAAAGGGTGAGCTTTCCTTTCCACCCTGGGACATCTGTTCTTAGCAGTACTAGACACATCTCCTCCCACTGAGGCCCAACCATGTAGTTCAGGTAGGAGGAAGAGTATCCAATGGCAGGGAGCAAAGAACTTGTTATGGGACCCACATGAAGAACAAGCTGTACATTGGCTACAAATGTATAGGGGGCCTACATTGAACCCCTGTATGCTTTCTAGTTGATAAACGAGTCTCTGTGAGCCCATGGGTCCAAGTTAGTTGATTCTTTGTGGTCTTTTGTGATATCCTAAGCTCCTCCAGCTTGCTCAATTCTATCTCCTCCTCTTCTACAAGATTCCCCAAGCTCCTCCTGACTGTGGGTCTCGGCATTGCCTTCATCTACTGCGACATGAAGCCTCTAAGGGGACAGTAATGCTAGGTTTATGTCTGCAAGGATAGTACAGTATCATTTATAGTGTCAGGTGTATTCTGTCAGGAGAAATGGGTCTCAAATTGGGGCACCACTGGTTGGCTATTCCCTCAGTCTCTACCTCATTTTTATCCCTATTCATCTTTAGGCAAGAAGCAAAATTGAGATGGAGGTTTTCTGGGTGGATTGATATCCTTATGCTCCCTCTGGTACTCCTGACTGGCTATAGGAGATCAGTCTCTAAATCTGCCTCTGGTAGGAATCTCCGCTAAGGTCCCCTCATATAGGATCTCTCCCCCATTCCATGCCTCCAACTAATCATAGAGACCCACCCCACCTATTTCTGTTCTTACTCACAGCTGTCTCCTTATATCCCTCTCACATCCCCCTCCCCATACATGTTCACCATCGCCATTCCCCTCTGAACCCCATTTCCTACCCAGTTCCTTCTCTATATCCATCTATATCTGATGAGTATATTGTTTCCCTGAATGAATGAGATTCTCACATCCTCCCTTTGGGTCCTTTCATTTCCCAGTTTTGTTTTTGGCAAGGAGGTCTGTGGATTGTTGCAAGTTTATACTGTGCCTTGTGGCTAATATCCACTTATAAGTGAGTGCACACCATATGTGTCTTTTGGGCTCTGGGTTAGCACACTCATGATATTATTATCAAATTCCAATTGGTCTCTTCTTAGTCACCATTAATTTCTTAGCTACATCTAAACAAAATCAATTGTCACAGTAACTCCTTCTATTCATTACTCCAAAGTGAGAGCCAAATGGTGGAAGTTGCCATTTTTTTTTCTTGCTGGGGCTACCTTAAGGGAACCTTGTTTAGAGATCTGCTTGCATCAGTCTCCTGGGACTAAAGACTTTTAGCACCATACCTGGATCTAAACTTTTATTTAATTCTTTTTCACAAGATCTTTATAAACATGGCTATTATGCTTCAAGATCTGGATCACAGGTGTGCCCTCCATCTCTGGAGTGTAGTTTACTCCAGAAATATTCAAGTTGACAACTGAGAATAGCCATCACAACCTTTCCAATTTCTACTCAAACTAAAAATAAAATAAGGCAAACATTTTCTACCTGTTTGAATGAATCCTCAAATAAAATTTCTCTGATTGCATTCCTCCATTTTTCATGATAAGCAACTCGCATTCATTTAAATTATTATTTTATTTACCAAAGGCATTCTTACTTCTTTTTTTCATAAGTACAATACACTTATAATCCATGTTCACTAACATCATATATTCTGCCCCAAACCAGGCCCATTTTTTAAATGGAGTAATAGCCACTATTTTTTAAATGGAGCAGTGTATTCACTGAAACAATGCTTATTCTAATATTAGTTGGGTAGCAATTGCTTCTAGCTATTTAATTTAATTCTATTTATAATTAATCTTCAAAATAAATTCTAGTTTGATAATTGCATTTCATTCATGCTTAAAGTTTCATTCATATTATCCTTTGCTTAATAAGCATAAAACCAAAGAATAATATACATTATTATGCCATTACTAACATTAGAGTAAAATGATTAATTTATCACTAAAAAATGATCTATCTGAGAATAAATCTGCTTTGAGCCTTTCCATTTAAAATGATGTTTTCATTTTTAAAAGGAAACTTTTGTGAAAAACACTTGGATATCATCACATATTAATTTCACATATCCTTTTTGCATTAAGATATATAATCTTGGAAAGACTGCTCAACAACCCTCCATGGGGTTTTTATTATTCATACGTTTTGGCTTGAACATCATCCATGTAGTCAGTGAAAGTGGACTTTAAGTAATTAAAGAAAACAGTTCATTTATTCATATTAGTATTTATTTTAGCTATTAATCATCCTTGCCATTTACTGGAATCCAAGCAAGTTTAGTGCTTCAAATATTATCCTCGTTTTTATGTTTTACCACAACACTTTCAGATATAGTAGAGAGTAAATCCAAACATGACTTCAACTCTATAGGAGTATCTCATACATTAATTGACATAGTTAATTTTTGAACCCTGTCTTTGACCATATGTGTGTATCAACAATCATGTGTATCATTTTATAAAAGCTATTTATGCTCACCTCTTCATTTTTTACTATTTTTACTTTGGTGTTAGGTTTTTACTTTTTATTTTTTTCATTTGGAATTATAACTCAAAAGATGACTTGTTTAGAATATAAAACAAGCTAGTGGTAATAGAAGTGTGTACTTTGTCAAGAGATTAGTTTTATTGTCCATTCTACTATTTGTTCCACTTATCAAAATGAATTAATTTTAAAATTAATTCTCTAATTTTTGTCCTGCTTAATGGAATGGTGTAAAGAATAAAATTGAATTGAGTGTATCTGGTTTTATGTGGAGGAATTTGATCCACTTGGACTTGAGCTTTGTACAAGGAGATAGGAATGGATCAATTTGCCTTCTTCTACATGCTAACTGCCAGTTGAGCCAGCACCAATTGTTGAAAATGCTGTCTTTTTTCCACTGGATGGTTTTAGCTCCTTTGTCAAAAATCAAGTGGCCATAGGTGTGTGGGTTCATTTCTGGGTCTTCAATTCTATTCCATTGTTCTACATGCCTGTCATTGTAAAAATACCATGCAGTTTTTATCACAATTGCTTTGTAGTACAGCTTAAGGTCTGGGATGGTGATTCCACCAGAGGTTCCTTTATTGTTGAGAATAGTTTTGACTATCTTGGGATTTTTGTTATTTCAGATGAATTGCAAGTTGCTCTTTCTAAGTCTGTGAAAAATTGAGTTGAAAATTTGATGGGGAGTACATTGAATCTGTAGATTGCTTTTGGCAAGATGGCCATTTTTACTATATTAATCCTGCCACTCCATGAGCATGGGAGATCTTTCTATCTTGTGAGATCTTCTTCAATTTCCTCTTCAGAGACTTAAGTTTTTGTCAAACAGATCTTTTACTTGTTTGGTTAGAGTCAAACCAAGCTATTTTATATTATTTGTGACTATTTTGAAGGGTGTTGTTTCCCTAATTTCTTTCTTAGACTGTTTATCCTTTGTGTAGAGGAAGGCCATTGACCAGAGGTCCCAGCTATACCACTCCTGGATATATACCCAGAAGATGCTCCAACATGTAATAAAGACATATGCTCCACCATGTTCATAGCAGCCTTATTTAAAATAGCCAGAAGCTGGAAAGAACCCAGATGTCCCTCAACAGAGGAATGGATACAGAAAATGTGGTACATCTGTACAATGGAGTACTACTCAGTCATTAAAAACAATGAATTTATGAAACTTTTAGGGAAATGGATAGATCTGGAGAATATCATCCTGAGTGAGGTAACCCATCACAACAGAACACACATGGTATCCATTCTCTGATAAGTGGTTATTAGCCTAGAAGAGTACACAAAGTACAATCCACAAACCACAAGAAACTCAAGAAGAAGGAAGACCAAAGTGTGGATACTTCATTCATTCTTAAAAGGGGGAACAAAATACCCATGGAAGGATTTTCAGAGACAAATTATGAAGCAGAGACTGAAGGAAGGAAGGACAATCCAGAGAATGTTCCACCTGCGAATCCTTCCCATATTTAATCATCAAATCCAGACACTGTTGTGGATGCCAACAAGTGCTGACTGACAGGAGCCTGATATAGCTGTCTCCAGAGAGGCTCTGACAGTACCCAACCAATATAGAAGTAGAGGCTCACAGCCATCCATTGGGCTGAGTACAGGGTCCCCAATGAAGGAGCTAGAGAAAGGACTCAAGGAGCTCAAGGGTTTGCAGCCCCTTAGCACGAACAACAATATGAACTAACTAGTACCCTCAGAACTCCCAGGGACTAAAACTCCAACCAAAGAGCACACATGTGGGGACTCATGGCTCCAGCAGCATGTGTATAGAAGAGGATGGCCAAGTCGGTCATCAATGGGAGGAGAGGCCCTTGGCCCTGTGAAGGTTCTGTGCCCCAGTGTAGGGGAATGCCAGGGCCAGTAAGTGGGAGAGGGTGGAGTGGTGAGCAGGGGAAGGGGGAAGGAACAGGGGATTGTTTTAGTTTTTGTTTGTTTGTTTTTTATTTTATTTTTTTTCTTATTTTATTTTCTTTTTCTTTTTTCTTTTGGAGGGGAACCTTGGAAAGGAGATATTGTAAATAAAGAAAACATCTAATAATAATAATATAAAAGAATCTCAGTTAAAAAAAAGAGTGAGAAAGAATAAAATTTAAAAAAAAAAAGCAACTCTCAAAACTTTTTCATTTGTCCAACTTACCTCTCCCTGAACAGAAAGTACATCTCTCTTGTACTAAGTTATTGTCCAAAAGTAGCATACTTAGGGTGTATGATTCACATTTATCATTACTTAAATGTCAGTAAGGGGATCTTTGAAGTAAGTGCTTCAAAGTTGAAACCTTAACTTTGATAAATAAAAATGTCTACACAAGTTTCTCCTATTAGTCTTGATCAAATATCAAAAAAAAAACCAAGGTTTTTCTAATAGCACTTTGTGATTTATAATGAAGAAAAACATTTTATCATGACTTTTCTTCTGATTTGGAAGACTGAATACTCAAAATTCTTTTCAACTCCTTAGTATCAGAGAATGAGTGTCATTATTTTCAACTACTAAATCTCAAATTTCACTTACATTTAAACTTGTGGATCTGCTCTCAGAGACCCATCTGCCTGCCTCCCAAAAGTACTGCTCTAAACAGGGACATGCAGTTCTACCTGCCTCCCAGGAAGTCTGTTCCAACTAATGACACCAAGGCCAACCAAACCAGAAACAACCATATGGTAAAAGGCAAGCACAAGACCATAGTCAACAGAAATAAATGTAATATGGAACAATTAGAACCCAGCTCTCCTACTACAGCAAGCCCTAGATATCCAAAGATAACCAAAGGTCAAGACTATGAGTTTAAATCCCATCTCATGAAGATGATAAAGGCCTTTAAAGAAGATATAAATAAATCCCATAAATAAATACAGGACAACACAATAAAATATGCAAAGGAAATGAGAAAAATGGTCCAGGCCTAAAAATGGAAATAGAAACAATAGAGGAAACACAAATGTAGGAAACTCTGAAGAAAGAAAACTAAGGAAAGAAAAACAGTAATTACATACACATGCAACACCAACAGAATACAAGAAAAGACTGAAGAGAGAAACTTAGGTATAGAAGATGCCAAAGAAAAAAATTGATACATTTGTCAAATAAAATGCCAAATGTAAGAAATTCCTAACTCAAACCCTGCAGGAAATGTGAGATACTATGAAAAGACCAAATATAAAAATAATAGGAATAGAAGAGGGTGAAGATCCTCACATCTAAAGGTCCAGAAAACATGTTCAACAAAATCACAGAAGAACACTTTCTTACCTAAAGAGATTTATATAAATGTACAAGAAGCTTACAGAACACTGAATTGATTAGACCAGAAAAGAAAACTCTCCCTCAACATAATAATCAAAATGCTAAATGTGCAGAACAAAGATGTTAAAATATGTAGGGGTTAAAGGCCAAGTGAAATATAAAGACAGAACTATTAAAATGTTACCTCACTTCTCAACAGAGAATTAAAAGGCCTAAGTTCTTAGACATATGGCTTGAGGACTCTAAGAGACTACAGATCTCAGTCCATAATACTGTACCCACCAAAACTCTCAATCACCAAAGATGGAGAAATCAAGATGGTCTATGGAAAAACAAAATTTAAACAATATATGGATACTAATCCAGCTCTACAGAGTACACTAATAGGGAAAGTTCAATACAAGCAGGATAAGTACAGCGAAATACCAAGTAAACACAAGAAATTAATCTTTTCACAGAAAACCAAAAGAAGATACACACACACACACACACACACACACACACACACACACACACACACAGAGAGAGAGAGAGAGAGAGAGAGAGAGAGAGTAGCAGAGAGACAGAGAGACAGAGAGTGACAGAGACAGAGAGACAGAGACAGAGAAAGACAGAGAGGCACAGAAAGACAGAGAGACACAGAAAGAGAGACAGAGAGGGAAGCCAGCCACTTCCAACATCAAAATGAAGGTAAGAGCAATCATTGGTCATTAATATCTCTCAACATATATGGACTCAGTTCACACACACACTTGCTGGAGTTCTAATATTGAATGAAATAGATTTTTCAACCAAAAGTCATCAAAAGAGGTGGGAAGGATATTTTATACTCATCAAAGGAAAAATACATCAAGATTACGTCTCAATTCTGAACATCTATGCCTCAAATGCAAGGGCACCCACATTCATAAAATAAACACTACTAAAGCTCAAAAGAAACATTGAACCCCACACAATAATAGTAGGAGACTTCAACACTCCACTTTAACCAACAGATAGGTCAACAAAACAAACTAAACAGAGACATGATGGAACATGTCAGAGTCATGATGTTATGAACCAAATGGACTTGTCAGGTAATTACAGATCTTTCTACTCCCAAACAAAAGAAAATACCCTTTCCTTAGCAAGTCACAGAACCTTCTCCAAAATCAACTATAAAATCAGACACAAAACAATCCTCAACATATGCAAGAAGTTAGAGATAATGCAAGGTGTTCCTTCAGATCACCAGTGATTAAGGTTGGACTTCATGAACAACAGAAACAACAGAAAGCCCACACACTCGTGGAAATGGAATAAGTATCTAGTCAATGATCAATTGGTTATGGCAGAAATAAAGAAAGCAAAGGCTTTCTAGAATTCATTGGAGATGAGGGCACAACATGCCTAAACTTATGTGACCCAATGAAATGAGTGCTAAGAGAAAAGTCATAGCACTAGCAACTTAAAAGCTGAAAAAGCCTTCTACAAAATCCCAAATCCCTTTGTGTTTCAATTCCTGGAGAGCTCATAGAAACAACATGTAGTGTTTCAACTTATATTTCCTGGAAGATAGGGGATGTTGCATGCTTTTCATGTATCCAATTGTAATCTGTGTATCCTCTTCAGAGAAATGTCATTTAACTCTATGCAATATATTTCAATTAGACTATTTTTAAATATCTGTATTTTGAAGGTCTTTCCCCAATCTGTAGGCTGCTGTTTGTCCTATTGACAGTGTCATTTGCCTTATGAAAGCTTTTCAGTTTCAAGAGGTCCCATTATTAATTGTTGATCTTAGAGCCTAAGCGTTAATGTTCTGTTCAGGAAATTTTCTCCTCTGCCAATGTGTTCAAGGGTATTTCCCACCAGTCTCTGACACTTTCTTTTTTATTGGATATCTTATTTATTTAAATTTAAAATGTTATCTCATATTCCATCTTCCCTCCCCATGTTTCCATGAGGGTGTTCCCCTACCCACCCAACCACTCTTAACTCCCTGTCCTGGCATTCCCCTAGACTGGGCCATCAAGCATTCACAGAACCAAGGGCCTCTCCTCCCACTGATGCTCTACAAGGGCATCCTCTGCTACATATGCTGCTGGAGCCATGGGTCCCTCCATGAGTACTCTTTAGTTGGTGGTTTAAGTCCCTGGGAGCTCTGAGGGGGGTCTGGTGGGTTAATATTGTTCTTCTTCATGTGGGGTTACAAACCGCTTTAGCTCCTTCAGGACTTTCACTAACTCCTCCACTGGGGAGCCTGTGCTCAATCATCCACCTCTAGATGTGTCAGGCTCAGGCAAAGCCTCCCAGGAAACAGATATATCAGTCTCCTGTCAGCAAACACTTCTTTGCATCCTCAATCTTGTCTGTATTTGGTATTTGTATATGAGATAGATCCTAGGTGGAGGAGCCTCTGGATGGCTTTTCCATCAGTCTCTGCTCCACACTTTGTATCCCTGTTTCCTCTTGTGAGTATTTTGTTCCCCCTTTCTAAGAAGGACTGAAGCATCCACACTTTGTTCTTCCTTCTTCTTGAGCTTCATGTGGTCTGTGAATTGTATCTTGGCTATTCTGAAGTTTTGGGCTAATATACACTTCTCAGTGAGTGCATACCATGTGTGTTCTTTTGTGATTGGGTTATCTCACTCAGGATAATATTTCCTAGTTCCATCCACTGGCCTAAGAATTTCATGAATTCATTGTTTTTTATAGCTAATGGCTCTACCATCAGCTGACTGAGACCAATGCAGATACAGCTAATCATGGATGGAAGTTGGGGAAACCTATGGAAGAGTTAGGGGAAGGATTGAAGGAAGTGAAGGGAATGGCAACCCCAAAGGAAGAATAAGATTGTAAACAAACCTGAACCCCTCTCGGAGAATAAGACACTAAACAAAGAGCATACAAGGGCTGGTCTGAGGACCCCAGCACATAGGCAGCAGGGACCTGCCTTGTCTGACCTCAGTGTGAGAGGATGTCCCTAATCCTGTAGAGATATGATGTGCCAGGCTGGAGAGATACATGGAAGCATGGGTGATACGCACTCAGAGGCAAAGGGGAGGGAAAATGCAGGAAAGAGCTTTGTGAGGGGGAGCAACATTTAGGATGTAAATAAACAAAAGAAATAAACAAATGATTAATAAGTAATTTTTATGTTTGTCTACTTATGTAAGCATGTTTGCCATTATTTTTGACTATGTGCACTGAGCTCATCTGGCCTGTATGCATAAAACAGCCCAGGAGTCCAGTAAAGGATGTCACAGCCTCTGAAACTAGAATTATAGACTGCTGTGAGATGCTGTGTGGTTACGCAAAGCTGAAGCCAGGTCATCTGAAAGAGCAATGCACTTCTTAACTACTGATCCCTCTCCCAAGCCCTGAGATGTGTGTGTGTGTGTGTGCGTGTGTGTGTGTGTGTGTGTGTGTGTTGTTGTTTTTCATTAAAGTTTGTACATATTTTGACTTTCAACCTTTTATCAAAAATAGAGTCTACAAATACTACAGTTCTTTTTTTCTATTATGAGACTTAACTTTTCATCTTGAATTGTTTTGTAAGCAGAACAACTTGCTATAAGTTCACATGATTAGTTTTTTATGATTTTCCTTTTAGGTTTTGGTTTCATTGTTCTTGGCTTCCTGGCCATTGGAAGACATATCTATAATAATCTTTGCCTATATCTAGTTATAAAGAAAGATCCTGAAAGCTAGAGGCTTCATACTTTAGCAAACATACATGTTAACATTAAAATATAACAATGTATTATACTTATATCTGATTACACCAGAACACTATTAATAGTTAATCTCTATTTTATTATTATAGCAACATGTTTCCTTCAATTTTATATGACATAGATATCATGGATTATAAAATATTTAAAGTTCCAATATTTTGTAGAAAATGACATTTGTAAGATCAATCTATAGATGTAGCTTTGATTAGCTATTTGTGAGAACCTGTGTCATATGAGCAAATTCTCTGTATTTTATATTTTGCAATGGAATAACTCTAAAGGCAATGAATTTAGAACTTATTGTGCTTGTAAAACATGAAAATTCTAGTGAACACAAAGGTTTATGCTGAAAACTTAGCAATGTAGGGATTTATCTAACAGGGGTGATGGGATTGAAAAAGACATGACAGCGACAAATATAGAAAACTTATGACTGGGTGGGAAATTCCTTCTAATGGAAATATTTCAGCAGCAAGCTTTGAAACTGAGTGTGATAATTGTATACACACAAGTGAAGAGAAAGATGACAATGTAGCTAACCTCAGGATTAAATCTCTGTAACAGAGCAGTCTCAGGTTTCAGTCATCCACAGGGAGGAAGCTGTAGTTGGTAGTTTTTGTGTACATTGTTGATATCTATAGTTGGACCAGCTTTGATATTTTTCCAAATCTGACCTGGGGAAGATCCTAGTATTCTGTATGTCTAAAATGTTGAGGTCCTTGATTAACAGAATGAGAGGTAAAGATAGATAGATAGATAGATAGATAGATAGATAGATAGATAGATAGATAGATAGATAGATAGGTAGGTAGAGAGAGAGGGGGGGAGATAGATAGATAGATGATAGAGACAGACAGAAACACAGAGAGAGATAAATTAGGGATGCTTCACTCTATAGTTTTGTGACAAACAATTATTTTAACTAGAAAACAACAGGACTATGAATAAAAAACATAAAATTGCATTTTATAGTCATGATAACTGAAACAGATGTGAACATCAAAATGTTAGAAATCACTAAAATTTTATTTTATAATATTGTGACTCTAATGTCAAATGTTTGCAGGTGATATCTGCAACAACCACATTTAAATATGCTAAACATTGTTATACAGAAATTTAATGGATGGATAATTATTATGAAATATGTTGATTTCTTATTGTCTATGAAAATTACAATGTAGCATGCAGTTTGCTTTTTACTGAGTGAAAACAGATTTATGGCACCAGCTTACAGGATTCTGTAAGTAATTGTCTGGGTGACAATTATACTTTTATTGGAGATAAATATGGAGAAATAACTAAAGTGTTTATATAAAGTATTTATATTACTTGTCTTCCTCTTCAAGATTTGTGGTACATTTAGACAATGCTAATTGCAAGTTAAGTTTACTATCACAAAAAGCTTCAGTTTAGAATATTTTAAAATTCAGATATGAAATAAGTATATCAATTACATAATTCAAAATGTGAAATAAGTTTAAATTTACACATGTTGCAACATACTCTTGATTGTTGTTTTTACAAAACATATATTTCTTAATTAACAGGAAACCTGAAAATGGATACAAGGTAAAACCACAGGATATCAGATTTCTTTTTAGGTTCAAAGCAGAGTTGGAAGATCTGATAATCAATTCTTGGCAATTTACACTTACAGCAGCAAAAATAATCTATATTCTGCAATGCTTAAAGAGTGGTAAGTTTCCTGTAGCCACTGTAATGGGAGGATGCTCAGAGTCAGTGTGGGAAGTTCTCCTGCAATGCTTAAAGAGTGGTAAGTTTCTTGTAGCCTGTGTAATGGGAGGATGCTCAGAGTCAGTGTGGGAAAAGCTTCTGGCTGCCCTTCTTCCTTCTTTTCACACTGTGTCATTTTCAGGGTTTGTAGAAGTCGTCTGTCCAGATATGGCATGTAGTTAGTTTTTCAGAGTCTTGGAATTTCCCCCATCTAATGCCCAACTTAGCTGACCAATTTTACTCTTATATTGTTTTTTTATTACATATTTTGTTTTTTTACATTCCAAATGATATCTTCTTTATGGTTTCCCCTCTGAAAAAAAGAAAACATATTCCCTCCCCCTCCCCCTGCTTACTAACCCACCCTCTCCTGCTTCCTGGTCCTGGCATTCCCCTACACTGGGGCATAGAACCTTCACAGGACCAAGGAAGGGCCTCTCCTCTCATTGATGATCCACTTGGCCATCCTTTGCTATACATATGCTGCAGGGGCCATGAGTCCCACCATATGTACTCTTTGGTTGGTTTAGTCCCTGGGAGCTCTGAGGGTACTAGTTAGTTCATATTTTTGTTCGTCCTAAGGGACTGCAAACACTTTAGCTCCTTGGGTCCTTTCTCTAGCTCCTTCATTGGGGACTCTGTGCTCAGTATAATGGATGGTTGTGAAATCCACTTCTGTATTTGTCAGGCACTGACAGAGCCTCTCGGGACACAGCTATATCAGGCTCCTGTCAGCCAGCACTTGCTTACATCCATAATAGTGTCTGGGTTTGGTGATTGAATATGGGAAGGATTTCCAGGTGGAGCAGTCTCTGGATTGTCCTTCTTGAACAAAATACCAAAGGAAGAAGTCACTCTTATATTTTAACATATTGGTTCCTACAGAAATGTATGATGCCTCATATATATAAAGCTCTCAGTTTTCATGTGTTTCTGAATGTGTGTTTGAACTCATTTTCACTTATATAGGAGGGATAGTTGGAAGACATTTGTTGGTCTCTAATTAGGAATTCACAATTCAGGGTTGACTGATTAGTATCATAAGGCCCTTGATCTAGAATTTATATTTTCAGAGCTCCCGTATGAACTCATTATACATCATTAAGTAAATATGTAACAGAAGGCTCATGATTAGCATTATAAACACTAAAAAAGGTTTTGGGGAAGAAATAACTTATGCTCATTAATAAGGGCTGCTTAGAAGGAATATAGAATGCATTTAAATTACCCCCACTTCTTTTTAAAAACCAAAGGTAGGATGATGGCTAATCTACTCATCAGTATATCACTTTATGCATCTTATATTAAGCTAAAGAAAACTAAAAGAATCTGAACAGTGATATCATAGAATTTATTATGAGATTGCTTTTGTGTGTGCCTGCTAATAAAATCTCTAATGGCACCAGAGTTTATCTTCAGTCCTATTTTCATAGTATGTTCGAAGGCAGCAAGGCTACAAAAGTATTTTATACATCTACCATCTGTCTCTAGTAATCAGATACTGCCAATATTTACTTCACAAACCTGACAATTCTTGACTGCAAACATTTGCTTATGTCAATACACAGCAACTGTTTTAATTGTCAGAAACATGCACATCACTGAAAAATTTAGGGACAAAAAGGGGAACCATTTATTTTGTTTTTACTATTCCTGGGAGACATTATATAATATTTTGCTATATATATTCAAATACAAATTTTATATGGTAAGTGCTTGCATAAATTGTAAGCCAGAAATTTGGAAGCAATATATAATATGTTTATGAAACCAAAACTTTAATCACATAATGGGACATTTAAACAGTAAACCAATGTGTATGAAGTTATTTATTCCTTATCATGCCTTACAGACTAAAACTTTAGGTGCACATGTATGATAGTGATTACACAGATTTTTTCTTCTTTTTTAATATTTTTCTATTTTGGGGGCTCATAGGTATTTTTCTGAGACAAGGCCTTAAGTAGTCTAGATGACTTGAAGTAAAGTATGTAATAGAAGATGACTGAATTCTTGATTCTAGTCAACTAACCTCCCATTACAGGCCTGTACCATATAGCCAGATTCTTCTTCATTTTATTTTAGATTTATGATAAATGCAAAACAGCATTAATCAGCATAGCTGGCTGAAGGTTTTCTCATTAAGTGTCTGGTGATGGGGTTCGGCTCGTGGCGGGCACGTCTGCAGACACCAGACACAAACAGCTCCATGTTTAAGAGGTTTAATTAAAGGGGGGGGTGAGGACCGCGGGGCAGGAAGAGGGGAGAGAGGAAAAGAGAGAGAGAGAAATGGAAGAATTGTCTCATATATACAGGTTGTGACGTAGCAGGTCCAGGTAAAGGTGGTAGCTGAACCCAGTGGATTCTGGGAATATGGTGGCCGTTGCCTTGACGACAGGTCTGTAGACTCGCCCATATCTACCACCGTTTCTGGGTGCTAACATCTGATCCCTTCTGATGTTGAGTGTTCTCTAGGCCTATGTTCGTTTGGTGTACTGTATTGCTAAGAGACTTGCTTTGGGAACTTCTCAGTATTATTTTCTGAATGTTGCTGGTTTACCAGTGAAATTATTTGGCCATGGCTTTAAAATCTGTACCTAGTGGGGGCTCACAATTTTGTATCTTAAAGTTACTGAAAAGGCAAATTCAACCTTTGTGTATTGACAAGACCATTTTTGTATTCCAAAAGAATCTAACACATTTTACTCCTTTGAGGCAGGGATTAGGGCTTTGATATTTCTTTTTAAATTTAGTGATGATTTGTGCAAAATGAAATAAATAAAACTAAGCAGTGAATACAGTTGTCCCATTGGTCATTTTAAAAAAAGTGATTTAAGAAATTTTTGTTTGAGAAATATTTTTCTTAATTTAATTTAATTTTATTCATATAAGGAAGCATTTATTTGAGATTTAACATGAAATCATACACATAAAATTTTGTATAAACTCAAATCTTTCTGTGTTATGTGCGTCATAACACAGAAGCAAAGGACATAGTAAAACCAAAGGCAGCTATACATAGTTGGCCATATTTACATCTTAGGATATATAGTCAACATAGGTCAACAGAACATCAAGCAATCTTCAGTGACTTCCTATAAGACGCTTCCTTTGACCTTCTGCTTTCTTCAAGCATCCTCCTTTAGGAGCATCCTCCTTTAGGAGGAAGGTGATTAACACACCCATCTCTTGCTTTAAGTGCTTTGATGACAACTATAACCTGTATACATATCTGCATCTACACACATAGTTCTTATCATTATACCTTGTATAATTATATCTGCCATAGGCAGTAGAGTTTTGATCACTATTATAGGTTCTGTTATAATTTCCATTACTTGATCATAATAGTTATTAAATCCTCAGTTTCAGGTTTGGCCTTGAACACTTCCATGTCCCCTAGTATCACCTCTTAAGGTCTGTCATACTGATTTTTCCATGTTTTCTAGTTGCTTTTGCAGCTTGTAAACATCTTTGGGTTGTACAACTTTGACTTTGTACTTTCTAGAACCTATTTTAAGGAATCTGCTTTTTCATAATTACTTACTGGCTCTGTATCCGTATCACATCAGTATATTTGACAAAATAGAATCCTCTTTATCATGTGTTTATATAACCATGGGAAACTCATTATTTTCTATCTCTCCAAAGGCTCCAAAATATTCTTTATATTCTTTTTCTGAAGTATCTGGACTTAATCCACTCATAAAATTATTTTTAGGGTTTTTTCTCCCCTTTAAAGCCTTGGCCAATGTGTGATCCATTCTCACAAGATCTTTAAAATGCACAATTCTAAATCCTCTTGTTCTTCCTTGGGCTGGGTCTGTTTATAATTTTACAATCTACAATTTATAGTTGTGACAAATATTCAATATTTTTATTGCTTGAATCCAGCACTAGCCTCCAATAAATATTTTACTATTATCTAGCTGATGCTTGCCAGCATTGATCTTGGGTCACTCTGCAAATTCCTCTATGTAGCTGTACTCATTAATGTACTGAATAGGTTTATACCCATTGGCAAGGGGGTGCTGGTACATAGTTGTGGTAGAGTCTTGTATGGAGGTAGATTTAAAATGGCAGCAGTAGCAATGTTACCTATTTTTAAAGTATGATATTGATTCTTTCCTTTTATTTTTATTTTTATAATTTTATTATTATTTTAAGTGTATGTGCACATGTTTGCATGTGTTTATGAACACCATGTACATACAATAGTCCATGGAATCCAGACCATATGATGGTTTATGATTGGAGATAAAAGTATTTGTGTACAACCCTATGTGAATCTGAACACAGTCCCTTTGAAAGAACAGTAAACTTTCTTAAACACAAAGCCATGTTTCCATTCTCTGAAACCACATATTTTTTTTCTATTTTTGTTCTGTTTTAAACTACAGCCAATCATATTTAATGTTAAATGATATGTAAATTGTATTTCTATACATAAAATGATTTTAACCTTGAGAAGAAAGTTAGAGTTCTATCAGTAAACATAGCAAAGCTGAAAAGAGCCCAGAACATTCTAAATTTCTTAAAACCCATTCTACATCCTATGGCCATTGATTTTAGTTGTTTATATGAAAGGTCATGGGGAGAAACTTCTCCACTACACACAGCCAGACATGATTTCAAAACTGATAATTAAACACTAGGGAATATATGTAATAAAATAATCCTATATGTTAATTGCTTTAATTTTCTATAAGAGAAAAAAATAAAAAAGCAGTGGTTGGAAGACAAATTCCCAAAGCAACTAATTAAACTTTATTTCCCTTGGTCATCTGTTAACATATTTTAGAAAATTCACACTTCTTACATAGAGTGGAGATGAGACAGTGGAAATGGCATCATTTTTATTGGTGATTTTGTACATTTGTATTGATTTCACACGAAGAACCCAACTCTGAATGACACGTGATAATGATGGTGACAGGTGGTGATGAATGATATCACAAACAACAGTAATGAAGTTATGCAGCATTGTGTGAATTGTTCTCAAGCAATATATATCTATTCTAATAGTACAAATGGTGAATATACTTATTGCTATAAATTTAAAAATTAATTCAAGACAAAAAAGAGGTCCATGATTGGCTAAGTATGGCTCATGTATGGAGAACCACAATTGGTTTACACCTTCCAATTACAAATACATTCCAGATCATACATTGAAATTATCTCATTATCTTTGTCAGGTCTCTGAACAGTTTTAGAAAGAGTGGATCATGTTAATGGTGTCTAACTCGTCTGCAGGTGCTTTAAATAAGAAGACCCCACTGGGAGACATGATCAACCCCATTTTGTTGGAGCTTTCATATTCCCTCTTGTTGACTATGTTACAACCAACCCTTGATGGTGGCTTAATGGACCTGGTCATCTCCTGAAATATATTTACTGAAAACTTATTCTCTGGGGCTTGGCTTCTGACCTCTTATGCAGCTGTTGGTTTGTAGCATGCTGATCGCAGTCCTCCTTGAAATTTTTAATACTAAATTCAAAGTCATTTTAATCCAGGTAATTATTCACATACCACTTGTCTTCACTTTTTTTTTTTTTATATAGCCAAAGATGATTGGCTTGATAAATTTAACTCTTTTTTTTTTGTTTTTTTTTTGTTTTTGTTTTTCAAGACACAGTTTCTCTGTATAGCCCTGGCTCTTTGGAACTCACTTTGTAGACCAAGCTGTCCTCGAACTCAGAAATCCACCTGCCTCTGCCTCCCAAGTGCTGGGACTAAAGGTGTGCTCCACCACTGGCTGGCTCACATAAATTCATTCTTGAAAACAAATTTTTATTTCTTGGTCAATAGATTTCCTATATCTTAGGACAGTTAATATCATTTAATTCCATTGACCTGGTATTTCATCCAATAAAGTATTTATTGAAAAGTAAAACTAACATCCAGAAAATCACCAACATAGTTTGATTCCATGACTTTTTAGAAAACCCACTAAAACGTGTATGAGATTTGTTGTTGTTGTTGTTGTTGTTGTTGTTGTTTTCCCTGCTCATACTAGCTCAAGCCAGATGTATCCAGATCTTCTCACCATTGTAAACTTCTAAGCCACTTGTCTGTATCTGTGACTTTCTTCTAACTATTTCCTCTTAGCTTTCAAAGAAAAAATGATATGTAAGTATAATTTCTGATTGCAGTTAACTGTTTGTACATTCCTTCTCATATAAGCTTTTTTTTTCTCCACTCCAGTGGAAGATGTAAAATCTCTCCCAGTATTCTGTACCCAGTTTCTGTTTATGATCCTAAGAGTCTCATTGTGCCAAGTATTATCAATTCTTCCCAGATGCTAGATTTTAGTCTTTTATGTGCACATTCTTTCTGACACTATAAGATTTATTGCCCAAATTTCTCTCTTGAAAACACTCTTTCATGTTCTGAACAGCAGCTTTGTTATGGTTTGTTTATTTGTTTAATACTGTCTAGAGTACCATTGCTCAGCCTTTACTTACTTTTTATGATGAAATGTACTAAAATAAAAAAATTATACCAGTGGTCACATCTCATCAGAGCTCATATCTATGCAAACTATGAGCTAAGTATGATGACCCGTTTCTATAATCCCAATACTTGAAAGTCTCCATCCGGAGAAATTTGAATTTGAAGCCAATCTAGGCTGCATAATGGAACCCTGACACAAATAAAAAAAAAAATAAAACATAAATAAAGCTGAACTGGAATCTGTTTGTCTTACACACTTTTTGCAACACTGGCTTATATTGTAAATGTTTGAATGTCTGTATTTTTTATTATATGTTTTCTTTATTTACAATATTTCCTTTCCCTAGTTCTCCTCCAAAAAAAGGGAAAAAAAAGAAAATTAAATAAAAAAAGAAAACTAAAACAAACCACTGTTCCCTCCCCTTCCCCCTGCTCACCACCCCACCCCCTCCTGCTTACTCCCCTGGCATTCCCCTACACTGGGGCATAGAACCTTTACAGGACCGAGGGCCTCTCCTCCCACTGATGACCGACTTGGTCATCCTTTGCTTTACATATGCTGCTGGAGCCGTGAGTCCCACCATGTGTACTCTTTGGTTGGTGTTTTAGTCCCTGAGAATGTCTGTATTTTTTAGAGTCTGTTTCCTCTTCTTAGCTCATGATGCAAGACCTTCTTTTCTTCATTCCTTGACTTTTCCTGAAGGTATGAGAAAAGCAATGACTCTTTCTACTACACCTCTAAAGGTCAGTTTTAATCTTTTAATATCTCTCTCTCTCTTTCTCTCTCTCTCTCTCTCTCTCTGTGTATGTGTGTATGTGTGTATGTGTGTATACGTGTGTGTATGTGTGTATATATGTGTATGTGTGACTAAGTTATCTAATAGAAATATCCAAAGAGAAGAGAGGTTAATGTTGCTCTAGAGATCTAGATCTTAAGATTCTGTCCAGGAGAAAGGTTATGATATAGTGTCTGAGTATATTTTCTGAGACAATGGGTAGTAATTTATTTGATTGGCCCTTGACAAATAGCACAGAGATTTTAACTGAAATCCATAATTGCTATAATCACACAGAGGCTGTTCCTAGTGATTTATTTCCTCCAGCCAGCTTCTACTCTCTAAAATCTCCATACAGTTCATGGTCTTCAAAATTTGTCACCAAGTTGGGACCCTTGTTAATATCATAGCCTTAAGGAATCCTCTCCTATTCAGACCATGGCATCACACCTCCTGCTAACTCCTCTCCCCAATCATCTGCCAGTTGGTTTCTTTTCTTTTTAGTTCTACTTTACATTAAGACTACATATGATATTTGTAATAAATATATTTATACAGTTGTCCTTGATATCTACTTACAGCAGTATAGAATTTTATTCTGCAAAACTTAACAATATTGTATGCCTGTTGCAAAACAATAAAAATGGTGGTCAAATAATTGACCTGGAATAGTATGTTATGATATAACTTGGAACATATTTCCTAGCACAATTTTTAGGAACTTGTTCATAAACACGTTAATTTAAATTATGTAACACTTGTTTACAATTTTCTAAATGTGATACACTCTTGCAAACCTACTTTGAAGCATTTTCAGCATTTCCTGGTGTTACCATTCCTTTGCTCCACCTATCAGGATACTGTCCATTCATTCTGTAGAAATCATCCCTCAAATAATTCTTCTAATAATTCTTTTATTTTATTTTATTTTTTAATTTTTTAATTTTTTCTTCTAATAATTCTTATACTAGAAAGAAATACTAAGCCCTATTTTATAGTGCTATAGTGCTTAATATCAGTAGACATTAAATTAGTTAATCATACTATGTAAAAAATAAATCTTATTATTAATTCGTGAGATCCTTTGAGAGAATTTCATGAACCTGTTTATTATGTCTGCATAGTATATGTGGAAATTATTAATATAGTCATTTTAAAGGAGAAAAATGAGATATGATAATAGGTAAGAACCTTGCACAATTTTATATCTACTAAAGGCATAACAGTGAGGAACACATATGAGCTATATTCAATTCTTACGTCCTTTGATTAAAAACATATCATCCCACACAGTGAGTTGGCTTTGAAGTAACAATATATGGCTGTAAAATACTAAATTAAAGAGAGAGAGAGAAAGAGAGAGAGACAGAGAGAGAGAGAGAGAGAGAGAGAGAGAGAGAGAGAGAGAGAGAGAGAAAGAACACAAAACAAAGAGCAAGGTACTGGGCTTGTTGTACACTTTTGAGACCTGAAAGCTCACACTAATGAAACCCCTCTCCCAAAAAGGCCACACTATCTAATTCATTCTCAAACATTTTTATCAGCTATGAGAGAAACATTCTTTTTCTTAATTAGATATTTTCTTTCCAACAAAAATAAATCAAAGACATGGGGAAGAACATTTCATACTCACCAAAGAAAACTATACCAAGATGATGAATCAATTTGAACATCTATACTCTAAATACAAGTTCACACACATTTGTAATAGAAACATTCAAATATAAATGAAATATTGAATCCTACACATTAATAATAGAGACTTCAATACCCTACTCTCATGAATGACAAGGTCAATCAACACAAAACTATACAGAAATAATGAAGCTAATGGTTACTTTGACTCAAATGAAACTAACGTATCTTTAGAACATTCCACCAAGCACAAAGTAATATATGTTTTTCTCAGCACCTTATACAACTTTTTCCAAAACTGACCATGCACTCAGTCAGAAAGTCTCAACTGATAAAATTGAAATAACCACCTGCTTCTTATCAGTTCATCACGTATTAAAACTAGATTTTTAAAAACAGAAACAACAGGAAGCTTACACACCCATAAAGCTGAACAACTCTCTGTTGGATGTCTACTAGGTCAGACAGTAATAAAAACAGAAATTAAAAAAATTCATAGAATTAAATGAAAATGCGTGCACATAACCACCTATATCTGACCTATATAAATAAAAGGCAATTAATGTGGGAAGTTCACAGCATGCAATGCCTTCATAAAGAAATTTGAGAGATCACAAAGTAACAACTTAACAGCACACCTCTATAACAAAGACAGTAAACACACCTCAGAACAGTAGAAGGCAGGAAGTTATTAATCTGAAGGGCAAAATCATTAAAATAAAACACACAAAACTATTATGGTCTGACTCCCATCACCCAGTGTAGCTATAGGTATTTCTTTCTGTGCCTCCCAGCTCTTTTATATTGTTGGTGTAATTTGCCTACCAGTCAGTGACAAAGAAAAATAACTTGGCTCAGAGCAGGGTCATGCTGATCACATCCCACGTTATGCTCTGTATGTTCTGAGGTTTGTTAATCTTAAGGAATTCCACAAAGCATTAGGTAGGGCACATCAAATTAAAGGTCTATATGATCAGTTATGTCTAAAATGGCTTGAGTCAGAGACAATCACCAGGCAGAACTTCCTGCCCCTGCTTATGAGCTTACTATGTTCTTTTTTCTTTTGTGCATGCGTGTGTGTGTATGTGTGTGTGTTTCCTTCATAAGCTGACAGGAAAATATGTTTCATGTCATATCTCAGATAATTCTGAGCTATATCCCTGAATCAACCACTATTATGGTGTGTGTTCAATAAACCATACCTGTCTGACTGCAATTGATGTTCATGTGATTTGTGGAGTGACAATCAGACCCCAATATAAACAATATGAGAATCAATGAACAAGTTGGTTCTTTGAGAAAATCAACAAGATAAACAAACCCTTATTCAAACTAGCAAGGCAGAGAGAGACTATCAAAAGTAACAAAATCAAAGATAAAATGGGTAACATTACAACAGACACTGAGGAAATTCAAAGAATTACTGGTTCATACTTCAAAAACCTGACTAAGTGAAGAAATTAAAAATAAATGAATAATTATCTTAATTGAAACTCCTTATAAATGTTAAATAAATTTCAGATAAATAATTTAAATAGACCTACACTACCTAAAGAAAATGAAGCAGTCATTAAAAGTCTTCCAAACACAGAAACAAAGAAAGAGAATTCAGACCAATTTACTCATAAATATAGATGCCAAATATTCAATATAGTATTCACAAAATAATTTCAAGAACAAATCAAAAAGATCATGTATGTTGATTAAGTAAGTTTCATCTCAGAGATACTTTTCAACTTAGAAAAATCTGTTGATATAATCCACTAAGTAAATAAAATGAAAGAAATAAAGACATGATCTTCTCATTCAATGTTTTAAACCTCTTTGAAAAAAATCTAATACCACTCATTGATAAGTCTTGGAGAGATCAGGGATACCTAAACATGATAAATGGAATTTACAGCAAGCTTATAGCAATCAACAAATTAAATGAAGAGAAATTCAAAGCAATTCTATTCAAATCAGAAAAAAGAAAATGCTATCTACTTTTGCTGCATCTATTCAACATAGTACTTGAAATTCTTGCTAAAGCAATACAACAACAAAAGAAATCAAGAAGATATGAATTGTCAAGGAAGAAGTTTAATCATTTTTTTTGCCACAAAATTCTACCCTCACAATTTTACCAGAGACCCTCCATAGTTGATAAATACCTTCAGCAAAGTGGCTAGATAAAAAATTAACTCAGAAAAAGAAAGAAAGAGAAAGAAAAGAAAAGAAGAGAAAAGAAAAGAAAAAACAAAAAAACAAAGTCAGGTGCCTTCCTATATACAAATGACAAAGAGGTTGAGAAAGAAATCAGCGAAACACCACACTTCATAACAGCCACAAAGAATATAAAATATCTTAGGGTAACTCTAATCAAGTAAGTTAAAATTATGGACTAAAATAATTTTAATTTCTTTAAAGAAAGAAATTCAAGAAGATATCTGAAAATAGAAAGATCTATCATTTTCTTTCCTGTTGCCGAGCTTGTACTCTTTGCAACCTGTCTGTAAAACTGGCCTGCCAAACTGCCGTAATACACATCACACACCACACACACCACACAACATATATAAAACTTTTCTCTATCTTGCTGCTTTTAAGTAGCCCTTCTTTCTTTGCTGTTATCATGTGAGTTGGTCATTTCCTACCCCTGACTCAGTCTGTTAAATCATTCTCTAATTCATCACATTGTCTGACTTTCAACTAGACATCACTTTCAAACATGGGTGGTTTCTTCTAACTTTGCCTTCATTGTTAGGAACTAAAAGTATGTACTAAGGGCAGGTCTATATTCCAAGCAGATCATCCTGTAATCCAGCCTGTGTCTGTATTCTGGCCATATAGACCTAGAAGGTCTTTGGATGTGCTCCCTTTCCAGAGTAGTCATGTTGCTGGATTGAAATTCTTGTATATATATAATGAAATGAAGAAGAAAATTAGGAGTGTCTAGAAATATTAGAAGGAACATAAGAAATTGGTCAAAATGAATAATATACCTATTTGAAAATATCATTATAAATATAAATGTTATGTACAATGAAAAAATATAAGAATCATAATTTAATATCTTTTGAAATTAAAAAGAATTAAAAGATAATGAAGACTCCTGAAGGCAGAAATTGGAAGGCAAGAGCCGTATCCCCTGAATAGTATCCTGGAGGATTTGTAGGTAACAACAAGGCAGTGATCATAGACAATTAAAACAACACAACACAAAACAAAATATTCACACATGTGGATGTTAATAAGTATCTTGTAGGAAAAGCACAAGAGTAGGTATGCTGTGTTACTCTCCCCTCTGTAGGTTCATAGCCAGTCCCTGAGGCTCATATGGTGCCACTATTGACAAAACTGTATCTGCGAATTTGGAAACAGATTAAATGAGCAACATAAAATAACAGAAGTTTACATCTGTTTCTGTCCCTAACTTGGAACATTGTGTGCTTCACAGCAATGTCATCTTGTTCTCATACGAAGACCCTTTAGGTCATTTCTACTTTGGAATTGCTGGGAAGAGAGTAACTTAGAAGCCTGTTTTCATTATTTGGCAGAGTGGGCACTGCAGTGAAAAATTATGCATTCATCACACCATTTTTTAATGTAAGCTTTCAGAAAATTACTTTATTTGTAGTATTACTGAAATGTAAACATTTTTTAGCTTTCTCTTTCTAAAAGGAGCAATTTTATAAAAACAGCAGAGTAATTATGCCAACAAGGCTACAGCCCTCTCAAGGCTCCTCATCTATTAGAGTCGTAACTCGTATTTCCATATTTAAATCAAGATATTAAAGTACATAATTCAGAATCACAAAACAGAATTTTGTGTGTAAAATTCATGTTTAATAGCCTCTGAATTTAATCCTTAACTATATACGGCATGCAATGACCATAAAAGTTGTAAAGATCATTTTTCATAGGAAATATAATTTTAAATATGTAATAGTTAGTATACGAATTTGTTTACTTAATCTGTAAGTGAACATATCGTATTGAATATGTTCTCACATGGGGACATTTTGCCTCTCTCTTTCCTGTGGAAGCATTAGGAAAATGAAATAAAATCGTCTCTGACAGAGCAAAATCAAACCCAAGGCAAAGTTTGATTTTCCTCCCTACTGGTTTCACTTAAAATTCATGAGCACAGACTGCAAATAGGAACTCAGCACTGCCTAGAGATCTAATATGTCTCTCCAGTATAATCATATCCCACACTTGAGACAATTTTGTACCTTTAGTTTTTCCCTCAATATCTAACCCCAACATTTCTTCCTTCTCAATTAAAGGGCCCATGCCACATTTCTTTTTTAAAAATCAAATCTATTTAATATTCAACACTAACATTTTTTATATCCATTGAATGAAAACATCAGCAGAATTTTAAAAATCATTGTCTATACTTTATATATAAAATCTAGTATATAGCTCATAATCTCCTGAAATTTAACATTCTTAGAACTACCATCATCTACCTTTTGAGAACTTGTTTTTTTCTGTTAATATACCAATAGTTAGAGACTCATTTTATTTCATACGATGGCCCAAAATTTTCCCATCAGTCCCTTCCTGAAAGTATTATACAACCAAATGTGAGAATAAAGCCAATATTTCCTATGAGCTTAAAAGCTATCATATAAATGCAGAAACGGTAAGTACAAAGCTTTGACCTAGTGGTCAGCAGGTAAGACAAGTCAATTGGTCAGTGCTTTTGCAGAATACATGTAATAGATCTCACAGACCATATGAAGCTCAAAAAGAAGGAAGACCATAGTGTGGATGCTTCAGTCCTACTTAGAAGGGGGAACAAAATAATCATAGGAGGTAGAAGGTTGGAAGGACTTGAGAGGGAGAGAGGAGGGGGAAAGGAAAAGGGAGGTAGGATCAGGTGGGGGAGGAAACTGGGAAAATGTACTGTGGGCCAGGAAACTGAACTGAGGTGTGTAGCAGTTGTGGGGTGGGGAGTAGAACTGGGGGTAGCCACCAGAAAGTCTCAAATGCCAGGAAAGCAAGAGGCTTCTAGGACCCAGTGGGGATGACGTGTAATTGAAATACCCAACAAAGAGGAGAGTGAACCTTTAGAGACCATATCCAGAGGTTAGGCATAGCTTCCGGTTGAGGGAGGGGACCACCTACCCATCTTAAAAAATATTAACCCATAATTGCTCCTGTCTCATGGAATTACAGGAACAAAGAATGGAACTGAGACTGAAGGAAAGGTCATACAGAGAGTGCCCCACCTGGGGCTCTGTCTATATGCAGCCACCAAACCCAGATGCTGTTGTGGATCCCAACAAGTGCTTGCTGACAGGAGCCTGATATATCTGTCTCCTGAGAGGCTCTGCCAATACCTAACAAATACAGAGGTGGATGCTTACAGCCAATCATTGGACTGAGCACTGGGACCCCAATGGAGGAGTTAGGGGAAGGACAGGAGCGTAAGGGCTTTGTAACCTCATAGGAAGAACAACAATATCACCAAACACACTCCCCAAGAACTCCCAGGGACTAAACCACTAACCAAAGAGTACACATGGAGGGACCGTTGGCTCCAGCTACATTTGTAGCAGAGCAATCCTCTTATCTGGAATCAGAAGAAGGGGAGGCCCTTGGTCCTACAAAGGGTGGATGCACCAGTGAAGGGGAATGCTAGGGCAGTGAGGCAGGCAGGAGTGGGTGGGCGGGGGAGCACCCTCATAGAAGCAGGGGAAAGGGGGATGCAATAGGGGGGTTCCTGTGGAGGGGAAACCAGGAAGAGGGTAACATTTGAAATGTAAATAAATAAAATAAGCAATTCAAAAGAAAAGATAAAAAGAAATAAAATGATACTCAAACCAAAAGTGATGACAAGTTATTGACATTTTTATCCAAGTCTTTATTTTGAGATCTTATTAAATTCTGAGACATTCTCTTACTACAAATTTCTCTTAAAACTCAAAGCTTGTTCAACTTGCTTTCTGTTAGTTCTGTTCAGCAGAGCAGTCACTATTTCTTGTTTCTTCCATATTCCCTGAGTAGCATTTCATGAATCAGAATCGGCAGTTTTCTTTGTTCTTGGGTACAGTCTGTGTCTCATGTCAGGTTGAAATAAATTTTCCTCCTTTGCTTGCTCTGTGTTTGAGAAAAAAATCATTTTTCATAGGAGAGTCTATTGCACTATTTATCACAAGCTCTTCTGCTGTAGTCACTTATGTGTGTTTATCTCTCACATGACTCTCAATCCCTTGCTTGGAGGTCAAAACAATATTTTACCCATTATTCCTTCACAGCTACTACCTACAGTAGTGCCTGGCATGTGGGCTGGTTAACAGAAAATTCTTATTACATTGTATTTTATGAGTTAAATATTTCATTTAAATAGTAAATATAGGTAAAATGTATTTCTTCATCTCATATAAGAAAGTTTGTAATGTGTTCAGCAAACAATGTGATATTAGTTCCCAGAAAGTGAACTACATTTATCGTGATTAAATCCCTACTAAATCATTTACAAGCTAGACATTAATGAAACTATAAGTTACAATTTTACAAATAAATTTAAGTATACCTTTAACTATAGGCTATGTTCCAAGTATCATTGTAAGAGAATAATTCATTTATGTTTTGTTCCAAAATAACTTTCTTCAATTACTCAATGACTTTGCTTTACAGTTAATCATGTGACCAGACAGTTCATAAACTTCACAGTTATTGGAAATTGCTAAAATTACATTTTAATTTAAAATATTACCAAGCTATGAAATTTTTTAAAAAACTGTCCAAATTGTTTTTCATCAATAATCAAGTTACACCCATTGATAAGCTATTTTATGCCTATACAAAAATATATTTAAAAATATAATTAATTTCTATAATACATTAACACAAGTGTTAACATGACATTGAGACAATTTATAACATTATATTATTGAGGAAATGTGTGTTTTTGACAGATTTTTGGTTTTGTCCTGCTGGTTTTATTTGGGAGGGTTGATTTGATTTTTAGCTGTTTTTGCTTTGTTAAGGACATGATTTCTCTTTCTAGTTCTGGCTACCCTGGAACTCACTCTGTAGACTGTGCTGACCTGGAACTCAGAGATCAACCTTGTTCTGCTTTCTAAGTGCTAGGATTAAAGTTGTATACCAGTACTGCCCTGCTGCTTGGCAGATTTTAACGATGTCAAATAATGTGTACAATAAGATAAATGAAGAGTTGAAATTGCAAAGAATATGTATAATGGAAGTTACAAAAAAAATTGAAAATAAATATTATTATTAAACAACACTAATTATAATCATATAAAATGATGAGTTTAGTTTTCAGCAACTCATATGTAAATACTTGAATAATTGACAGAAAAAAACTGTTAGGTAGGTGGCAAAAATATAGAGAAATGCAGTGAGAAGTAACAGAAAACATGATTGATAATTAATTTTTTCCATGTTTTTCTCCATAAAACATATGAAAGAGAGATAGAGAACCACAAAGGAAACAAAACAGTACATGTAATAAAAAAAATGTAGAGTAATCCTGTAATAAAAGTGATAACCTAAGAATAAATTTATTAACCTATAAAAGTTCTTCATATTTTTTAGTAGAATTAAAAACTGTCCGTTACTCCTATTTATCTTGACTCTCTTGCATAGTGGATAGACACGGAAGAGATAATGAAAATAAAGTGTTCTCTCTTTAAAATCATTTCTGGGAAATGGCTACTTCCTCTGAATATGAGCTGACAGCTGGTCAGAAGTTCTTTACATGTGGCTTGTGAATTGTATCTATGGTATTCCAGGCTTCTGGGGAAATATCCACTGATCAGAGAGTGCATACCATGTGTTTTCTTCTGTGATTGGGTTACCTCACTCAGGATGATATCTCCAGGTCCATCCATTTCCCCAAGAATTTCATAAACTCATTGTTTTTAATAGCTGAGTAGTATGCCATTGTGTAAATACATTTTCTGTATCCATTCCTCTGTTGAGGGACATCTGGGTTCTTTCCAGCTTCTGGCTATTATAAATAAGGCTGCTATAAACATAGTGGAGCATGTGTCCTTATTACATGTTAGAGCATCTAAACCACATGAAACTCAAGAAGAAGGAAGACCAAAGTGTGTATACTTCAATTAAGAGATATAGAGACAAAGTGTGAATCAGAGACTGAAGGAACGAAAATCCAGAGACTGATCCATTCCATATACAATCACCAAACCCAGACACTATTGTGGATGCCAACAAGTGCTTACTGACAGGAGCCTGATATAGCTGTCTTCTGAGAGGCTCTGCTAGTGTCTGACAAATACAGAAGTGGATGCTCACAACCATCCATTTTACTGAGCACAGGGTCCCTAATGAAGGAGCTAGAGAAAGGACCCAAGGAGCTGAAGGGGTTTGCATTCCCTTAGGAGGAACAACAATATGAACTAACTAGTACCCCAGAGCTTTCAGGGACTAAACCACCAACCAAAGAGTACACATGGTGGGACTAATGGCTCCAGCTGTATATGTATAGCAGAAGAAGGCCAAGTCAGTCATCAATGGGAGTAGGGGCCCTTGGTCCTGTGAAGGCTCTATACCCCAGTGTAAGTAATTGCCAGGGCCAGGAAGCAGGAGAGGATGGGTTGGTGAACAGGGTGAAGGGGGAATAGGGTTCTTTTAGGAGGGGAAGCCAGGGAAAAGGAGAACATTTGAAATGCAAATAAAGAAAATACCTAATAATAATAATAAAAAAAGTTCTTAACAATTAGTCATTTCCTTCAAGAAAGCTATTGCCAATAGGATTAAAGAGCTTTTCACTTTTTTAAATTTGTGGTACAAAAAAATAAATAAAATATAAAATTAAAGTTCTTAATTTTTAAGAAAGAGATTAGATTCAGAAATCTTTCTAATTTGGTCATTGGTATTACTTTTTTAATAGTTTGACTTCCACAATATTTGTAGACTAGTGGTTCAAACATTGATCGTGGCCTTTTACTTACTCAAATATCGTTCTACAAAGCTCTGTGTGCCATACTAGTCTAGTCTATTTTCATCTTCTACAAGCTAGAACTAGAAAAGTAAAAGGGAGAGAGATCAAAATAGAAAATCTGGTCATTTTCAGTTTGCTGTCAGTTAAACAATTATGTCATCTGAGCACCCTCCTTGGAGATGGTAACTTTAAATAGAAGATGCATGGCTATAGAGTACTTCATATAGTCCAAGCTCAATGTTTTAATTGTCAGCAGGAGAGAGTAAGATGTATTATGCACAGCAAGAGAAGTTCTGATCACTGTAAACAAAGGTGACATTGATTACTGAAAGGGAAACAAAATCTGTCAAGCAATAGATTTTATTTTTTATGTAGTGCTCCTTGAATTAGTTTTATTTGTCTACTGAATGCAAAGGTCATCTGTATGTGGTATATTTAACTGTGGGAAGCCGCTTGAGCTGCGCCCCTAGACTGCACTTGCTTCCGCCATCCCAAGAGCGAGTGGTCTCATAAACAAAGCTCTTATTTGGCTAAGCTTGCTGCCCTTGGTTGCTTCCACATTTGGTGACCTATACGCTTTTGCCACGTGGCCAATTGGGATTGGCTAAGCGTGGGAGTGCTTACCAGCCAAGGGCGTTGCCCTTGGTGCTGAAGACTGTTGAAGGTTCCTGAATAAACTGCTAAAAGAAGAGCTCGTGTGTTGTGTCTTTCTTGCTGGTTGAGGTAGACACAATAAGTGGAGGCCTGAATGGGGAACTCACTCCTCCTTCACTCGAGGAGTCTCAGAACTTTTTACAGTCAGAGCAGCTGGTTGGTAAGTTCCCAGGTAAGTTGGGGCAATAAGGACCTCGGAAGTAGAGGCAATAAGGACCTCGGAAGTTGTGGCAATAAGGACCTCGGAAGTTGAGGCAATAAGGACCTCGGAAGTTGGGGCAATAAGGACCTTGGAAGTAGAAGCTATAAGGACTCCGAGAAGGGGCGATAAAGTTTTGTGGAGTAGCGAACCAAAAGTAAAACAAAAGTGAAGATGGGCGCCTCGCAATCGCATCCAATTTTTCTGGCTCTTCAAGAGCTGTTATTGTCAAAAAATTTAGAAAATAAGAAGAGCACACTGGAGAGGTTCCTTAGTGAGTGTGACACTGCTGCCCCTTGGTTCGCGGTGTCTGGGAACCTCACCCTTTCATGTTGGGATAAGCTAGGGAAGGATCTAGATTTCTCCTGGGACCAGGGTATTTTGAAAGCAGGGGTAAGACCTGTGTGGAAGCTCATTAGGAGCTGTTTGGAGGATCAGCTGTTTGGAGGATCAGGTTATAAGGCTGTGGAAGAGGGGAAAGCCACATTAGAGCAGCTGAAGGAAGAGCGATCTGTGAAGTCAGAGAAGTGAGCTTCAGATACCAAGTGGTCTGATACAGATGAGAAATTACAGGTTTTGATTGAGAAGATTGAGAGAAGCTCTATTAAAGAGAAGCTCAGGAAGAAGGGCCCAGAGAATGCCCCCCCCAGGCTGCTTGCCGTCAGCGCCTCCCCCCTATAATCCAATCAACAGTGGGGGTTCAGGCCACTCCTTTCGCCCAGAGGTTTGGTGAGCTGTGAGGTTGGAGCTCCAGCTTGCCTGCCCAATTTTTCAAGATGCTCAAGGAAACAGATATGAGGAACTGCTCAATTTTAAAGTAATTAAATCCTTGGCTGAATCTGTTCACACTTATGGCTTTACTGCCTCTTTTACTTTAGCTCAGGTGGAGGCTCTTAGTAGACATTGCATGACGCCAAGTGACTGGAGTGGTCTGGCTCACGCTTGCCTGAGCCCGGGGCAGTATTTGAATTGGAAGGCATTTTTGATTGAGTATGCTAGTGAGCAAGCAGCTTCAAATCATGCTGCAGGAAATCCTGCATGGGATCGAGATATGCTACTAAGACAGGATAAATTTGCTAATCAACAGACAGGTTATCCAGTGCGGGTATTTGAGCAAGTTAACCAGATTGCCATAAAAGCTTAGAAGTCTTTACCAAATAAAGGGGAAGTGAGTGGTAAACTTACTAAGATCTTACAGGGACCCATGGAGCCCTTTTCAGACTTTGTAGCTAGATTGGTAGAGGCTGCAGGCAGAATCTTTACTGATCCTGATGCTGCTATGCCGTTAATCAAGCAGCTGGTCTATGAGCAGTTTACAAGAGAATGCAGAGCTGCCATTACTCCTTACACGAATAAGGGGCTGGAGGCCTGGATGAAAGTGTGTAAAGAGTTAGGGGGTCCTTTGACTAATGCTGGTCTTGCAGCTGCGGTCATTCTGCTTGCTCTGAACAAAAGAGGAAGTTCCGGGGCATGTTTCAAATGTGGAAAGTTGGGCCACCTTAAAAGGCAATGCCCAGAAAGAGGAAATGCTGAAGGCACCGAAAAAAGCCAATGCCTGAAACAGCCTGGTCTTTGCCCGAGATGCAAGAAGGGGAATCATTGGGCCAATGAGTGTAGATCAGTGAGAGACATTAATGGCCAACCCCTTACTCAAGGCTATAGTGGAGCTCGTTCAAAAAACAGGCAGAGGGGCCCATGTCCCCAGGGCCCGCAAATATATGGGGCAGTAGAGAATCAGGCCACAGAGTCAGCACAGGAGAGGTGGCTGACCCTTCGTCATCCAAGGGACTGTAGAGGGCCACTGCTGGCTCGGCAGGATTGGACCGCCGCTCCACCACCAGACTTGTATTAACTCCTCAAATGGGGGTACAACTTTTGAGACAGATTTTAATGGACCCCTTGAGCCAGGCACAGTGGGGTTATTACTTGGCCGATTATCTTCTGCCCTAAGAAGATTGATTGTCCACCCTGGCATGATCGATCCTGATTACACCGGTCTTATAAAGATCATGATGGCTTCTCCTAGGGGCATTATGGCCATTTCTCCAGGAGATAGAATTGCCTAGCTAGTCACCCTTCCTAGTCTGCAGGCCAAGTTTTTGGCCAAGTCACAAGAGAGAGGGGAGAGACGGTTTGGCTCAACAGGAATAGATTTGACTTTCTTGTCTCTGGATTTAGATCAAAGGCCAGTTCTTGAATTAAAGGTAGAAGGAAAAGCTATCCTAGGCCTATTAGATATGGGAGCTGATAGAAGCATTATTGCAAAAAAGGATTGAGCAACCTGTTGGCTGGTACAGGCTTCCTCTCAGACCTTACAAGGCCTTGGTTATGCTAAGGCTCTGGATATGAGTGTAAGACAGCTGAAGTGGCAAGATAAAGAGGGACATTCCGGAGTTATGCAACCCTATGTGTTAGAGTTACCAATTTCCTTATGAGGAGGAGATATGTTGAAAGATATGCGGTTTAAGTTGAGTAATGAATATTCTGACACTGCCCAAAGAATGATACAAGATATGGGGTACTTACCTGGCCATGGGTTAGGGAAATACCTCCAAGGGAATAAGAGTCCTATTTCAACAAGGCAATGACAGCCTAGACAGGGGTTGGGTTTTTCCTAGGGGCCACTGAGGGAGGTATTCCTATTACCTGGAAGACAGGGGAGCCAGTGTGAATTCCTCAGTGGCCACTCTCTTCTGAAAAGTTGATTGCTGCAAAAACCCTGGTGGCTGAGTAGTTGTCCCTGAAGCATATTAAACCTTCAGTCTCCCCTTGGAATACTCCCATATTTGTTATTAAAAAGAAGTCAGGAAAATGGTGCATGATTTGAGAGCCATTAACCAACAAATGCAAATTATGGGCCCTGTCCAACAAGGGCTCCCACTGTTGTCATCTTTGCCAGCCTCCTGGCCCATAATTGTAATTGATATTAAGGATTGTTTTTTCTCCATCCCATTATGTCAACAAGATAGTGAAAGATTTGCCTTTATGGTTCCTTCTTGTAATCTTGAGGAGCCAGATCAAATGTATGAGTGGGTAGTTTTATCTCAAGGAATGGCCAATAGTCCCACCATGTGTCAACTATTTGTGGGTGAGGCTCTTGCCCCGTTAAGACAGCAATATCCAGGTGTGAGATACATTCATTATATGGATGACATCTTGCTAGCTGCCAAATCTGAGGAGAATTTAAATAGGGCTTATATAGAGTTAATTAAATTATTAAAGAAAAGAGGATTATTTGTAGCCCCCGAGAAAGTTCAGAAAGATGAAGTTGTTAATTATTTGGGTGCTAAAGTTCAAAGTAGGCAGATTATTCCTCAAAAAGTAGAATTAAGAAAGGATAAATTGAGAACATTGAATGATTTTCAAAAGTTGTTAGGGTATATTAATTGGGTAAGTTGTTATTTCAAATTGCCCAATTATGAATTGAAGCCTTTGTATAATATTTTGGTAGGGATTCTGCCCTTGATTCTCCCAGATTGTTAACTACAGATGCCAGAAAAGCCTTACAAAAGGTTGAAGAAAGATTACAGAGTGCCTTTTTGAAGAGATGGGATGAGAATCAGTTCATTTTGTTGTGTATTCTTCCTACCTATTATCAG
>NW_022196915.1:94458304-94479945 GCF_008632895.1 Mastomys coucha | reverse complement strand
AACTACTATTATTGTCCCATATTCTGTTCATCAGGTTAAAGTTTTGTGTGGTACCATTGATGATTGTGCCATCCTTCAGTGTGGGTTTGAAGGATTAATAGACAATCATTATTCCAAGCATCCTTTATTATCCTTCTTTAGAGAGTATCCTGTGATCTTTCCAAAGATTACGTAAGCTGCCCCTATAACTGGGGCCCCAAATGTGTTTACTGATGGTTCTAAAATGGGCTGTGGGGCCTATTTGGTAGAGAAAAAAGAGCCTGTGTTATGTCAATTCCTGCCGGGCTCTCCTCAAGTAGTTGAACTAAAATAGTAATTGAAGTTTTTAAAAATTGCCAATTTGCTTTTAATTTGATATCTGATTCGGCTTATGTTGTTAAAGCTGTTAATATTCTTGAAACCACTGGCCCCATTAAAATTAATAGTACTGTTTGTGCATTATTGAGGAATTTGCAAAGTTTAATTTGGCAATGAAGAGAGTTATTTTATATTCAGGATATTCATTCACATACAGGATTACCCGGACCATTAAGTAAAGGAAATGATATTGTAGATCAATGGACTAGAATGGAATGTATATTTATGAGTTCTTCATTGGAACAGGCTAGACAATTTCATCAGACTTTTCATGTGAATGCTAAGACTTTGCAAAAGAAGTTCCACCTGTCACAAGCTGATGCCCGACAGGTAGTCTTAGATTGTCCTCAATGTATAATCCATCATCATCCCCCTGGCATGGCTGTCAATTCACGGGGCATATCCCCCCTTAAGATCTGGCAGATGGATGTGACACATGTTTCTGAACTTGGAACTTTAAAATATGTTTATGTATCTGTAGATACTTGTTCTGGGATCATTCATGCCACCGCTTTGAGTGGAGAAAAGGCATGCAATGACATCTCGCATTGCCTAGAGGCATGGGCTGCTTAGGGGAAACCCCAGCAGCTAAAAATACATAATGGACCTGCCTATACAGCTCAGACTTTTATGTCCTTTTGTAAACAGATGGAAGTTCATGTCTCCTATGGCTTGCCATTTAATCCTCAAGGGCAAGGAATTGTGGAGCATGCTCATCGCACCTTGAAGGAGCTTTTACAAAAACAAAAAGGGGGAATTGGCCAAGGCCATACCCCAAAAGAAAGTATAGCCCTTGCCCTTTTTACCTTAATTTTTTTTAAATTTGGATGTGGATGGCCTTTCTGCTGTGGATCGTCATCAGTGCAGCAGAGGTTCCTTGAAGGGATTTGTGAAGTGGAAGGATGTGATCACGGGCATATGGCATGGTCCTGATCCAGTGTTGGTGTGGGTGAGAGGATCTGTTTGTGTTTTTCCCCAGGATCGTTTGGAGCCTCTGTGGGTTGCTGAACAACTGACGTGGAAGTATGCCACTCAAAATGAAAAGATCATGCCTGAAGGTTCTGTGCATCATCCTCCTCCTGTTCCTGATGGAGAGCCAAGCGGAAACGAGGAAATTGGTCGACGAATTTTGAGGATCTGATGGATCAACTGAGATTATCCATGGCTACAGTCAATTCCACATGGGTGGATGTTGGGTTAGCCTCTGGCTTGTCATCTTGGCAAGAATGGGTGGGCATGGAAGCTATGGTTGGTCTCCCGTTGCTGGTCTGCCTTGTGGGCCTGAGGTATATTTGCAGGATCAGGTTCACTCAAAGGTGGGATGCAGCCATGATTGTGCAGGTATTTTTTGGCCATTAAGGCAGGACAGTCTCCTTAGGCATGGCTGGCAGTCATGCAAAAATGATCGTCACGTTCAGGCTGCAAGGCAAAGCACTGCACTCCAGGTCAGCTTCTAGCGGCCCTGAGAAGAGCACGTCTGATTGCATGCGGGTTGATACCCCAGGCTCCGCCTCTGAGAAAAAGGTTTCGGACGGGTCTGGTACTCTTTGGTTGGATGACACCTAAGTGAGGATCAGTACAATGTCCCTGTTTCCAGCATCAGAGATCAGACCTCTACTCTTGCCTGTTTTGTTTAAAAACTAAAAGGGGGAACTGTGGAAAGCTGCTTGAGCCATGCCCGGAGAGGGCACTGGCTTCTGCCATCCCTAGAGTGAGCGGTTTCGTAAACAAAGTCCTTATTTGGCTAAGCTTGCTGCCCTTGGTTGCTTCTGCATTTGGTGACCTATCCGCTTTTGCCACGTGGCCCATTGGGATTGGCTAAGCTTGGGAGTACTTAACGGCTGAGGGCGTTGCCCTTGGTGCTGAAGTTTAATGGCCGAGGGCGTTGCCCTTGGTGCTGAAGACTGTTGAAGGTTCCTGAATAAACTGCTGAAAGAAGAGCTCATGGGTCGCGTCTTTCTTGCTGGTCAAGGCAGACGCCATATTTAACAATTATCAAAAAGAAATAAATATATTGATTAGATTTTGAAAAAAGATGACAAGACATATAGTTAAATCAACAAGAAGAGTAAAACAAAAATGAAACTAAAAGTGGCTTAAAACCAAGGAAAGCTTAAGAGTAGACATCTCCTTTTCAGGTCAAAGACAATCATGTATTACCAACAAAACAATAATAGGGATGCATAAACAACACTGAAAGTGAAAATTGAGGGGTTTTCTTGATTGATCAAACATAATTTATTAGATGATAGATATGTAACAGTGTTTTATATTTGTTTGTTTTGTTTTGAGATGATGATGCCTCCTTACATAATGCATGCAGTACTTGAACTTACACTTGTTTTGATTCTTCATTCTCCTTCATGTATTCAGAGAGAGAGATATACACATTTGGAGGATATGTAGAAAGTGAGAGCCTTTGTATTTTACACTATCCTGAATGGGATATTATTATCAAGCCAGTCCTTAACTGCTGAGGGAACTGTCAGACAGAGGAGCTACAAAGACTGAAGGAGCTGAAGAGGATGAATGGCACACAGGAATCAGTGTCTTTCAGAAAAAAACCAGCACTGACAAACATGGGAAATCAAAGTCAGTTATAGCAAGCAAAGGCACTGCACAGGGCGAAGCGAGATAGAGGCCCAGCACTAACAGAGAGAAGTAGAGAGGAATTTTCATCGATAACTAAAAAGCTATTTCCAATTGATAAGTAAAAAATATATGTCAGCTGTTCTGAAAACCATAGTATAGTGTAAAAACATTAAATAAAAATCCTACTAATAGAGAGGCTGAGACAGGAGAAGCATGGTTTCAAGACCATTATATGTTACACAGCAAGACATTGTCAGGTACAAACAAGCAGAAAGTATATATGGATTGTACAATGTTGGACCTATTTCTCCAATTATCAAATTAGAGAGACCATCAGATAATAGTCAACAAATTTCTAATTCCTCAAACTTTGGAATTTAAATCAATTGGGATATGTTGGTAATATTAATTTCCATATTAAGAGATACTAAAAAAAGTAATTGTTACTTCCTGTTATTTTTGTTGTTAAAGGTTGAATTAGGTTTGTGTGGGTTTGTTGAAAGATTACTTTCTTGCTTCTTCTAGGGTATAGTTTTGTTCCTTATATTGGTGTTTTCCATGTATTATCCTTTGTAGGGCTAGATTTATGGAAAGATGAGTAAATTTTGTTTTGTCAATGAATATCTTGCTTTCTCCATCTATGGTAATTGAGAGTTTTGCTGGGTAGCCTGGGCCTGCATTTGTGTTCTGATTTTATTTCTGCATAAAGCATATTTATGAATGAGTATAGACAACATCTTTTTTTTCTAGAGAGCATCCATAGAATGTCCCAGAAAAAAATAAAAATATAATTTAATTTAAAAGTTATAAACAAAATCTTACTCTGCTTAAGTGATAGACTTATATAGAAACAAGTATGCCTATTTGCGTTTTAAAATGTAATTTTAACATTAAAACATATTAATATATAGGCTAGGACACTATTCTTGAATACTTGTTTATAAAATTAACATCACTTACATCTATCAACCACAAACTCTCTTTATCTGAGTAAATTGCATAATTCTTGTTATAGTGTTTTAATGAAGGGGATTGATTAAATTTTCTTAAAAAGTAGAAACAGAAATAATAACTTGTCTACTAATTGAATTAAGTTAATAATTAATTGTTAAATGTTTCTGAAGAAAAAATAGAAACAAAACATGATTCTAAACATTCCAAAAATACTCTAAAATTTGAGAAAAAATAGTACTTTCACTACTTTAGGACTTTTAGTGTTTTCTCCTCACCTCTCCTAGGATAATCCATGGTCCTTAGATCTGAGCAGCATTGTAGCTGTATTCATCTAGACTGGGCTTCACAACTCTGTGTTTATTTGGTTGTGAATGTCTGTAATGAGATCCATGTGTTTCGATGAGAAGTATCCTTGAGGAAGAGTGAAAACTAGACCTGAGCATGACCTGAACAAGGACAAGAATTGACATGCTAATGTGAAAACAGGAAAGCCAACTCAAAGTAACACACTGCCTAGCTACAAACAACAAAAGAAGTGCTGACAGCTGGAGAAGCCATCCTTTCCAGAGAAGAGTACACCAATTCCTTTTCCAGTACCTAATTGTTAGCCTTGAAAACAAATATGAATGTAATATTGTACAGAATCAACAAGGTATAGTTACATATTTAGGGACATACAGCTTATACATACACACACAGATACACATAAACACACAAGCATACACTCAGAAACATGCTCAGAGAAACTCACAGGCATATACATACACATACACACACAATATATATATATATATATATATATATATATATATACAATTAAAGAAAAAATCATGAATTTAAAAGAGCAAGAAGACACAGGGGAAGGTTTGGAGGGAAAACTTGGGAGGGAAAATGTAACTGAGATACCACAAAATATATTTAAAGCAAACAAAAGTGTTTTATTTTTCAGCAAAATTACATTTACAATTTGAGTATACAGATAATAGTATACATCACAAATAGTGCTATTCATATAAGAACATATTTTACATATTTGAAACAAGTTGCTGAATAATCATGAAATGTTTGATGATAGAAATCTTCAACATGTAAAACAAATTTACACGGAATGTATATTCTTATGGAAATATAGGAAATGATCAATTTATCAAGATTAAACTAAAAAGATCATGTACAACTGTCTTGCTTAAATATTTATATCAAATTAGTAAAGAACATATATTTTTGGTTATTTTATGTTTGGTTTCTTATTCTTTCATGTGTGCATTTTAAGTCCCTAAAAGAAAGAGCATTACTGAATATGAAGGAAGAAAAATGTTGAAGAACAGGAAGACAAACAAAACGTCGATACTCTAGCTAAAATTTGAATCGAATACAGAGAACAGTGCTTGAGCCTATAGTAATCCATTGAGCATAATTAAGAAGAAACTGATAAGCTAGCAGACATTTGCTTGATGAAAAATATTTTATTAATCTTTAAAGAAGGTTTTAGTATATCTCTGTTGTGTGGCATAATTTTAAAACACAATAAAATGAAAATTTATAAATTATTGAGTAAGTCCTAGGGTGGAAGGGACTTGTGGATGAGTAGATGAGGTAGAAAGTAAATTGCTACATGCAAATTCACAAGGTAAAAAACAAAAAACAAAAAACAAAAACAAACAAAAAAAACAAATTAAAGAAGGATTTGTGATCAGTTTTAAGTAGTATCATTTGGACAAATGCTATTTACTCCAATGGGCAGGTAATGATGGATTGACTTACATCATGTATAATGTGACATATTTAGAACACTTAGCACTGGGCCTTAAATGTTACAGTAGGGTTTTGCCAGGCAATCAATACCCACTAAGCATTACTAGCATGACCGTTGTGGGAGTAACCGATCACTTTATGAGTAGACTTGAGGTCTTGTACACATGAAGAAATTCATACCTGTTACTGTTACCCTGTCCCACCATAACTTATGGTTGTAGTGGTCAAAAGTTGTAGTGTGAAAGTTAGTATAGTGTTTTGTTAAATGAACAAGTTATCACATTGCTTTCTAAATATTTATATTTAATGTCCATAGATTTGTACTGCTTTGAATCTTGGTCAGAAAAATTTCCTTGTAAGTGTACAATGATTAATGCATAGAAAAAGAAAGATAAACATGCCATAAATAAGTGACTTTGAGTACTCAGGTCACCTGTAGCCTTTGATGCTCCAAGATTTGGGAAAATTGTTTGAGAAAGATTAGGCAATAATAATGAAAGTACCAAATGATTTAGAGGAGTGCTGTGAAATGCTGTCTTATAGACTTGCCTTGATTATTACACTTATGCATTCAAACCAATTGTGATTGCCTATACTATAACTTCACTAGATCAATCTAGTTAGCAGTCCAACATTAATAAAGGAACTACTGTGAGGCTGTATCACTTGCTAAGAAGCCATACAATTGAAGACATCTGGATTAGAGTAAAATGCTCCTTTACAGTATGACCTCTGGTAGGTTGCCCATGCTTTCCTGGTCAGCCAAATGCAATTACACATATAGGCACCACTAATTGAACTTGGTATTTCACAAAATGATAGGACATGAAGACCTGTCAGACTAAAAGAAGAAAGGCTGCCAAGATGATTCACAAAGAGAAAAATGCAAAGATTCTGAAGCTAGATTAGCTTTCTGGAGAAAGCAGGAACCAGGCGAGTGGATAGAAAATGTTGATATCAGCTGAGGTACCAGGAACAGTAGCTGCACAGCTGCCTGAGGCTCTTCATTGTGTTCCAGGTTTCCAGCTTTGTGAGCTATAACTGTGCTATGTTGGGTTTTGGTGATACAACTGTTTTTATGTCATTTCTGCTCCTGTAAATAATCTCTCACCCATATTTCTGGAAGTTGCCCTCATGAACACATTGTTTTACTAGGTTGGACTACAGTGTGTTAGGGTCCAAGAACCACTGAAGGAAGATCTCTTTTATTGGCCATGTGTTTGTTTGAGTGTTTTTGTTGTTGTTGTTGTTGTTGTTATGGTTTCTATTCATTGGTATTTTATTTTTGAAAGAAAATCATAAAAATTAAGGGTATACACATTGGGAGATGTAGGGTATTTGGGAGGAGTTGGAGGATGGGAAACATAATCAAAATGTATTTTCTGAAAAGATTTTAACAAAATGCAAGCACAAAGAGATTCTTCTTGGAAAAGACATATATTTAGTTGACATACCAAATTATTAAATAGTGATTTGTTATTATCTTGAGAGAAACATTCTGGTTTCTAAATATGTATGGTTTAAATAAATACACAGAATGCAAGCTAAAACTGCTATCCAATTTCAAGCCAACTCTTTCTCAGAAATTTCCCTTTAGCTATTCTGATTCACTGATGTGCTTATATGTGTGTATGTTTAAAAGTCAGTCACATAATGACAAAATAGAAAATAGTAAAAAATGATTTGATATAATTTGTGTAATTTTCTTAAGAATGACTAGACCTGCTACATATTTCTTATTATATACATATGCAACTGCATAGATAAAAGGACAAAGTAAGATGGAAATGACAGGAAGGTCAGTCTTAGGCTCTCTTTCAAGTTCTATTTGAAACTTTAAGCTTTGTTCTTTTATGGATTTGTACATCATTACAGTGAATTTTTGAAAGTTAAAAAAATAGCTTATCCTTTCTCTTGTTTTCTTTTGCTGCTGAGTGATTCACTAATATGATAGTTCTGTGTCCTTCGATATAATGAACTGGAAATGGTGTTACCTATAATCAAACTAAGCTCAGAATTCTCCTTGAATTTATCAAACTGGAAATATTTTCAGCAACCAAGTTAAAAATAAAACACATACATTTCAACAGTAGTATTTAGTCTGTGAGAAGAAAAAGTACTTATATTTGACAAAATGTCTGATGAATAAATGCATTAAAATGTTAAAATAACAACAACAAAACAAAAGGAAACAAAACAAAACAAGGAAAGGCTTATTGCCAAATGTATTCTACAATACTCTTATTAGTTTGTTATAAAATGTAAACTTGTTGGCTATATTGTACAGAATGAAATACAAATTGATAAACTTCCTTAGGAAACATCAGTGGATTTAGATAAATATATTAAAGTTATACATCACTTGAATGTGTTTTAATTATTCTTATATTTTACTTAGCATATGCATTAGACTAATTTCCTGGTTAGAATTTTAATTTACTGATTAATTTTTCTACTTTCAAGATAAAAAAGGAAAGAATGAAATGTACAGACAAGAAAAAAATGAGTGAATGGAGAAATATAGACAAAGAATTCCGTAACTGTCATTTTATTATGACTGTAGTCAGAATTTATCTAGAAAGCTCTATTTCATCCTAGCTCCCAATGTAAACAAATGGTCTCAATGTAAATTTTGCATGGAAACCCATTACTGAACATAAGGTTAAAATGAAAGTAGCTCTAAATAATCTTTGAACCTTACTTATATTAGATAAAATTAAGCTTAATGATCACTCTGATTTCAGACAGAGTATGAAGATATTTCACAGTCAGTATGGATGTCAGGATGTTTTGTAATGTTTAAACCTATATATGTATTTATTTATGTATTTATTTATGTATTAATTTATTTATTTGTCTCCTTTCTGCAAACACAACATAGCATCAATAATAGTGTCACAGTTGGGTTCCAACCAATGGGATAGATACCGATTTGGTCTGGTCACTGGTCAGCTAGTCCTTTAGTCTCTGATCCATATTTGTCCCTGCATATCTTTCTGACAGGAGCAATTCTGGGTCAAAAATTTTGAAGGTGGGTTGGGGTCTCATTCCTACACTGGGGGACCTGTTTCATGCATTTTTGAATAGGAGTAGAATTCAGAAATCTTAGATTTTAAAAGATTCTGAGCAGGTCATGATATGATACATATTAAAATACATGTTATTATAATATCTCCCTAGTTTTACTTAATAGTAATGATAAATAATGTTCTGTAAGTTTGAACATAAGCACGATTATTTAAATATTTCTTTCAGAGAAACCCTTCTTTCTTAAAGCATAACTTAGGTTATACAAAGGTAAAACTATGTTACCAAGTCTATTTCCAAGTAACAGTTTACAAAACAACTTATGAATTAACAGAGAAGTCTCAAAGAGAATAATTATGGTTAGGAAAAGATGAACAGATAGGGAGAAGGATGCCCATGTCTTTGCCATTTAGCACTCTTCTTTTAAGTGTAGTGTTTCACTCCATTAATCCCAAACACTGCTAAAATAGATTGTAACAGACTCCATGATTCAAGTGCACAGTCTCATTGATTTTCTCAGTCATTCTCATTGATTATAACAACAATAACAACAACAAAAATTAAGAACAAAGGTAGGACAGGTTGAATTACTTGAGAAAAGTAAACACTGAAAGTGTTTTGACTTGAGGTAAAGTCTTCTGATTTTTTTAAACCTAACATGGCTTCAATTGCTTCATTTTGGGAGAAAACAAGAAAGGTGTTCAGTGGCTCTAAAATAAACCTTGATTGTTAGATAATACTGAACAGGGCTCTTCTTAGAACTTCAAAGAACATGGTAATGTTCATGAAAGCCCTCTGTTAAATGCATCTTCTTTAGGCAGAAGGGACCAAATGGACCGAGAACAATCCAAGTTAACCTTTTCCCAGGAATTATGAATGTTATATACTCAAATGAAAAGATTTGCCGCTAGGAATAAAATAAAAGAGACAGCGGGCAGCCTTTTTGTTTGTTTGTTTGTTTGTTTGTTTCCTAGAGAGGTGTTACCACCCAGCAGTAATGTTAAAGAGAGAAGGTTATTCTGGAAAATGGAGTTAGAAAGAAGAGCAACAGTAAGAGAGAGTTAGGGAGAATACAGGGTGGCCAAAGGTATACCTGTCCACGTGGAAGGTTTAACAAAATTAGATGGGAGTCGTAACTGCTCAGCCATCTTGAATTTGATACCCTGTTAATAACAAGCCAACAGATAGAATAGGTGAGGTAAACCCCTCCCACAAGTTCATCAGCATTCTGGCCCAAGCAGCGACTTCTCTTGGTCTCTGTAGAGGTGGGACTTCCGATGTAACTGGAGCCAGGAACTAGGCATGGCAAATAGCAGGAGGTGGGCAGAGGGACTAGTAAAATACATGTGATACAAAGGGAAAAATGAAGAAAATCGTAGGGCAACTTTAATAGATGAGAGAAAAGAAAAGGAAAGGAGAGGGCATGACTAATTCTAGGTATGCATAACATCTGTTCTTGACATAAGCTAAATTCATATGAGAGGACATAACCTCAATTAAGAAAATACCTCCATGAGATCCAGATTTGTACTTACCTGTAGGGCTTTTTTTAAAAATTAGTAATTTATGGGTAATTGTAGGTTGAAACATCCCTGGGCTGATGGTCCTGAGTTCTGTAAGAAATCAGGCTAAGTGAGCCATTATGAGCAAACTGCTAAGCAGCACCTCTCCATGGCTTCTGCATCATGTCCATTTCCAGATTTCTGCCTTGATTTTCTGACCTGATATTCTTTGAAAATGAAAAGTAATATTCAAATATAAAACAAAAAAAGCTTTTCCTCCTCAAGTGGCCTTGTTCATGGAGTTTCATTATAGTAATAATAACAACCCTAAGATTGTATCTATTGCTAAAACACCACACATTTCTGACATAAAACTTGGAAGATTTGACCTGCATCTCATCTGATGGCCTCCTGTTGAGCACTGTCTTTCATATTGCCATGTAAGCTGGCAAGAGTGAAAAGCAACCTGTAACCCTACCCAATTGTAATAAACATGAACAACAACAATGACCAACAACAAGGCCAGAGAGCTTTAATGGTGCAATATTGGCACTTGTATCAGGGCAGTAACCATCAGTTCTCTAATTAGATTGAAGACTCAATCAACAGAAGGAAAACCATGCCGGGTACTGTAAACCTGGTCAACCACCCATGGATAAGGAGGTCATAGATATAGGTGACTGTGTTAGGAAATACTCACCATTTTATAACCACAGATAAGCATGTATCCTACCCTTCATCAAATGAGCTCATTTTATTTTCAGTCTATGGAAACCACTACAAAAAACCACAACTAGTTAAAATGCAGAGAAGGGATCATAGGACCCCTGTGTCAATTAAGTACAGCTCCTTCACCTAAGGACTAGGGAACACTGAAGGAAGATTCTAAGAGTCAACGGTCCATGAATTTTGTTAAGAGATTATGTGTCCTAAATATGACAGAAGCTACAGTCATGAAAATATCAACAACATGACTGCCTAAAGAGGACCTGCATATGTCCAAAAGCAGTGAACATTCAAGTGTGACTTGAGAAAATCTCATGAGGCTAATCTGAAGAGTAATTAACAACTACTGAAAGAGCAAGATTTACTTTTTTCAAGTGATGAAACTTCTAATTGGCTATCAAATACAAAGTGATTAAACCAAGGAACCTATAATACATATAAACAATTCCAATGTATTCAACAAGTTTTTTGTATATGTACATTCATATATGTATCTATCTATCTGTCTCTCTATATATGGGTATATATATATATATATATATATATATATATATATATATGAGTATATACAAATGTATACATATTTGAGTGTTTGTGTATTTACAACAATAATTAGAGAAAAATTTGAGAGGAGCCACGGTGGTGATGCACACCTTTAATCCCAGCACTTGGGAGGCAGGGACAGGTGGATTTCTGAGTTCAAGGCCAGACTGTTCTACAGAGTGAGTTCCAGGACAGCCAGGGCTATACAGAGAACCCCTATCTCAAAAAACAATAACAACAAAAAATTTAAGAGGAATATAGAGGACATAGAGAAGTGTCCAAGCAACTCCTGGGAAAGGTCCTTGAGTATAATGGCGACAGCTCTCCTTATGGCAAGGACCTGTGGGAATATTCTTGCAGAATCTCTTGGCCTTTCACAAGGCAATACTTGGTTCACTTTTGCTTTAAATTTGCGTTTTCAGCTTTGCTAATGACAGATTTCACTTTGTCTATGACAGACATTTCTCAAAAGTCAAAAAAAGAAAGCTCAGGTCTTCATTTGTTCTTGTTTGCCTATAAGGAACAGATCACTACTCTTCTATTTGTTGATAATGGTGATGCAGTTGATTAAACACATGGGCCTGATCTGGATACAACTGGAAATGTCTAGATATTATCTTCCTTTGAGTACTTAGTTCTAACCAAAATTTGCCCACAGACCTATTCCATATAATAACTAGATGATTATTAAAGGTTAGAATGATCTTGGTAAGTCATTGGTTCAAAGACATAATAAAAACATTAAAGGTAAGCCAAGTAAGGACAAGGAACTGATTCAAATTAGTAATTTTCTGAGACCCATGGACATTAGGGTAATTAGAATTCTTGACTAGGATATGAGGAAATTCTGCGTGCCAATAATTAAATTAGAATTCTCTTGGTATGAAGTCTATTACGTCTCTATACTGTAACTGCAGTTGTTACCAACTATGGTCAGTTGGTTATGTACCAATGTGGTGTGGTGAGATATTACCTGGTTGCTGAACCTGCTCCCACTTTCTTGGTATAGTTTACATGTTATTAGGAAAAACACAGGAGTTGAGGAGAAGAAGAAAGGGGAAAAGTACAGTGTGCACTGCTTCCTAAGTGCTGGGATTAAAGTTGTATGCCAACACCACCGGGCTCCTCTCAGATTTGGATTGTTTAGTTCTATAGCCCATTTTATGACTGAGTTGTTTGTTTGTTTGTTTGTTTGGATGGTTAGATGCTTGAGTTCTTTATATACTTTGGATATATGCTCTATATTAGAGGTAGGATTATTGAAGATTTTTCCCAATCTGCTGGTTGCCGTTTTGTATTTTTGGCTATGTCTTTTGCCTTACAAAGAAGCTTTCAAGTTTCATGAGGTCCCATTTATCAATTCTTGATCTTATAGAATGTGCCGTTGGAGTTCTGTTTAGAAAAATTCCCCCTGTGCCAATGATTCAAGGCTCTTTTCCACATTCTCTTCTATTAGATTCAGTGTATCTGGTTTTATGTTGAGGTACTTGATCCACAGGGACTTGAGCTTTGTGCAAGGTGACAAATAAGGGTCTATTTTCATTTTTCTACATATCGACAGCCAGTTAGACCAGCACTATTTATTGAAGATCCTTTCTTTTTCCATTGTATATGTTTGGCTTCTTTGTCAAAGATCAAGTGTCTGTAAGTGTGTGGATTTATTCTGGGTCTTCAATTCTATTGCATTGATCAATATATCTCTCTCTGTACCAATACCATGCAGTTTTTTTTTTTTTTTATCACTATTGTCTTGTAGTAAAGCTTGAGGTCAGGGATGGTGATTCACCCAGTAGTTATTTTATTGTTTTGTATTTGTTTTTCTATTTGTTTTTTTTTTTTTTTGCCTTTCTAGATGAATTTGAAAATTGTTCTTTCCATGTCTTTGAAGAATTGTGTTGGGATTTTGATGGGGATTGCATTGAACCTGTAGATTGCCTCTGGTCAGATGGCCATTACTATGTTAACTCTGCTAATCATGAGCATGGAAGATCTCTCCATTTTCTGAGATCTTCTTCAATTTCTTTCTTGAGAGACTTAAAGCTGTTGTTCTACAGATCTTTCACTTGTTTGGTTAGAGTTACCCCAAGATATTTTACATTATGTGTGGCTATTGTAAAGGGAATTATTTCCCTAATTTCTATCTTAGCCTGTTTATCATTTGTATAAAGGAAGGTTACTAATTTATTTGAGTTAATTTTGTATCTAGCCACTTTGCTGAAGTTGTTTATCAGCTGTTAGTAGGACCCTCCACTCCCCAGATAGTACCAGAGACCTGGGAGGTGAGAAACTATTAGGACTCAAAGGGAGGGACCTTAGAGGAAATGCCATGCATTGGTGAGAAGAAACTTGTAGAGCACATCTCCAGCAGAAAGAGGGGGCATCAAATGAGGGATGGGATTGGAATCCTTCAGTTAAAACTCTGACCCATAACTATTCCTGTCTGAAAGTATAGCAGGGATAGAAATGGGGAGAAGCCTTAGGAAAAGAAGGTCTAGCACTAGGCCTAAAGTGGAATCCAGCTTAAGGGGAGGTCCCAAGGCCTGACACTATTACTGAAGCTATAGAGCACTCATAAAAAAAGAGACTTATCATGACTTACTTTTGAAAGATCCAACAAACAGCTGAAAAAGTTGGGTGCAGCTACTTGCACCCAAACAATGGACAGAAGCTGCTGATCCCTATGGTTGAATTAGGGGAAATCTGGAAGATTCTGAGAAGGAGAGCAACTGAGGACCAGTAGTCTCAATTAACCAGGACCCCCATGATCTCTCAGATACTAGACCACCAACCAGGCTGCATGCACTATCCCCCAGCACATATACAGGAGAGGATTGCCTGGTCTGGGTTTAGTCAGAGAAGATGTACCAAACTCTCAAGAGACTAGAGGCCCCAGGGATTTTAGATGTCTGATGGGGTGGGAGGAGGGAATTTGGAAGTGGGGGGTAGGAAGGAGGTATGGAATGTGGAACAGTAGGAAGGTGGACAAGGAGGGGAATAAAATCTTGAGTTTAAATTAATTAATTAATTAACTAATTAATTAGTTAAGAATAAAAAGAAAGAAAGAAAGAAAGAAAGTGGATAGAACTAGAAAAGATCAAATTGAGTGAACTGACCAGATCCAGAAACAAAGAAACAAACACCAAAAAACTATCACATGTGTTCTCATCAGAAGCCCTGAGCTTCTAGCCTTAAGATGCAATTATGTATATTGGAGCAACTTCAAAAACTTAAAAAGTACAAAAGGAACCATTTCCAAGGTAGGATATATGGGGGATCAAAAGTACTCAGAATGGGAAATTGAGAAAAATGGAGGAGAGGGACATAAAGACAGGGAAAAGATGAAGGTGAAAAATAAAAGTAAGGGTGCCTGGAAAAAGCCATAATGTATTAACCTAGTGTCTATCCACTGAAAACAATTGCAATACATTGTAAATCTATGTATGAATACACATATACAGATTAAAAGAATGTTTTATCTTTCATTTGTCTGATGCTGCTACAATCCCAAAGGGGCACATATTATCTAACAAGAAATCAAATATTAGGCATAGGAATCCCTTTTTGAGCTCTTTGTCAGAGTTGTCTGAGACTCCCAAACATTATGTAACATTACACTTGCCTTTAGTTTTTCCCCAGGGGTGGAAGGTTAGTCCTCTTTGCACCTCAGCCATAAGACACAGAAGACTTTAAGAAGAAACTCACTACATTCATGGTAAAAGAAGCAGTTGTAAAAACTTTCAAAGAAAGGAAACCATTCACTCATCAAGAGGGAAATTATGACTGGTATTCAAAAACAAGCCAACTATCCAGAAAACATCTTCCAGATAAAAGATCATTTTCAAGTAATCCTTAAATATCTGTAATTTACAAAATATATTCAAGAAAGCTTTCAACGTCCATCAGAATTTTGGGTTAGTGGTACAAATTTTCATTAGTAGATATCTGCAATCTAACTTACTACTTACTAGCTTATTTTCTCTTTTTCTTAGTTAGTTAGTTAGATTGTTAGTTATTTGACTTTTGAGATAGGGTTGCTTTCTGTAGCCACAGATATCCTGGAACTACTTTTGTAGACTAGGTTCATCTCAAACTCACAGAGATCCATCTTCTTCTGCATCCCGAGTGCTGTTTTGAATGGCATATACCACCTATAGCTCTCCTTTACTATCTTTATTAGCCTTACTTATATAAAGCTCTATATTTAGTGTATGGAAGTGGATATTTTAGAAGAAAACTATCTCAGTTGATTATGTCTGAAGACATTAAGAGATAGAGCAACAAGTAGGTTCAGTAAGAGCCTATTGTGCAGTATTTGGAGAATTTACTCTATTAAAGAAATATTGGACGGGAAACAATCTAATGATGAAGGAAGTAAAGAGTTCCCTCCAAAGATTCTCCTTACTCATTTTTAACAGTGACAAGAGAACTCATACATACTTGAGGAAATGTTTAGTTAAGCTCATAGTTTATGAAATTCCACATCATATATGAATTGCTTCATTTCTGAGTATGGAAAAATATTAATCATTGTGGCAAGGAACACATGGCAGAGCTAAGCAGCTCACCTCATGAAGGTCAGAGAGCAGCAAAATCTTGGAAGCAGCTCATCATAAGATGTGCTTTTCTGGGGCATTTACTAAGTGAACTAATTCCTTCCACTCTGTACATGTTCAACCAAATCAATCAATCTCAATCAAGCAAGCAAGCAAACAAACAATTAAAGAAAACTGCTTATTATAAATTCTTCATACAATAATCCATAGGCCAGAGCACTCAAAATAAACCATGTATATGTATATGTTCCACATATATATATATATGTTTTTTTTCGGGAGAGTGTTACTCTGTATAGCCCTGGCTGTCCTGTAACTCACTCTGTAGACCAGGCTGGCCTCAAACTCAGAAATCTGCCTGCCTCTACCTCCCAAGTGCAGAGATTAAAGGTGTGAACCACTACTCCCTGACCTTATTTTATTTTATTTTTTTTATTTTTTTTAACAGAAACAAAGATCCCAAAACCCACAAAACAGAAACTTGTACAGGTGGAGAGAAATCATAATAAGAATAGATTCTATAAAATTCTATATTCAATAAAAAAATGACATTGTCTTCAGGCAATACTTTTATCTAGGAAAATATTTCACAGGACAATAATAGTATTAAATATTCTTAGTGAGGTTTGGAACTGTTTTTACTCAAGTAGATTCAAGAAGAATCATATATGCACATAACTCAAACCAATCAAATGCATGCATTAATCCTAACAACCAGAAAGAAGCATCAGAAGTGACTACTTTCTAGCTATTTTCTTTTCCTAAAGAAAGAGACAGCACCATTAAAAATGCATTCCACTATTAGAACTTTTAGCTCATATGTTCTATGTCTGGCTTAAAATTTCAATAATTAAGGAAAAATTATCTTAAAATGTTGGCCAAATAGCATAACTTTCTAGAGTTAAATGTTTTTAGTATCTTGGTATTAGTATCTGTTCTTAAATGTCTATGGAATTAAAACTATATAGAGAGTATATAATGACTAATCATGGTTGTCAACTTGGTTATATCTGGAATGAATTACAATCCAGAATTGGAAGACTTACTTATGATCCAAATCTAGAGGCTGGAAGACACAAGTTTCTGACCTGGATCTTGGCATGGAGATCTTGAGGTATAGAGGCTAAGAAAAGCTTAGGCCCAAGAAAGGTAGTAAACACCATTAATCCCAGGAGACTAAGGGAAGGAGATCTCCAAGTTCAAGGTCAACCTGGGACAAAACAAGTCCCAGATCCAGGCATGGTGGTACATACCTTTAATCTGGGTCATACCTTCTGCTAGAGACCTACATAAGGACATTGGAAGAAGAAAGACTCTATTTTTTTGCCTCCTTGCATTTACTTTCCAGCACATCTTTTGTAAACTACTTTTATAGAATACAAGAACAACTAGCCTTGTGGGATTAAGCAACTACTAGATCCTTGGATTTCCCATTCATAACTGGCCATTAATGCAGTAATTGGACAACAGACTCTAAGTCATTACAACAAATTCCCTTAATATATAAAGGCATTCCATAATTTCTGTGACGCTACAGTACTCTGAGGGGCTGGAAACATGGAACAAAATATATGAGGCATTTACAAGGATTTTTTGCTGAGTTTGTTAAGATTACCTGTGAAGAAGATTCTAAAATGACTGAAAATAAAATTAGTAGCCATAAACACATACATGCATATAATTAGCTGTTGATTTAAGAGTTTTCTGTAAAATGTCAAATGATTGAATCATAAATCAATTTCTGCATAATAAATACTTTAGTCTACATAGAAACTGTGTGTCTGTGTTTGTGTGTGTGTGTTTGTGTGTGTGTGTGTGTGTGTGTGTGTGTGTGTGTATGTGTAGGAAAGACAAAATTTCAAAAATATTAGTTTTTTATAAATGTAATATTTGAGAAGGTGACAAGTTAAACTCACTTTTATTGTTTTTATGGATATAATTGTTTTCAGTTGTCCATCAATGCTCTCCCATAATAATCTTTCAGAGTTTAGGGAAACCCGTAAAAGAGGAGGTAGTATGACTTTAAGAGCCACAGAGGATGAAGGGTATCTGCAAAACAAGGCCCTCTCAGTCAAGTGAGGGAAACACATATGAGCTCCCAGAGACTAAAGAAGCAAGCACAGGGCTTACGCTGGTCTGTGCTAGCTCCTCTCTCTATATTTTATTGGTTTAGTATTTTATTGAACTCCTAATTGTGAGAATGAGTGGGCTTCTGACTCTTGTGCCTGCTCTTGGGGACTCTTCCTTCTGCTGTGTTGTTATGCACAATTTCAATATGAGAGTTTTTGCTTTACCTCATTACATATTAGTTCCTCGAGTTTGGTTCTTATCTCTTAGGCCATGCTTTTCTAATATGAAACACAAAGAGGAAAGAGGGCATAGGAAAGAATGGGAAATTCTAATCTGGATATGAGAAAATAATCTATTTTCAATAAGAGAAAAATAAAAAAATGTTCCTCTTTCACAGAACATCACATATTATCAAAGAGAAGGACCAATAATATTTTTATTAAGTGGGTGTACTGGCTGGTTTTGTGTGTCAACTTGACACTAGATGGAGTTATCACAGAGAAAGGAGTCTGATTTGAGGAAATGCCTCCATGAGATCCAGCTGTAAGGCATTTTCTCAATTAGTGACCAAGGGTGGGAGTGCCCATTGTGGGTGGTGCCATCTCTGGGCTGGTAGTCTTGGGTTCTATGAGAAAGCAAGCTGAGCAAGCCAGAGGAAACAAGAAAGTAAGTAACATCCTTCCATGGCCTCTGCATCAGTTCCTGCTTCCTGACCAGCTTGAGTTCCAGTCAATGACTCCCTTTGTTGGTGAACAGCAATGTGGAAGTGTAGGTTTAGTAAACCCTTCCTCCCTAACTTTCTTCTTGATCATAATGTTTTGTGCAGCAATAAGAAACCCTGACTAAGATAGTGGGATATAAAGATAAGAAAAACCAGCAATATGCTAAATAAAAATAAAAATAATAATCAGTGTCACAAAACATCCTTCATAAAAGAGAAAGGTAAAGGATTAAAATGTAAGGATTTGGCATGCTGATAGATTTGAAGTGCTATCATTTAAGATTTAATACATATTGGGAGAAATGCTTCTGCTTTGAGAATAACTGCCCTACAAACATACTGAACCATATCTAGAATATAGGTCCTACAAGTGTTGCTTCAGAAAGTACTCTATTCTGAAAAAAATATTACACTTATCTAAGGTGGATCTTGCAGCAATTGATGTAAGCATCAAAAATAAAAAGGAAAAAGAAAGAAAGAAAGAGAGAAAGAAAGAAAGAAAGAAAGAAGGAAGGAAGGAAGGAAGGAAGGAAGAGAAAAAAAGAGTAAATTCTTGACACAACATTCCCTACTTTGCCAAGTAGAGGAAAGAAGGTGTGATGGTCATACGAGCCATGTCATCACCATATACATACATTCTTCACATTTGAGAATATGGTATGGCTAATAATGATTGTGTTACATACAGAGAAGCATGTGCTACATCAAGAGGAGTGTTCCAGAGTAGGTGACAGATGGATGTTTCTAAGCAATTAATTTAACATGACTTCTCTTATGGTATTTTGAACAGTTTTATATAAACCTCCTGACTTAAAACAAACTATTGAGCTCCAGTCATTTTCTCTTCAGCTGCTATGAGCTACCACGTTTTTACTATTGCTCTGAACTTCATGCCATCCCGAAGCCTCAATTTGCACAGATTCTCATAGCATACAATTAATGTCATCAAATGAAAAAGTACATTCACATGTCACCCTGCAAAATAATAGTGTCAAATGGCTTCATCAAAATGTTATCTTTGAATCTCATTTCAGTGGAAAACTATTGTATTGTAGGAGAAACTGTAACAAAGAAAATAAAGCAAAACTGAAAGATAAGTGAGCATAAAATGAGCCCTGGTAGCAGGCGTTAACCTGAGCAACAAAGCCCAAGTAAATTACACATCAGCTGTGATAAAGAGAGAGGCTCTCATGGCATTGATTTATTATATAAACAAATGGAAGAAAAAACTCTCAAATCATGTCGAATTGAAAAATAGACAAGAATGAATTTTCTTAATAAAATACATAGGAATGGCACAGTTCAGTTGGCGTGCACAAGTCTGTGTCCTCAGTCCCATCCTATCTCTCTCTCTCTTTCTCTCTCTCTCTCTCTCTCTCTCTCTCTCTCTCTCTCTCTCTCTCTCTCTCTCTCTCTTTCTCTCTCTCTCTCTCTCTCACACACACACACACACACACACACACACAGAAGGGTGATTCCCTAAGGTTCACCAGGTCCTGGAAACACCAACCATACACAAGCAATCCTAGGATTCGGGACATGAAGACAGAAGGTTAGGAAGTTTAATATCATGCTTGGATACATAGTAAGTAGGCCAAAGTGAGACACATAAATATATGTAACCTGGTCTCATTAATGATAATGATGATAATAATAATAATAATAATAATAATAGCTATATAGCCATTGAACTCAGAAAAGTATTTATCATCAATGCTTGATATATCTAGTTAGTTAAGTAAACTAGAGAACTTGAAAATAGCAATTTATTTTCCACACTATTAATTCAATTTTATATTTAAATGAATCTGTATTAAAGCTTAGGTTGACATTTTCCTTTATGTGTCGGTTTAATTAATACTCATTCTAATGTGTGCTGTGAAATATAATAACATTTGCATGTGATCCACCTGACTTGAATTTGTTATTGGTTTGTATCTCTACCATCCCAGTCCTCGTTCTTTTCAGAATTTTGGCTTAGATTTTCAGAGACCATATAAATTATCACTTTTAATGTATATTTACCAAGCTAAGTCTTACTAAAGTTTTCTCAATTGCCTAGTAGATTTTTTTCTTTTCATTTCAGTATCAGCATCATTTTTCTCTGATTTTCTGTACCTCAATTTTTCTTCAATTTACATTTACCTTTTAAGATATGATATATCTATTGTGATGTAAATTTCACTTTCTCTTCTACATGGTATGAACTGACATTGTACAAATAAAATTCCTCCTTGGAGACAAAAATATCCTTTTCTGTCATCATCAGATATGATTTAGTCTCTCACTTTAGTGCCAATAAATAGCATACATTCTCAAATGTATATATTTACCTTTAAATCCATCTTTTTCCCAAAAGAAATGACCTTCCTTGTTAGCATAAATAACTATAGAATTCAGTGACTGACTACTCTGTGATACACACTCCATCACATTTTAAATCACATATGGTTTCACATAGCAGTACACCATAAAGAACTCTCTTTCATAGAACAGCCATGCTTCAAGCATGCATGTTTGTGTTCTGTACTGCTCTGATCCAAATCTTGAGTGGAAGTGAAGCTGGAAAAATGTGATAAACACCCCTCTGTTGCTGTGATATAACACTGTGGCCAAAGAAAACTTAAACAACATAGATAATATAGATGTTTCTTCATTCTTTGCTTTCTTTTCCTTTCCTTCTTTTTTTCTTCTAGTTTCAGAAACATAAATGTCAGTTGTGGCAGTCAGGACTGGCAGCAAGTGACAGGCCTGGTATCAGATGAAGGAAACCCTGAAATTACATTCTCAACTGCAAATATAAACCAGAGAGAGGAGAGAGAGAGAGAGAGAGAGAGAGAG